>NC_133648.1:234631677-234987078 GCF_009905375.1 Apium graveolens | reverse complement strand
TTAAGAGACACACGCAAATGATACAATTCAGTAGACATGTCATTAAAAGCATCATTGCACTCTTCTTTAGTAAGCTGTGTTAAGTCAGTAGTGATTACCTGATTGCTTGATGAACTAACTTCATTTTCTTCAGAATCAGCCATGAGAGCAAGGTTGACATACTCCACATCTTCATCCTCTTCATCTCCATTAGCTGCCCAGTCCCTTTCTTGAGTAATGAAAGCCCTCTCCTTTTGCTTGAGTAGATCAAAATATTTCTTTTTGTAATCTACTTGTTCAAATTTCTTCTTTTCAGAAGTTGGCTTTCTGCACTCACTTGCAAAGTGTCCACTTATACCACAATTGAAACACTTGAACTTGGATTTGTCCACAGTGTTTTTGTGAGGTTTAGTGGCTCTAGTGTTTTTCTTGAATTTCATCTTTGTAAATCTTCTGGACAGAAATGCAAGATGCTCATCAATACCATCTGAGTCATCTTGGCTGGAGTTGTCTTCATTTTCAGCAACTTGCTCTTTCCCCTTGCTTGATTCCTGATTTCTTATACCATCTTTCGAGTTTGATGTAGATCTTGCAGTTTCTTGTCTGCATTTCCTCTCATCTTCAGCTACCAATGCAACTGAATTTCCTTTCTTTCTCCCCTTCTCCAATATCTCATCCTGTTCCAGCTCTAGTTCATAAGTCTTCAAGATTCCATACAATCTTTCAAGAGTGAAGTCCTTATAATCTTGAGAGTTTCTTAAGGAGACAGTCATGGGTTTCCATTCCTTTGGCAAGGATCTTAAAAATTTAAGATTTGAATCCTTCACCTGGTACACTCTTCCATACAGCTTCGGTCCATTCAACAGCTTTTGGAACCTATTGAATGTTTCATTTAAAGATTCATTTTCTTCAAAATGAAAGTATTCATACTGTTGAATGAGAAGCTGCATTTTGTTTTCTTTCACTTGTTCTGTACCTTCACACAGTAGTTGAACTGTGTCCCAAACCTCTTTGGCAGTTGTGCAATTTATCACATTATCAAACATATCCATGTTAAGACCATTAAACAAAATGTTCATAGCCTTCTTATCCTTGTGGACTTCTTCTGTGTCTTCCATTGTCCATTCTGCTCTAGGTTTTGGAATGGATTGACCAACAACAACTGTGGCTATAGCAACTGTTGCTACTTTGTGGGGAATGTGAGGACCATTCTCAATGCAGTTTACATAACCTTCATCTTGGGAGAGTAGATGAAGGTGCATTTTCACCTTCCAATGGTGATAACTGTCTTTGTCAAGAACTGGGATCTTTACTCCAATATCCTTCTTACTCATCTTTGTTAGATTCCAAGATCTTTAAACTCTTTGTATGTCAAGAGCCTGCTCTGATACCAATTGTTATTCCTAGTGGACTAACAATGAGATTTACAGAAGGGGGGTTGAATGTAAATCTCAAAACTTTTTCAAGTTTTGAGCAGTTTATGAAAGTTGTGTGTTCAAGAAGAACAAGTGTGTGAATTGCTTTAAGCTAATACAGACAGATAAATATTCAAGCACAAATGTAAAGAACACAACAGACCTTAAAAACTTTTCTGGTGGATTTGTTGTTCCACCAGAGATGGTATTTTAGAAAATCTGTGATTAAACAATGTTGATCACAGCTGCATCCTAGTACAAACTAGATGAATTTTCTCTCAATATTTTTCTAAACAGCTCTGGAAAATCTCTCTTCTAATTACTAGCTTCTTCTTGGTTTATATATTACCAAGTGTACAAGTGAAGAACAATATAAAATACAGTAATAAAATAAAATCTTCACTTGCTTCTTTTCCTGTTCACTCCAGTACTTTGTTGACTATTGCATCTTTGTACTAAAGAAGAACGGCTGCTTTTTCTGTTGTTCCTGAAATTCGGCTACCACATCTCAGTTGTCTCTATCAACCCATGTGCCTCTGTTTGTAGGTACAACTACCCCTTATCAACGGCTAATCATCAGAACATCCGTTGAAGCTTTCATCCGTTGATGCACTCATCCGTTGAAGGATGTTATCTGTTGAAGCTTTCATCCGTTGATGCACTCATCCGTTGAAGGATGTTATCCGTTGATGACTTTATCCGTTGAAGCTTTAGATACATCCGTTGAAGCTTAGCTTCTCATCCGTTGAAGGTCTTTAAGTCATCCGTTGATACCACTTCACTTATACAAAATTACAAGGCATGAAGTATTTACAATTGGCCTTCCTATCTGCATATCATCTAGTAGTCAACATGACTCATAGTTTCTCTCAACTTCCAAGAATTACATTTTAAATACAGAAACTGAAATATGCTACAACACTAGACTTATTTCTAAGTAAAGCTACACCATCAACGGATAGCCAAAGTGGTCTTATCCGTTGAGGCTACAGACACTAAATTTCTACTTAAGTATTTTGTTAAACATATCATCAAACTAATGCACATACATTCCTAACAATATTTTCGAGTGTTTTTGTATTTCAGGCATTATCTCGGTAATCAGGTGCATTAGCATTATTTTGATGCTAATTTGGTGTCTAGGTGGTGTTGGAATAAAAGCTCGTTGAAAGCCGGTTCGAAGCTGCAAGAAAAATAAAGAAGTCAGTCTTGGCAGAAGCCCAGCGCGCCCGCTCTGATCAAGCGCGTGACCGCGCCGAAGTACAGAATGCCAGCGCGGCCGCGCGCTTGACGGGATGCAGAATTCTGATTCTATTCTAATTCAGATTGGGAGACTTCTATGCTGTATGGGGATGCTATATAAACAACTATAGGTCGTTTTTAATAAGTAAACAATCCAGATACATATCAAGGAGAGCGTAAGAAGACCGATTTAGCACGATTCAACGAAGACGAAGAAGATCTTGTTTTTACTTGTGAACCTTTGTTTTAAGTTGTATTTGGATGCTAGTTTTCTTGTTTATGAACCTTAATCTTGTTTTGTACTTGGTTTTATATATTCATTATAAATACTACATTTTATATACCATGCTTTCATCGGAACCCACATTGATGATGAGTCCAATTATGGGCTAATCGTTATCGTCGGATTCTAGCGGATTTATTTATGGATTTCCTTAGTTGAATTGTTTGATGCCTTAGTATGTGGTGATTGTATGATATCCTAGTATTGGTTGTGCGTATTCGTCTTATGAGCGTCACAAACTTATAAGATAGTGTGTTAATTCTTAATGAAGCGAAAGTAAATTTAAGAATTTTGAACTTGCCATGCTAGCATAGGTTCATGTATTTGATATGCATGATTCTTAGGTAATTTTAACCATCTTACTTGCCCTGTGTAATCAAGATAGATAACTTGTGCTTAAACCGTTATGTTGTCAAATTCTATAGACATATAGGGTCTCAATATAATTGGTGTCTATTCAGCTTCTATCTCTTTTGTGGATGTCTGGTAGTATGGTACTCGTGCAACGAAAGTTGGCGTTTATCAGTTTCGTGTAGTATGATTAGTGTCATCACTATTGCATGCTAAGGTTATGAACTATAAGGCTATTGAATGAAGTATTTAATGAAGTTAGAATCCCATATTTGTCATATATATTAATTCAATCAATCTTATTTTTGTAGTTATAATCATTAGTTAATTCTTAGTTATAAATAACCTCAATTTATCATCGTCTTAGCATTGAATAATAACCATACATTGTTGCTTAAGTGCGTGAATTAATTACTTAATCAATACAGTCTCTGTGGGAATGAACTAGAAAAGATTCTATACTACTTGTGAACTCGTATACTTGCGTGTATTATTAGCGCGTATTAGCGACTAACACGTATGACCAAGAGGATTTTATAAGAAGGATGCGAATGATGAAGGCTAGAGAAGAGAAAAAGGGTAAAGATTGGGTCCCAAATCGTGATGAGTTCTATGGATTTGGACTGGTGAACTTTCAATTGATAGACGCCTCCACAGAATAATCGGATAAACTTTAGAAGTCGAATAAAGACTATTTCATTACTAAGGAGGAATTTGTTCGTGGGAAAGAAGGAATCCATGATAAGTACCATCGAATGCAGGAGGAGATAATTGAAAGAGAAGATGTTAAAATAGCACAATATGTTGAAGATGAGGAAGATGCGAAAGATGCAGAAGATGTTAAAATAGCACTATATGTTGCAGATGTTGAAATAGTTGTGTGCTAATTTCATTTTTCTGTCGAATTACTGTTCTGTATTAGTTCTTTCTTAGTTTATCATGAATTTATACTACCATTTTTGGGTAGTAAAAACTCATATATTTTAGATTTATTTATTTCTAAAATTATTAAGGGTCAAAGTACTACAGAAGTAGTACTACAAGTAAAGAAGTTTTTACATAAAAAAATTTGCAACTATATTGGAAAAACCCGTAAAATTGTATCTTCATCAAAAAAATGCGCACTCGACTCACAAAACACCCTTTTTAAAGTTACGAAAGTCATATATATACTATTTTTTTATTAAAATAAAAAATACGTACTAAAAATAGGTTTTTATCACTATCCAACAAAAAAACAATAAGGCCAAAATAATTTATACTTAATTCAATATAAGAGGTTAAAACATGCCCTTCACCATAATTTTTTACCTTGAAATAAAATGCACAAGCCACGAACGGAGGGGGAGGGAAAGAAAAAAAAAACAAAAAAAAATTATCACCAGAACGCCACTACTTCCCGGGGTCACTGGCAGAACCCCAAAAGTAGTGGCGTTCTGTGCCAATTTTGGAAGAGTTTGAATAGATTTGCCAAAAAAATGAACTTTATGTTCAAATGTGTCAAGTATTCCCGGGAGCCCAAATTAAGGGCACTGGTTGGAATATAGGCTCTGGGACATTTTTAGCACAGTTGAACGAAAAGTTCAGTTTTATGGCACAACCACTCAAAATCTTCCAAAAATGGCACAAAAGGCCACTACATTTGGGGTTCACCCCCAGAGGCCCTGAAGTAGTGACGTTCTAGGGTTTATATATATTTTTCTTTTTTATTTTCCTCCCGGTTTTCCACTTGTGTGTATTGTTTTGCAAGTAAGAAAAATTCTCTGAAGCTCATTTTTTGAGCTCTAATATTAACTTGTAAAAAATTTATTTTGGTTTATTTTTTTTATTGGTATGTTTTGCAACGCTCATATTTAATTCCAAAAAAATTATTCTGATTTAATTCTTTTTTTTGTTAACTAGTAATGTAAACCTATTTGTAGTATGCAATTTTAATTTTAATTTTAAATTTTTTATATGATTTTAGTTTCTTGGAAAAGTGTATCATGGGGGAATATATTTTTTCTTGACGAGGCCTCATATTTGTTCTTAACTCATTTGCTGATAATGGATACTTAACTTGAAACACAAATTCCATCACATAACATCAGTTACATAGTAACACACAGTTGAAAAACTGTGCCTACTTCGATATACAATAATAACACGATACATAAATAGAAATGAGTACGATACAACAATATAAATATTAAGAACCAACAATATATGAATCGGATCATTCATCTGTATCATCGGAGTCATCATCATCTTCATTGATGTCCCAGCTATGGGACTCGATGAACGCCTTCATTCTCTGCAATTCCCTCGTTGACTCCTCATTTTCACGCTTCAACTCACGAATTTCTGCACAGTGGGCTACATTCTCTGTGGTAATTTCTTCCCTAAGAATTTTAATGAGAACTGCTACACGGGGTTCAAGAA
Source organism: Apium graveolens (assembly GCF_009905375.1). NCBI lineage: Eukaryota > Viridiplantae > Streptophyta > Magnoliopsida > Apiales > Apiaceae > Apium > Apium graveolens. The sequence goes on along the minus strand of NC_133648.1, from coordinate 234,981,387 downwards.
GCTCTTCGATCCAATGTTCGTAAATGCAAACACTGTCGGGACATTTGATAAACTGCCTGCCTTCGTCAATACCCTTCCAGTAATGCGCTACAATAACTATTTTTTCACAAAAACAATTATCCAAATTTGGGAGTGAAGACATAATTACTTTTGACGAGTGTGACTTCATGAGGTTGTAGCTCTCTATTTATAAGTGATTTGGTAAAGAATAAATTATTTTTATATGTTATCACATATGTGAAGCTACTTTGAATGACAGTTCACGTGCTAAACATACTATACCATTACAATTCATATTTTAAAACTTAATTGTGACTTGTCATTGTTGCTCTCACCTGTATTATTTTCAAAATTATAAATTCATTATCTGCTATAAAGTGACATCGATAAAGTACATGCAATGACTTTATTTCATTTCATCTGAAACAGTGAAAACTTTTATCAAAGACTTATCTTTTCCTCTGTATTTCATTTATATGATTTGACTTGTCATTACAGTTTTTCATGTGTCCTTCCACTTGAACTTTTTCAGCATTTATGCTTGCATGTGGTTTTAACTGGGTACTCACGGGATACCTAACTCATTTGCTGATAAGGGTCTATAAATTATTTTCGTACTGCTATTAATCAATTATCTGACTTGTCAAATTACACAGTCTTCCCAACTTTTGCTGCATTTGAGAAGACTACTCATTTATTTTGTTGTATTCAAACTATTATTTACATAACATTTATGTAACATGTCATAGTTTCCTTCCCATTTCATAATTTTATTTTCGCTACGAGTCCCGACTATGTTTCTGATTGCTACTTGCCCGATGATGAGTAATAAACATATGAAGTGAGGTTCAGAATATGAAAGATAATACAATGCGTTGTATCATTTTTCATACAATATATTCGAATATTGTATTTTGAAATTGTACTCTATTATTTTGAGAATTTGAAATTATTATGATAAATTTGAGAATGATCTGACTACTTAGATAGTGTGTGAGTGTGTATGATAAATTTATTATGAAGTACTGTATGAATCCATTATCACGTAATTGTTAGCATGCCCTATAAATGTCTCCTTACTTGCAATTGAAAACCATAAAATGGATAAGGGTAAAAAAGAGCATCTCTCAGCACATCTAAGTCCATTTGGCATCAGCTTAGTATCGCGAAATGTATCGGTTGTGGAAAGGAAAGGAAAGAAGGTGAGAGCGCCAGAAAGATGAAGAAGAAGGTGAATTAAAACATTTTGGGTGTGATAAAAGCTGATAAAGAAAAGATTCTAAAGTCTTACAATGATCGGTCCCGCACGGAGGATGAACGAATTCGTCAGATCGATGAAGTGTATAAAAAAATGACAAAATGTAAATGAACCTGATTGAAAGAGAAAATAGTGAAATTGCAAGGTATGTTGAAGGTCATGAGGCCTGGCGTGAAGTTGGAGAAGATGAGAATGAAAAAGAGGGTGAAGTTGTGGAGAGTGCATGAAGTGATGAGGATCAATATGTTGTTAACCTTGTATATTTATAAGTACTCCTTTGATGTTTGTTATATAATTTTAGTAACAATGTGAAGGCCTAATTGAAATGTTTGTATAGAATGGGATACAACTAATATTAGTTCCACATTTGTAAGCTTGAATGTATAACACAATAAACAAACTTTTGCAAGTAATGTTCGAAATTCCATGATATAATTCTTAGATTATACAAATGACAATTGTACTAAAATATGTAAAATAAAAGATACTTGGTGAAACGTAAGACAAGAAAATACAATAATGCTAAGAAACAAGAATCTAGAAGTTCATGTTGTTAAGTGTGGGCACCCTGGGCATTTCTTGCTACGTTTGGTGTGACCTTCTTGGTTATATACACTACATTTCTTTCCTAATCGCGGACCATCAATCTATGTTCGGATCCGCACCGATTGGCCTTTATCTCCACATTTTTTCTTAAGTTTTTTCAATGACTCATCTGCCACTAACTTTCCATAGCCCTTCCAAGGTAGGGGTAATTCGTAGTTCCAATATTTAGTTGGTTGCAACGAATAAATCATTGGCCGGTACAAGTTCTCTATTGCCTGGTTCTTATGGAAATTTCCAATGAAATGATCACAACTAAATCCATGTCCTATACAACCATCCATTGTGTGAGAGCACATCATATTATGGGTCGCCCATTTTCCACACGTGCACGTACGATCATTGAGGTTGACGACCTGGGTTTTACCTCCCTTTACCCTTCCCTTAGAAGTTGTGTACTAATGTGTAACTATTTCAAGATCCCACGTACACGGTGAAAAGTAATAACCGTATGTCATGTTTCCTTTCTTTGAATTTTTGCTGACATGGCGGCTGAACGCGCACATAACAGTTGACCCTGTTGCAGACCGTCATTCACTATATTTCGATGTGTGTCAATAATTGTGACCACCTTGTAGAAGAGGTACTCCATCATTAATGTTACCGGAAGGAAACGAGCCTTCTTATATTGCCGTTTAAACCCTCAAACATGTTTGTGGTTATTTGACCATAGCGAACACCAGTGTTGTTGGAAAGTGTCCACCTCTCCACGGGTATTCTGGCAAGATAGTCCAGGGCGGGGGGGGGGGGAATTTCACTAATCCTTGTCATGTATACGTCACGTTTCGAGACTTGCGTGGTTGTTCCAGCTTTCCACATCAATTTTTTTAGTTCACCACCAAGGTGATGATGGCAAAAGTTGCTTCCGACATGGAGTAGGCAGAAGCTATGGATTCCTAATGGCTCAGCAAATCCATTTTGAGAGTCTCATATTGCAGAGATAATACTGGCTGCACGATCGGAGATGATGCACACGCCGGCCTTTTGGCGACAAACATGTCTCCGAATACGTTGTAAAAACAAAGACCAGTTCTCGTACGTCTCCTCATCAACCAAGCCATAACAAAGAGGAAAAAGGTGGTTGTTCGAATCTACACCCATAGCAATACGCAACTTGCCCCTATATCTTCCCTTCAAGAAAGTTCCGTATATTGAAATCACAGGATGCACATGTTGCTACCCGTCCATCATTGCATTCAAACACTAAAAGATTCACTTGCATACGGATGTGCCTCATTCCTCAGCATGAGGCACAACATCGATCTCAGCAATAGTTCCATGATTTGTCTTCATGATGGCTGCAAAAAACATGGGAAGAGCTTGGTATGTTGTAGCCCAACTGCCATAGACTTCCTTAATGGCTATTTGCTCGCCTCCCCATGCTTTCTTGTACCCCACTATATGGTTGTGCTCATTGTTGATAAGCGGGATAATGGTTTTAATGGGGATTTCTGGTGTATCTATTACCTGTTTCACATATCACAATAAATGTCAAAATACTTCTATACCAAATATGTTGCAAAGTTGAATAGTTATGTATGTGAAATTTCTTACAAGTGGTTTAACAATCCGTGAAATCATCCTTGCAGATAACTTCTTGTGATCTTGTAACGGCTGATCAACCATGTATTTGTCTTCCTCTCTATTCACATTTATCCTCCAGTAGCCAGAATCATGCATGAAAACAGCTCGCATCCTCCAGTTACAGCCCTCCGCCCGATACTGTACAATGAGCTGCTCTTTGTTACTCTTTGTCATTTTATGTGACACCCTCAATCTCAGGGTTAGAAAATGAGGACTCACACACCTTTAATCTAATAATTAAATAAGCATAAACCCCGATTAACTACTAACAAGATCAACAGGATAAAGTATGAGACAAGATTACAACTACCAATCATAAAATATATCTTACAACCCCAAAATACCATTAAGTAAACATAATCGATTCCGGCTGGAAACCGACTGATAGCCCATTGTATCTTTAAAACTTTCCTTCTAAGCGCTTGTTCACTCAGAAATACCACTACCTGCTCTGGCAACCGGAAGCCCTCAACACGATAGGGACCACCAGGTACGCTCTTACGAGCAGTGCGCCTAAGCCTGGCCATCTTCTTGCTTAACTCCCATGGTTAGATTAAAACAAAACATATGAGTATGAAACTCAGCAAGCAACTATAAAGCAGTTCTACGATATCAAATCCACAATATACTTTTCCAGTCTCAGGGTATTCTACTTTACTTGATCTAGGTGGCAGATTTCTATCTTTTGGTTTAAGGAAAGGTTATGAAGGATAATGTGGGGCTTTCAAGGAACAAGGCTCAATGCAGGACAAAAGCCAACATTCATCACAAATTATTTAAGGATCAGAATAGATCTTTCAGAAAGAGGAAAGCAACAGTACTTCACTGTATGGAATCAAATTTTTATGATCAATAGATTAAAATCAGGGTTCTCGAGCTTTAAGCCCCATGTTAACACAATCAACTCTTTTCAAAACAATATGAACCATTTTCATTTTCAAGAATCAATTTACTGAACAAAAAGTTCCAGTTCCCTTTTTAAATAATCGTTTAGAACCCTTGATTGGATCACTTTATCTTTCCATTTCATTATAATACGGGTGATCAGCCCGTACCGACCTCCATCCGGTCTTTAAGGTACCAATCGGCATAATTTCAGCCTTAAGTTAGACTAGCCCCGCTAGCCTCTTACCATGACTGGACTAGTCCCACTAGCCTCTTACGTCCCAATCCAATCCATCAGGAATTCGTTTGGAAAACCTTGAGTTTGAAAAAAGATAGGTTTTCTAAATTCATTTTATCATTACCAAGACTATTAAATCATTCGGACTCTTTCGAGTCGAACCTCATTCTTAAGTCAAATTTCAAGAAAACAAAGTTTGGGGAGTGATTCAAGACAAGCAAGGAACAACTCTAAGGATTCTGTATCAAGGATAACAAGGTACTTAAAATAGAAGGATCAACATCTGTTTAGGGATCAACAGTGTGACCAAGAAATGAGGTATCATTAAATAGGGTTTGCAAGGATAATTATAGGGTTCAATACAATTCATGGCTTAATAAATAACTTGAACAGAAAGGATAGGTTACCAAAAGGGTTGAATCAGTAAGCTTATCAATAATAGTGTATCAGAATTAAAACAGGATATCTCAAGTCATTAATAGGGGTTCATTAATTAACAATTCCATACTCTACATGGTATGAACAACAAGCTCTCTATAAACATTTTCATAAGTAATGAGAGTTACTTGCCTGAATTTGCTTTCTTGAAGGTTGAACTACTGCAACCTAGTATACCCTTTCCTTTCCTAGCCTGAATGCCCTCAAGCTCCGGATCTACAATAAAACCAAAATCTTAATCAGTTCTCAACTCTCGTTCCCAGAACGATCACTCAATACAATAGCTCGATTATACCCTTGACTTGAGTATACGAATATAGCTTATACACATAAGCACATAGCACATAACACATTCCTTTCTCGTAACCTTTATATCTTTATATATACTTATCGATCGACGCGTACTTGCTTAACCTTAACTATTTCTCAAATCACACCAATATAACTCTTACGAGTACATGATTTATTCACAACTAAACCTTTTGCGACCATAACTGTCACTTATAGTTCTTTAATAACAAACCATTTAATTCCCTTTTTCTTTTATTCCTTAATTCGAACCATAACAACAACCAATCACACAAATGAATCACATATCTCCTAGGATTTCACATGCAATCACTTAGCAAGGTATTGGAATCGAATCAGTCGCTTTTCTACTTATATACCATTTGGTGATACACGTAAAATACAACCACGTATACTCAATTTCAATCTCATATAATCAAACACAAATAATGCAAATCACAAGAGTCATTTACGCAATTAAACTTCATCCTTTTTAATCAAAAATCCGAATCATAATCACATTAAAATCGAAAATCAACACCTTCTTTTAATTATCAAAATTCGAACACAAACACCATCCAATCATTGTCATGCAATCAAGCTCTCACTAGCCACTAAGATATTTAGCAAAAATCAACTTAATTCTCTTTTTAAGCATAAGACCCATTCGGGTTTTCCAATAATCATGCATGCAAGGATCAATTTTTGACATGCAAAGTCTTAGATTACATTCCCAACTTGTTTTAAACCTTAACTTAGTCATCCATTTCATTTTTATCAAGATTTCCGAAACACAACACCAAGCATCACCTAATGATTCCAACCCTAATCAAATCATTTAATCAACATGCATGCATTCACTTAATCATCAAATTAATCTTTTCTAAACTCATTTTCATTCGGCTAAATCGTGATTTACACTCTCCAAGGATCGAACAATGACATGCACTACTTGTTCTTCTTTAAAACTAACATGCAATTACTGTATATACTAAATAAGCTTAGTTTACACTAAAATCAAATCATCAAATCCAATTCCCTTTCTAATTAGCACAAAGCCGAATTATAACCCAACATGCAAACCTTAAATTTTGATTTCCTTATCATCAAACGACTTACACACACATAATTAATCAAAACAAATCCATTTTCAATCACATACTCAAGTTTTAAGGGAAATACTAAAAACTCTTTCGATCTTTCAAAAACCTAACATGCAAGGCTTAAAATTCATATTAACACATCATTAAAGTTCCATCGGCTGTCCTTAGATCATAGCCGGTGGTGGTCGAACTTAAGAGAGCCCGCAACGGGTCTCCTCTTGAGTTTTAAACCACATAATCCTCTTGAATTTACTCTTATAGTTTTGTATCAAGAAATCAATTTCCTTGAACACAACCATAGAGATCATTACCAAAACACTTACACAAATACTTACATGCAAATGGAATTTGAGAAGTATACCGAAAATAGAAACTATAGACAGCTATATCTTTGAGTTTGAGTGAAGATTAGGTGTTGCATGCAAGAGAGAGAGAAGAGAGATGGAGGAAGCCGAGAGAGAGAGTAGCCGAGAGGGAGTAAAAAAAAAAGAGAGAAGGGGAGAATGGGCTGCACGGGAAAGAAAAGAAAAGGGGGGGGGAGATGGGTTTATAAACTATCAAAGACAAGGGCAATTTAGTAATCTACTAAATCCCTTTTATACTTATTTGATCCTTTCTTTTTACTCAAATGTATTAAAAATCAATTATAAAATATATCTCTCTCGGAAAGTCGAAAGTTATTACAAGTGACAATTTTAATACGTAGATCTCGAAATTAGCTTTCCAACCATTACTCATAATAAACATTTGAGCGAACGGTTGATTTTATATGAATTACGCAAGCTCGCCTTAATAATAACATTTTTCCACATAAAAATCAATTAAATTGCAATGACCACCAAATAAATCCATTCATCATTTTTAAAAAGTCTCTAGGACTACTATGAAGATAACAAAATAAATCCCATGTTTTTATCTTACCCGGATAATTTTATAAAAATGCATGAAGGGTAAATAAACCTTTATTTAAAACAAATAATTCCTTTAAATTCATAAAAAATGTCACAGAGCACATAGTCATGCAAACAGACCAGTAATCACACATATACGAACATATAACAACTCAGGTCTGATCAGAGAATTTGTCCTTCTTTAATCTTTATCCTTTTCTACGCGTACCGGGTCACGTTTAGCCTGACGGCCCGACGCTCAGCGTTTCAATTACGCTTCTCATTATCATTATCGACCGACACGTCACTGAGGACGAAATACTTTATTTACACATTCATTTCATTCAATCACACATAATTCACATTTTATATTCTTTATCTCCCTATTAGGACGAGTTCCGTTCTACCTGACGGCCGGACAACACAGCTTAACTCCTAAGCTGACTCTTTAAATTGGAACGCTTTTATTTACGCTCCTATATTCTAATATACAGAAAAGACAATTAGTCAGCACTTAGTCACATAATTATAATCACATCACATAAAGCATACTTTATTGACTTAATTACGTCGTAAAATTCTCAGTCGTCACAATCTACCCTCCTTAAAAGGATTCTGTCCCCAGAATCTAATCTAAGCAAATAGATGGGGATACTTTTCTTTCATTTCGCTTTCTAATTCCCAAGTTGATTCTTCAACTAGTAGATTTCTCCACAATACTCTAGCTAAAGGTATAACTTTATTCCTGAGTGTCCTCTCTTTTCGGTCCAAAACTCTTACTGGCTGTTCCACATAAGACAAATCTGGTTGGATTTCCACTGGTTCCAACTCGATCATATGGCTCGCATCAGCATTATACTTTTTCAAAAGAGATACATGAAATACATTGTGCAGATGTTGCATTTGCGGAGGTAGCGCCAACTCATATGCCACTTTCCCAACTCATCGCAATACATCAAATGGTCCAATACACCTAGGACTCAACTTTCCTTTCTTTCCGAATTGGGTTAAACCTTTCCAAGGAGATTTTTAATAAGACTTTGTCTCCAGATTTGAATTGCACATCTTTTCGTTCTTGATTTGCGTACTTTGCTTGTCGATCTTGAGCTGCAATTAATCTCTTTCGAATCATTTCTACCTTTTCTTTCGTTTGTTGAACTAGCTCTGGGCCAATTAATTTGCGCTTTCCAACTTCATCCCAATATGTAGGGGATCTACATTTTCTTCCATACAACGCTTCATAAGGCGGCATGCCAATACTCGCGTGATAACTGTTGTTGTAGGAAAACTCAATCAACGGCAAATGATCGTCCCAATTTCCTTTGAAATCTATTACACAGGTTCGCAACATATCTTCAATTGTCTGAATTGTCCTTTCACTTTGTCCGTCCGTCTGCGGATGATATGCCGTACTCATTTTCAGCTTAGTTCCCAAGTGATCATGGAATTGTCTCCAAAATCTCGAGTTGAACCTTGGATCTCTATCAGATACGATAGATACAGGAACTCCATGACGCATCACAATCTCATCCAAATACAATTTGACCAACTTTTCCAACGAAAACCTTTCATTTGTCGGCAAGAAATGTGCTGACTTTGTCAACCGATCGATTACCACCCAAATCGCATCATGATTTGACTTGGTTTTAGGTAATCCTACCACGAAATCCATCGCTATATGTTCCCATTTCTATTCCGGTATATCCAGTGGCTGAAGCAATCCGCTCGGCCTTTGATGTTCCGCTTTGACTTTTTGGCACGTATAACATTTACTTATCCATTTTGCAATTTCCTTCTTCATGTTTGGCCACCAATAACTTTCTTTTAAATCCTGGTACATTTTCGTACTTCCAGGGTGAATTGAAAATCTCGAGTTATGCACTTCTTGCAAAATCTCATGCTTTAGTTCCACGACATTAGGTATCCAAATACGTGAGTTAACACGGTATATTCCTTTCCCATCTTTTTGAGCTTTAATTTCTTCTCCCGTCAACTTATCCTTTTCACGATTCATCACTTGCTCTTGACAGCATCAAATCTTTTCCAAAATTTCGGGTTGAAAAGACATTGCATATATAGCTTCACCTCCAAATTCTGGAGTCTGCACCTCTATTTCCATATTTTCAAAATCCTTGATCAAATCTTCCGATGACGTTAACATATTCAAACTTTCCTTGTGACTTAGAGCGTCCGCTACCATATTTGCCTTTCCAGGATGATAGTTTATCGTACAGTCATAATCTTTGATCAATTCCAACCACCTTCTTTGTCTCATATTCAATTCCTTCTGAGTAAAGATATACTTTAAACTCTTATGATCCGTATAAATCTCGCACTTTTCCCCGTACAAATAGTGCCTCCAAATCTTAAGGGCAAACATAATTGCTGCCAATTCCAAATCATGCGTTGGATACTTTTGCTCGTGCGGCTTGCGTTGCCTTGACGCATATGCTATTACCTTTCCGTGTTGTATTAACACACATCCAAGTCCTTTATATGAAGCATCACTGAATATCACAAATTCCCCTTTTTCATCTGGTAATACCAACACCGGGGTGGTTACCAACCTTTTCTTTAACTCTTGAAAACTTTCCTCAGACTTTTCTGTCCATACAAATTTCTCATTCTTTCTTGTCAACTTCGTTAACGGATCGACAATCTTAGAGAAATCTTGCATAAATCTCCTGTAATATCCGGCTAATCCCAGAAAACTTCTAACTTCCGTAGGAGTCTTGGGTCTTTCCCAATTTATTACAGCTTCTATCTTGGCTGGGTCCACTTTGATTCCTTCTTTATTAACTACATGACCAAGAAATTATACTTCCTTTAGCCAAAATTCACACTTCGAAAACTTAGCATACAGCTTCTCTTTCCTCAGAGTTTCCAAAGAAATTCTCAAATGCTCCTTATGATCTTCTTCCGTCTTGGAGTAAATCAGTATATCGTCAATAAACACAATAATAAACTTATCCAAATATTGCTTGAACACTCTGTTCATAAGATCCATAAATGCGGCTGACGCATTCGTCAAGCCAAATGCCATTACTAAAAACTCATAGTGCCCATATCTCGTTCGAAATGCCGTCTTGGGTATATCTTCCGCTTTGATCTTTAACTGATGATACCCAGATCTTAAATCAATCTTGGAGAAACACGAGGCTCCTTTTAGCTGATCAAACAAGTCATCGATCCGCGGTAGAGGGTATTTATTCTTAATCGTCAATTTATTCAATTCGCGATAATCAATGCACAACCTCATACTTCCATCCTTTTTCTTTACAAACAACACCGGTGCGCCCCACGGGGATACACTCGGTCGGATTACTCCTTTATCCAACAATTCTTGCAACTGAGCGGCCAATTCCTTCATCTCGACTGGTGCCATGCGATAGGGAGCTTTCGACACTGGTTCCATTCCAGGAGCCAAATCAATCGTAAATTCGATCTCTCTGTCTAGAGGTAGTTCAGGCAATTCATCAGGAAATACATTCAGAAAATCTCTTACTATCAGAATATCCTCGATCTTTACAGATCCTTTTTCCACATCCATGACATGAGCAAAATAAACTTCGCATCCTTGACGTATCAACCTCCTCGTCTCAATAGCTGTTAGGAATTTCTTTTCTTGCTTCTTTCCTTTGAATACCACTTCTTCACCATCCTTGGTTCTTAACTTCACCTTCTTACTTTTACATTCTATTTGCGCTTCATGGTTTGACAACCAATCCATTCCTAGTATAATCTCAAATTCTCCTAACTTAAAGGGAATTAAGTCAGCAGAAAAGTGCCGAACTTCTATAACCACATCACAATCGGGACAAATCTTATTAATAATAACTTTCTCTTGATTTGCTACCTCTATAATCAAATTAGGTTCCAGAGGGTACGCAACACAATTTAACTTATCAATAATACTTTCAGAAATAAAGGATCTAGTTGCTCCAGTATCCATCAATACTTTTACTTCTACTGAGTTAATAACAAGCATACCTGCTACCACGTCCACATCTTGCACCGTATCTTTCATCATCATGTTAAAGGTTCTAGCTCTGGGTTGAGCTGATGGTGCTGGGAAAGACGGCGGTCCAGCAATCCTGAGAACATTAGCCTTCTGAACAGGCTCTTTACAATTCCTGGCCATATGGCCCACTTTACCACACTTGAAACAAGCCAAATCTGGCTTCCTTGCTCCACTTGGCCATTCTGAAGAGTAATGCCCCTTCTGGTTGCACTTAAAACACATCACATCCAACTTATTACACCTTCCCGGGTGTCTCTTTCCACAATTCTTGCATTCCTGAATCTGAGGTCTATTATCCTTCCCCGGTTGTCCAGTTTTCTGGAAACGGTTCTTCTGAGCTCCGTTACCAGGTTTAAACTTCTGAAACTTTTGGTTCTGACCTCCACCATTCTTGCCAAACTTTCCTCTAAACTTTGAACTCCCTTGATCTTGCTCTGAGCTTTCAAATTTCCTCTTTCTTCCTTCATTTTCTCTCTTTGCAGCTTCACGCTCACCTTCCACTATCATTGCCTTTTGATCTAAGGCAGCATAATTCTTGATATCCAACAACGCTACTTGACTCCTAATCCATGGCTTAAGTCCCTGTTGGAACCTCGTAGCCTTCTTTGTCTCCGTATTCACATACTCAGGTACGAATCTAGACAACTCCAAGAATTTCACTTCATACTCCGCTACTGACATATCCTCTTGTCTTAAGTCCAAAAATTTCATTTCCCATTGATCTTGCATATAACTCGGCAAATACTTCTCTAGAAACATCTTAGTGAACTTCTCCCATGTTAAGTCCTTACCTTCCAACAACGCCTTCGAAGACTCCCACCAGAAACTTGCTTCGTCTTTAAGGTAGTAACTTGCATACTGAGCTTTCTTGTCATCCTTAACTTCTGCTAACTCAAAAGCTTTTTCCATTTCTCTCAACCACGACTGAACTTTAATCGGGTCTGGCAAACCTAAGAACTCTGGGGGATGAACAGATTGAAAGTGTTTGATGTTTCCAACTTTAGGGGCCACAGGTTGTTGCAAAAGTTGAGCAAGTCTGCTCATCATGGTGGTTTCTGGGTTTACTTTTGGGTCTTGTGTTGGAATTTCTTTTTCTTGGTGATCTGGTGAGTTAGCCATTTCTTACAAACCTGATTGAGCAATTATTTAGCAATATGATAGCATGGCATAGATATACCAACATTTTCTATAAAATCTCTTTTGCGGGTTTTAAGATTTACCCAATTTGCACATGCAATCCTATTACTACATAATTCTCATATCATTGTTGTTTTATCATGGCACAGAATAGGGTTTTATGATCTTTAAACATGGTTATACGAAAACATGGTTGTATAGAAACATGATATGTAGAACCGTTTATGAGATATTTAGGGTGCACAATGGAAACAAGACAATGGATTTATTTAAACAAAGGGTACATAAAGAAAAGTCTGGCTATCACAAGTTCTGAAATAAGGTACAATAATATAGCAGGGTTAAATAGAGGAAAAACTGGAAAATATCCCCCTAACTACCCCTAACTTCTAACAACTACTGCTACAACACAGTTCTGAAATACAACAAGATAAATGAAAAAGGGATCCCGGAATCTGACCAAGTATCCCAAAGCCTACTGGCGCTGAAAAACAACCATCTATGGGCTCAACCAACAGTCCCTTCTAATCATCCAGAATCTCTCTCAACACAACCAACATCCAGCGAATGATCTTATGCAGCCTCCGGGCCTCAGCATCAGCATCACTAGTGGATGGTCCCTCATCCAATCTCCTCCTGGAAACCTGCTCCACTATCTTCACCCGAACTCGCCACTCATCATCCATAACTGAAGCACTCTGCCTAGACTCTCGGGCTAGCCTATCCACCAAAGCTCCCAACTCAGGAATGCGGGAGTAAACAAAGTCTCGATCCTGGGCTAACTTGCCACCAACACTAACAGGTACAGTCTTAGGCATCTCAGACTCTGGCTCAGGGGCAGGGGTCTCTGAATCTGGCCTCAAGGGTGAAATCTGCATAGGGATCTCACTACTCTCAGAGGGATCCTCCTCTGGGTCTGAACTAACATACACAGGCTCCTCCGGAGAGGGTGGAATGGGGTCCACTGGGGTACCAGTCAAACTAATCTCTGAATCTGAGTCACTACCACTACTGGGATCCTGAGAGAAAACACAAAACAACAACCAAGAAACAATGTTATGGTTAAATAAAGCTTCCAGCTAACTCACACCCTAACTCTAGTTTCCACTCTAACTGATACACACTTTCCTTAGACTATACCTAATAGTCTAACTTAACTCTATATGAGTCGAACTCTCTCGCGATATACATATACCCAAAATACCCCTTTTTATTCCTAACTTGTCTCAGGGACTAGATCCTGTAGCTCTGATACCAACTTGTGACGCCCTCAATCTCGGGGTTAGAAAATGATGACTCACACACCTTTAATCTAATAATTAAATAAGCATAAACCCCGATTAACTACTAACAGGATCAACAGGATAAAGTATGAGACAAGATTACAACTACCAATCATAAAATATAACTTACAACCCCAAAATACCATTAAGTTAACATAATCGATTTCGGCTGGGAACCGACATATAGCCCATTGTATCTTTAAAACATTCCTTCTAAGCGCTTGCTCACTCAGAAATACCACTACCTGCTCTGGCAACCGGAAGCCCTCAACACGATAGGGACCACCAGGTACGCTCTTACGAGCAGTGCGCCTAAGCCTGGCCATCTTCTTGCTTAACTGCCATGGTTAGATTAAAATAAAACATATGAGTATGAAACTCAGCAAGCAGCTATAAAGCAGTTCTACGATATCAAATCTACAATATACTTTTCCAGTCACAGGGCATTCTATTTTACTTGATCTAGGTGGCAGATTTCTATCTTTTTGGTTAAGGAAAGGTTATGAAGGATAATGTGGGGCTTTCAAGGAACAAGGCTCAATGCAGGACGAAAGCCGACATTCATCACAAATCATTAAAGGATCAGAATAGATCTTTCAGAAAGAGGAAAGCAACAGTACTTCACTATATGGAATCAAATTTTTATGATCAATAGATTAAAATCAGGGTTCTCGAGCTTTAAGCTCCATGTTAACACAATCAACTCTTTTCAAAATAATATAAACCATTTTCATTTTCAAGAATCAATTTACTGAACAAAAAGTTCCATTTGCCTTTTTAAATAATCATTTAGAACCCTTGATTGGATCACTTTATCTTTCCATTTCATTATAATATAGGTGATCAACCCGTACCGACCTCCATCCAGTCTTTAAGGTACCAATCAGCTTAATTTCAGCCTTAAGTTGGACTAGCCCCGCTAGCCTCTTACCATGACTGGACTAGTCCCACTAGCCTCTTACGTCCCAATCCAATCCATTAGGAATTCGTTTGGAAAACCTTGAGTTTGGAAAAAGATAGGTTTTCTAAATTCATTTTATCATTAGCAAGACTATGAAATCATTCGGACTCTTTCGAGTCGAAAATCATTCTTAAATCAAATTTCAAGAAAACAAAGATTGGGGAGTGATTCAAGACAAGCAAGGAACAACTCTAAGGATTCTGTATCAAGGATAACAAGGTACTTAAAATAGAAAGATCAACATCTGTTTAGGGATCAATAATGTGATCAAGAAATGAGGTATCATTAAATAGGGTTTGCAAGGATAATTATAGGGTTCAATACAATTCATGGCTTAATAAATAACTTGAACAAAAATGATAGGTTACCAAAAGGGTTGAATCAGTAAGCTTATCAATAAAAGTGAATCAGAATCAAAACAGGATATCTCAAGTCATTAACAGGGGTTCATTAATTAACAATTCCATACTCTACATGGTATGAACAACAACCTCTCTATAACCATTTTCACAAGTAATGAGAGTTACTTGCATGAATTTGCTTTCCTGAAGGTTGAACTACTGCAACCTAGTATACCCTTTCCTTTCCTAGCCTGAATGCCCTCACGCTCCGGATCTATAATAAAACCAAAATCTTAATCAGTTCTCATCTCTCGTTCCCAGAACGATCACTCAATACAATAGCTCGATTATACCTTTGACTCGAGTATACGAATATAGCTTATACACATAAGCACATAGCACATAACACTTTCCTTTCTCGTAACCTTTATATCTTTATATATACTTATCGATCGATGCGTACTTGCTTAACCTTAACTATTTCTCAAATCACACCAACATAACTCTTACGAGTACATAATTTATTCACAACTAAACCTTTTGCGACCATAACTGTCACTTATAGTTCTTTAATAACAAACCATTTAATTCCCTTTTTCTTTTATTCCTTAATTCAAACCATAACAACAACCAATAACACAAATGAATCACATATCTCCTAGGATTTCACATGCAATCACTTAGCAAGGTATTGGAATCGAATCAGTCGCTTTTCTACTTATATACCGTTCGGTCATACACATAAAATACAACCATGTATACTCAGTTTCAATCTCATATAATCAAACACAAATAATGCAAATCACAAGAGTCATTTACGCAATTAAACTTCATCCTTTTTAATCAAAAATCCGAATCATAATCACATTAAAATCGAAAATCTAGACCTTCTTTTAATTATCAAAATTCGAACACAAACACCATCCAAACATTGTCATGTAATTAAGTTCTCACTAGCCACTAAGAAATTTAGCAAAAATCAACTTAATTCTCTTTTTAAGCATAAGACCCATTCGGGTTTTCCAATAATGATGCATGCAAGGATCAATTTTTGACATGCAAAGTCTTAGATTACATTCCCAACTTGTTTTAAACCTTAACTTAGTCATCCATTTCATTTTCATCAAGATTTCCGAAACACAACACCAAACATCACCTAATGATTCCAACCCTAATCAAATCATTTAATCAACATGCATGCATTCACTTAATCATCAAATTAATCTTTTCTAAACTCATTTTCATTCGGCTAAATCATGATTTACACTCTCCAAGGATCGAACAAAGACATGCACTACTTGTTCTTCTTTAAAACTAACATGCAATTACTTTATATACTAAATAAGCTTAGTTTACACTAAGATCAAATCATCAAATCCAATTCCCTTTCTAATTAGCACAAAGCCGAATTATAACCCAACATGCAAACCTTAAATTTTGATTTCCTAATCATCAAACGACTTACACACACATCAATAATCAAAACAAATCCATTTTCAATCACATACTCAAGTTTTAAGGGAAATACCAAAAACTCTTTTGATCTTTCAAAAACCTAACATGCAAGGCTTAAAATTTATATTAACACATCATTAAAGTTCCACCGGCTCTCCTTAGATCATAGCCGGTGGTGGTCGAACTTAAGAGAGGCCGCATTGGGTCTCCTCTTGAGTTTTAAACCACATAATCCTCTTGAATTTATTCTTATAGTTTTGTATCAAGAAATCAATTTCCTTGAACACAACCATAGAGATCATTACCAAAACACTTACACAAATACTTATATGCAAATGGAATTTGAGAAGTATACTAAAAATAGAAACTATAGAGAGCTATATCTTTGAGTTTGAGTGAAGATTAGGTGTTGCATGCAAGAGAGAGAGAAGAGAGATGGAGGGAGCCGATAGAGAGAGAGAGTAGCCAAGATGGAGTAAAAAAAAGAGAGAAAGGGAGAATGGGGTGCACGGGAAAGAAAAGAAAAAGGGGGGGGAGATGGGTTTATAAACTATCAAAGACAAGGGCAATTTAGTAATCTTCTAAATCCCTTTTATGCTTATTTGATCCTTTCTTTTTACTCAAATATAATAAAAATCAATTATAAAATATATCTCTCTCGAAAATTCAAAACTTATTACAAGTGACAATTTTAATACATAGATCTCGAAATTAGCTTTCCAACCATTACTCATAATAAAATTTTGAGCGAACGGTTGATTTTATATGAATTACGCAAGCTCGCCTTAATAATAACATTTTTCCACATAAAAATCAATTAAAATGTAATGACCACCAAATAAATCCATTCATCATTTTTAAAAAGTCTCTAGGACTACTATGAAGATAACAAAACAAATCCCATGTTTTTATCTTACTCGTATAATTTTATAAAAATGCATGAAGGTTAAATAAACCTTTATTTAAATCAAATAATTTCTTTAAATTCATAAAAAAATGTCATAAAGCACATAGTCATGCACACAGACCAGTAATCACACATATACGGACACATAACAACTCAGGTCTGATCAGAGAATTTGTCCTTCTTTAGTCTTTATCCTTTTCTACGTGTACCGGGTCACGTTCAGCCTGACGGCCCGACGTTCAGCGTTTCGATTACGCTTCTCATTATCATTATCGACCGAAACGTCACTGAGGATGAAATACTTTATTTACACATTCATTTCATTCAATCACACATAATTCACATTTTATATTCTTTATCTCCCTATTAGGACGTGTTCCGTTCTACCTGACGGCCCGACAACACAGCTTAACTCCTAAGCTGACTCTTTAAATTGGAACGCTTTATTTACGCTCCTATATTCTAATATACAGAAAAGACAATTAATCAGCACTTAGTCACATAATTATAATCACATCACATAAAGCATACTTTATTGACTTAATTACGTCGCAAAATTCTCAGTCGTCACATTTTATATGTATGATCAGTGGAAATATGAGCACGCTTCACTGCCAATAAGAGGGTGGCTTTGTCACGGTAACACATTCCTTCACTCAGTTCCCCCTGATCGAGGTCTTCATCAACATACATATCGTTAGGGTTATCTATTATTGGGGGAATATATTTCTCTGTGTGAAACCACGGAACCCTTGGAACAGGATGCCCCTCCCCAACTATTAGAAATATGCTAGTGTTAGGTCCCGAATTATCATTGAAGGGGGGGTTGAATACGATAATTACTAAATTAAAAATTCTTTCGAATCTTTAGCGGATATAGATTTAGTACTCGGTTAGTGGTTTCGTGTTCTTGAGAGAAATAGTGTTTGGAATGATAAAACGAGGAACACAAGATATTCGGGGAAGTATATATTCATATATAAATCCAGGAGGGGTGTTGCTACACTCCGGTAAATAACTTTACCGGCTACAATCTAAGAAAAAACAAAGTTCCTATCTTCTACAAAGATTTACAAATCAAATCCTATACAATGATCTATCTTTTGTTTGTCTAAGAATTTAATTATCGGGTAACGATTATAATGCCCCTAAAAATATACAAGAGTTAAATCGAGCATTATAACGTTACTCCGGTGAGAAGTTAAACGGATATTTAAAATGCTTGAGCTTCTCTGTATACTCTTTGTTTTTGGTTTCATCTCCTCCCGTGAGTGAGAAGATAAACAAAACTCAGAACTACTTCATTCTGCTTCAAAGTATAGACTTATATCAATTCAATTGGACATATGGCATTTCTGTGTCCACACAAATCCTTGAATTGCTGCAAATGAATTAAGGAATATAACTCTCCTATGGCGACCATGGCAAGCTTCTGTAGCGATCAGTGTCTCTGTAGAACTCTATGGTGACTGTAAATCCTCTATGGAGAACAATTATCCTCTATGGCGACCAGTGTACTAAAATGAACTCTATGGCGACCACATGACTTCTATGGCGACCAAGAGAACCTCTATGGCGACCAAGAGAGCCACTTGTAGTCCTATATGTAGCTCTATGGCGACCAGGTAGAGATATATTCCTTCTGTGGCGACTGGAGCCTATGGCGACCACTGGTACCATAGAGAATCTCTATTGTGACCTGTGTGGTGCCTTAGAGATTTTCTCTATGGCGACCAGTTCTGTGGCGACCAAGTAGAAGACTGTTATGACTTAGAATATTCTTGTTCTTGTCAAACCATTCTTCAATGTATCAACACCTTCTTCTGTAATTAAATTAAAATCCCTTCTTGTATACTGATGTTTGGTGCACTGGTCTGGTTCACAAACAACTAGCATTGAGAGAACCTAATTCAATTTGACTTGTGTTTCTGAGTTGATGCAGATTGGTTAAATATCTATTGCTTCTAACACTAACTGTCAACAAATAAATGTACTTTCACTGGAATCCTTTCTGGTACTTTAGACAACGTCTTCATTGCTACTAGAATCTTGAATACTTCATTCACTGTTCTTCACCAACGCTTGAATATATAAATGAACTCCTGTCAGTGAGTAAAGCTTCAAGACTGCAATTGTCTTCTTTAACCTTTGTCTATACCATGTCTTCAATTGTTCAGATTCCTATACTTTATACACTGTCTATCTTTAATCAATGCCAATACACTGAAATCTTCTGGTAGCACTTATACACTGAATCTTCATCATTTCTGAAACCCTGAAAGTCTTTAACCTTTATTCTTCACTGAGGCATGAACATATTAATGAACTTCTTTCAGTGACCTGTAAACAGACTTCCATCCTTCTTCTAATCTTCTAATTCATTGTATTTGCCTTGTCTTCATTCTTCCTGATTTCTTGTGTAGTGGTAGTATTATTAACCTATCATGTTCTAGTATTGTTATCTTGTTGAGTTATCACGTAACTGTTCATACAGTTACGCAGTCTCACCAACAATCTCCCTCTCTTTGATTGTTAAACCTAACAAACAAATTAAATAGAGAGGATAACTCAACTAACAACTAGAAAAAGTAATGCACCAGGACTTGTAAATAATGCTACTGGTTTTCTGGATCAAATACTGCATTTCCAGATTTCTTGAGTAACTGAAATGAAAGATGCTTGTTCCTCTAGCACTGAACTGATCTTCAAGTAGTTTCATCTTCATTTCCTTGGTTCTTCAAATCTCTGCCAGATAATACTTCTCAGTCTTGAAGTAATCATCAGCAGCTTCTTTTGTACAACCACATTTCCTGTTGAGAAGTGCATATCTCTCTTGCTTCCCCCCTATGAGAATCAACTGCTTAAAGGAGATCACCTTTGTTTACCACCTCTCCCGTATAATAGGATCCACAGTTAAAAACTAATGGTACTCCCCTTTGGAAAACAGCTTCGTCCCTTATGAAGAATAGTGATGAACCAAATCACTTTTTCTGATTACTCAAAAATCACCTTGTGATTACCACCTCTCCCGTACAGTAGGATCTGTAGTTAGAAACAACAATGGTGTGGTGTAGTGTACATGTGCTTTACCTTTTTCCTCCTCCCTGCTATTTCTCCCCCTTAGTTGAGGAATCCTCCAAACTATTACATAAGCTTTTATCTCCCCCTTAGAGAAGGAATGTATGCTGTTGTCTGAAGGAGTTCTCATATGTTACTTGGTTGGAAAGGAAATAACAAGTCAGAGTCTGATCAACCATGTCCCTTTAAATGTTGCAAGAATGACTTCACTGTTGATCATCATGTTCACCAATCTTCCCAACTCATTATACCTCCCAAATGTGAGATCACCAATTGTTACCAATTGTTAGCTCCCAACTTGTTAGATCTCAAAGTATTCTAATCCAATCTGTAAATGTTAGGTCCCTAATAGTTAGGTTCCAATCATAAACAGATTCGAGACCCAAAGTATCAAGAACCATGTTTAGGGATAAGGAATGGAATATGGTATTTCTCTTTCTTTCTCACTGTGAGTGTGTGATTCTGTTTCGTGTACCTCACATGTGTTTCACTATTCTCTCCACTCGTGTTTACACTCATTCTCACAAGTGTATCACTCCTCTCGTAGCTCCAAAATCCAGTTGTACCTGCAAAGAAAATCACCTTATCCATCCTTAAGGAGGTCACAGGTGGTGCAATGGGAGTTCACAAATCCTCATCCTTGTTAGACTCGTCAGATGAATCTGAGTCATAATCTACAAGTTTCTAGTTTCCCTTTTAGGGTTTCAGATTTGAACTCTGGGAAGGTAAACAATGATCCAGAATTTAGCATAAAGATTAAAGTTCCCTTCTAATGTATGTGAAGACATTTCCTTGTGACTCATCAGGTAATATCTGAATCATTGTCAACAAGTTTCCGATCTACACCTATGTCAGATCCACTATCCGCAGATGCCTCCAGGGGATTTAAGCCTGGGGAGGTAGACACTGACCACTGACATATGGCTATTGGATCAATATCCTCTCCTAACACCTGTAAAGGTAATTGGTCCATTAGAGAACCTCGAACAATCGAATCCGACCTTAAAATGGTCGAAACTCTTGTTTCTGTCAACTCATCCTTTGTGTGTGTAACATATCCCTGTGCATCAAGAATTGTTTATGTTTAAGGTGGTGACACTACATCGAATACCCTGGCCGACATGTGAATTTCAATAGACGCACCCTGTTGAGAGGATGAATCTAGTAACTGTTTTGTGCCTTTTCATCCATTACATCTTTTTGAGAAGATGTATGGGGGCTAGCAGTTGCCTCGGTTTAAATACTACTCATCTTTGTAGGAGACAGAGCTGCTGGGTTGACTTCAGAACCTTCCTTATGCGGTGCACTAAGGCACTTTCTCCCTCACGCTCATTCATACTTAATTTTAGTGGTAAGAGAGTGTTGGTTGGTTCTGTTTCTGTGTTTGTCTTTACAGTCTGGGATAGAAGTTGTGGGTTTTCAACCTCATGACTATCAAATGAAAGAAGGCCATTGGAGGCTGAACCCGCATCACAGAACATATGGAAATATAGAGATAAAATGCACTTAAGATCTATAATGAATGAAAATTATGCATTTAATCTTTGAGAGAAATGATGTACAATAGTTATTTCAAAAGATTTTAATGAAATAAGAAATCACCAATGTAGAAAGAAATTTGATTTTCTCATAAAACTGTTCGAGTGCACAAGTCTGTTTTTATGCCTAAAAAGATAAATGATTTGATAAGACATAGACTGATGACCTAGCAGTATTAAGAAGAGAAAGAAAGATTTTGTTTTCCAATATGAATGAGTTTTTGTAAAAGCATTGATCACTTAGGGTAAAGTCTAAGCAATTCTCATTCATGTCAAAAGCTACATAATCTATCTTTATAAGATTATAATCAACAAAATGGTTTATTGATAAATAACCTTAATAAGAATGACCATGCTGCTGATTTCAAATAGTAGTGAATTTGTCAGATATATCAACTCATATAAATTCACTAGAATTTAAAATCTCACAATTATCTGCAATAAAATATTAACAATATATCATTGTATAATACTTGTCAAGTACTTTGGATACCAATAATTATATTGCATCCTATTTTAAATATTAAAATAAGATATCAATGAATTAAATACCAATTATCTATCAAAAAGACATCAGCATTCAATTTCATCTATCATACAATTGTTAACTCCTAACAACTGTAATATCTCAAACAATACTGGTTCGATAAATAAAGCAACATTAACCAACATTGACTTGTTTGCAATCTTAGAAAAATATTCTAAGTTCCATATACTTTGATCCATTGAGTATTGCATCTATTATCAAAGTGTTTAGGAATTTACAAATAAGTATAAAAATTATTCTAGGTGGACAACATATGGTTACTTCCAATAAAGCAATCAAACATTTTAACCATAGTTGTACTTAAGAAAAATTTCCACACTTTCTATATTAGTATAAGTGACTGAAGATAAGCATTGATTACTTAGTTCTAAGTAATGTCACAAAAACTAATACTTCACAATTAATTCATAGTTAAACTCTTAACTAAGTATCATTGACTGACATAAGTCAAGAAATTACACACAACTAATTATGCTACAATCATGATTCTGATTTCAGTGAATTCTTGAGATATAAGCTTTGCTAAATTCACTAAAACCAAAATCTCATAATTAATTTATAACACATAAGTTACAATCAATATACTAGATATCAATTGTTGACAGATTTAGTTATAGTCAATCATGCTGCTTATTTATTTTAAGTTAGTTTGAATTATGGAGCAAATAAAATCATTGAATTGCTTTAATTTCCATAATCCAAAATACCCAAAATAAATATTAAATAAATAAATACTAAATATCTATGAGGTAGATATTAGCACTTAAATATTTTTATAATTATCCTTGAATAATCACCAATAGGATATATGAGTTATACACATTGCAATCACTCTCTGGATAATTAGTAATTTTAGAAATACTTTCTAAACATATAAAATATTGAGAGTTTTATACACATGACTTCGAAAATACTTCAACTTTCAATATTAGTGATTTTAGAAATAAGCATTGATTACTTAGAACAAAAATTTTAAATAATATCACTAATACTAAAAGTATCACAATTATTCTTACAAGATACAAATAACTATGCTGCATATTATTTTAATATAATTTAAGTTATGACACTGATATAGAATGGAATTGTATATAGTCATAATTTAAATCAATTATGATAATATTCAAACTTAATGCTATAATACTTAACTACCACAAATGTATATGACATTGTAATCATGATAATCAAGATAGTAGCACTAAGTACGAGGTACTGGATTTTTGATAAATTCACAAGTCCTTTAAATATTGAAGATTTAATACTTGTAAACTTATATAAAGAATTCCTTACAGATGGGATTTCCAACTAATGTGCAATGAATGATATCCCATACTTACAAACCAGTCTTGAAAAATTAACTTTATCAAGTGATTTAATAAATGTTTCTGTCAGTAACTCTTTGACTAAAGTGACATGCTCTCTGAAGTGATGATACCTGGTATCAAGGTGCCTTGACTTAGAGTGTTCCACAGAGTTGCTGGAGTTGAAGTTATTTCTCATCATAATAAGAAATCCATCTTCTTCCACGAAGTTGACAGCTTCCTGAGATGCTTCTCCTGTCACTTAAGTTGACAGCTTCAGAGATGCTTCTCCTGTCTTTCTTGCAACCTGCATAATCTGATCTATATAGCCAAACATGTTAAGCATAATATCTTTAGGGTACTTTACTCCAAGAGTTGATATTCCCTTAAGATATCTAATAATCTTGTTAATAGCTATAAGATTGGATTCTCTAGGATCCACTTGGAACCTTGCACATTGGCATCTTGAGAATATTACATGTTGTCTATTAGCATTTGAGTAAAAGAGTGAGCTCGTCATACCTCTATTGCTTGTCATTATACCCGAGTTGCACTTTTCAAGCTTTAGTGGTTTCTGTTGGTAAGTAGTCTTGGCATGTTCAGAATCTTCCAAATTTTGCATCTTCAAAAGATCCTTAACTTACTTGTATTGCCATCATTCTTTTGGTTTACTTGTGCTCCTAAAAGAATTTTTCTTTTGGCTTGCTTGAGCTCCTAAAAGAATTATTCTAATGGCTTGCTTAAAGTAATCCCAAAAAGAATTGCAACCTTTCCAACACGCTCCTCTATACCTACTCTGCAATTACTTAGCAAATAATCTTGCACAAGTTTTTGTTAGTAGACCAACATATAACATTCACTACTAGAAATAGTGCTTACGACATCACCCCTTTAACATCGGTTAGAAATGTCACCGATGTTAAAAGCAATTTTAACATCGGTCGCTTCAAAACCGATGTTAAAGGTGTTGTAAGACATCGGTATCTTAACCAACCGATGTCTATAATCGTTTTTAAAAAATAAAAATAAAAAAGCCCACTTCTTTCTTTCCCCATTAATACACCAAAAAATTCCCCCCTTTAACCAAAAAATTTATTCCCAGTTTTCCCCCTTAACCAAAACTGTTTTCCCCTCTCTCTCATTCTCTCTCTCTCTCTCTCATTCTCTCATCTCTTTTCTCTCTTCTCTCAATCTCTCTTCTCTCTCTCTCTCTCTCTCTCTCTCTCTCTCATTCTCTCGCTCTTTTCTCTCTTCTCTCAGTCCCTCTTGTCTCTCATCTCTCACTGTCTCTCTTCTCAATCACTCTCTCTAAACCTAATTATACCTCTATTTGTACAAACCTTTAATTAAACTCGATTAATTCCTAAATCGAGTTCGATTGGTGCTAAATAATCTTGAAAGAAGTTGGGTCTACTCGATTTATATGAGAAAAGTAAGTTTATTTCGAATTTATTTTCAAATTTATATTTTTATTTTAATAGAATTTTGTTTACAGGTCTCTGGAGTTTTGTTAGTGAAAGAAGTTGGGTTTGTTTGATTAGGTATGTATACAAGTAGCTTTGTTATTTTAATAGAGTTGGGTATGTATACAAGTAGTTTTTTTCGAAAGGATTATATCCACATTCTTAAAAGTGGCAATTTATTCATACTCGTTTGCCAAAGATTGGTATTGTTGTCCTGAAGAGCTATGAAAGCATAAAATAAGCCACAAGCTATAGCTCTGTGCATGGATCTAGTTATTATTTGTATAGTAGGCACATTACTGATGATTTTTTAAATTATGTGTAATTCTCTTTTTTGTTTTGCTAAGCTAAGGCGAGGTGAAACAGAACTCAGACCTCTGCAACCGTGTATACAGTAGTACTAATTTTTAAATTATACACAATAAATTTAGCATATCTGTAATTATTTACGAGTTTTGTGCATGCTTTGTGGTATATGATGAATTATGTGTTTAAATTTTCCGCTTAGGTATATGATTGGAATCCAACTCCATAATGGTACGTATTGTATAATGTAGTACGAACTTGTTAATATCAGAATTCAAGCATATTAATCATTATTTGTAAACTTGTAATTAGTACATCCAATGGTGTTGATGTTTGCATTTGCATATATTATAGTTAGGTATGAAATCAATTATATGTAATATTACAACATACAATAGTGCTGTGAATTTTTTGTAGAATTTATGGTTAATTAACCATGCCTGCAGTTATATATGAATTTTGTGGTAGATATGAATTTGAAATCAAATAATGTGTGTGTAATAGATGTTTCCATGTAGACTGGAGTTTTAGATTTATAGTTATGAATAATTGTTTTCCAGCATACTTTGTGATAGTATACATGAAATTAGATCTCAATGTGGATACATATAGGTAATGAAATTTGATAGTTTAAGTTTATCGTGAAATGTTATGTTTCATTGATGATTTGTGGGGGGATTCAAATTGTGCCAGAGAAAAAAGCTCTTGTGTTGAGCGGTTCGGAAGATATGTGAAGACTCTTGCTCCTGGATTTCACTTCCTCATCCCTTTTGTTGATAAAATTGCTTACGTTCATTCCTTGACGAAAGAGGCTATTCAAATTCCAGATCAGAATGCTATTACCAAGGACAATGTTAGCATCTCTATAGATGGAATTCTCTATGTTAAGGTATGATTGTTCCTTTCAGTATTTATATTAGTTTCTGAACTAGGCTTTTTTCATTAATGACGAGGACTTAATACTTGTAGATTGTGGATCTAAAATTAGTGTCTTATGGAGCAGACAACACGCTATATACTGTTATCCAGCTTGCGCAGACAACTATACGTAGTGAGCTTGGTAAGCTAACACTTGACAAAAGTTTTGAGGAACGAGACACCCTCAATGATAAGATAGTGGTAAGTTTTCACTTTCAGTCTATGAGTCTATGTTATTCTGTCACTGTATCATCGTATGCTCATTACTATCACTTGTGACTTAAGTATTTAGTTGTATTAATTATTGAACATTGTTTACACAAAAACTTCATTCAACAGTTTCCAAAAATGCTAAACATACTTAAAGAAATCTGAAAGAATACTACTATGCATATTTTAGCATGACAAAAGTTATTGTGATTCCACTATTCACTTCAATATGCCAACTATCAATCATTAGTGTTAAACTATATTATTGTAAAGTTTTATACAAAACTTACTACTTTCGTATGGCCGATGGAAATAAATGAGGCTGCAAAGGACTGGGGACTACAATGCCTTCGTTATGAGATTAGTGAGTATTAGTTGCTCCTTGTGTATTGTTACACTCTTATGCTACTTGTCAGAAACTCACAGTTTATCCTTTTTTTTAGGGGATATTAATCCTCCACGTGGAGTGAAGGCATCTATGGAGATGCAGGCTGAAGCAGAGCGCAAGAAGAAAGCGCTAGTTCTCGAGTCTAAAGGTAATGATGTTTCACCATCCTCCATAATTTGTTATAGATCATCCGTTCAAGCTTTGAGTATTTGGTGCTGATGATAGTTAAATCTTGGTCTTGGGTGAAGGTCATAAAATCATGATACATGAGTGTTTATGACAATGGTGACTTTCAGCAATCCAAAGTAGTTTATTTATACATCTAGATCTACCATTTAATTCTAAAATTCTCATAGTAACGGGGTAAAATAAAAATAAGAACTCTTGCTATTATTCTTCACAAGCTCAAATTTTGGATACTTCTTTATGTGCTTTAGGCTACTGTATTTTACTAGTTCTGTCTTTTGTTTCCAAGTCACCCATGATCCATTTGATTTTATATTAATAATGCTTTTTATCATTACAATCAATACAAAATCATAAAATTATCAATTTTCTCTATTTTTAGTAATGTGAAGTCATTGCCTATATGCAGGTTACTATAATGATGTAACTGTAAATTCCAACGGAGGACATCATTAAAAATCAATGGTAATATGCTTTGGCGAGATGTTGATAGACTTTGTGCCCATAATTGGCGGTGATTTTCTTGCAGAAGCACCCGCCTTTAAGAAGGCCCTTGGCGTACTCCTGCTAATGTTGGTGTTGGTATATCAAGGCTGGGAGGTTCTTCTGCTTTTATAGGAAAGTTGTAGTCTAAAAGAATATAATTACTTCACTTCAACAAGTGTGGTTTCCTTTTATTTATTTACTTGAATCTGAATTAGCATTTCGAAGATCAGGGGAGGAACATGATTGAAATATATTTCTAACATAGTATGCATTTTTTGAACTGCTTTTTCCTGCCCAGTCATTTCAATGTCTATGTATAGGTTTCATAGCATTTTCTTCGATGTATAAATTTCTCGTCCTTCGACTTAAGTGCAACAATCATATTAAAATCTTTGATTACCGTATCTTAGGATGGGGAGGATGAATTTGGATACATGTTGGCTGATATCTTGAAAGAGAACAAGGTTGATAATTCTGGCATGCGATTTGACCCAGCTATTAGGACAGCGCTGGCATTTGTTACACACAGGTCGGATGACAAGCGATAATTTATGTTTTTTAGTAATCCCAGAGAATATATGCTTTTCCGCAAATCATAACTTGATATAAATCTGATCCAGAGGTTTGCTTTGTTCATCTTTTCTTGTAATGGTTTTGATGCTAATGTCGCATATATTAATATACAGTTATGATATTTAAAGCATGCAACAATCTTTCACTATGGTTCAATAAGTTTGATTGAAGAACCATGTAGGTCTACTCATCTTTGTACAATGGAAGTTGCAAAAATATCAGGTTGCATTCTTTCTTATGGCCATCAGCGGATGCTGCTCGGGACGGTATAATGAGCATTTGGGACCAAACAGATGTCATCAAGGTCTAGTTTCTAAAGAGTGAACTTTTGCACTTACAATTATAATAAGCTATCTACAGAAGTTATGACATGATGTAACATTATGTTACTATACAGTAATAGGCCATTGTTGTGTTGGCACTAAACAAGACTCTTATGAAATGATAGGTAAGCGAGGACGAACTTTCTTTCATAAATGGAGGCGATGATCCTTATGATGATAACGTTGTTTTAAGAAATTTATACCACTCTAACCTAAAGCTTCTATTACTAACAGAAGGATCTGAGGGTTGCAGATACTATACCAAGGTATTCTTACCAGTTACGGAGTAGTTACATATTTCTAAATTAGCCTACTAGCATGCATGATTATATATAACCTATTTGTAAACATTTTGTTTAGGAATTCAAGGGTAGAGTTTCTGGTTTGAAAGTAAAAGCTGTGGACACAACTGGTGAAGGTGATGCTTTTGTTGGTGTGATACTGAACAACTTAGCTTCTGACTTGAATTTGTACATGGTAAACATGCTGATTAATACACAAGTAGCTTTTGTGATTAATACACAAGTGATGTTTGGTTGTAGATATATGGATGTTGGTTGTTTGTTGGACGTCAGAATAGTTAGATGTTGGTTGTCGGAGAATGTCGTTGGATTTCGGTTGTAGATACAGAAGTTAAATTTAATATATTTCTGATTGTTTGTTGGATGTTAATTTAGTAATTTTTTTTGCTTTTGTCTGGGTTTATGCACAAATGCACGGGCTTATTTTTTAAAAAAAGAACTCAAACATCAGTGGTTATTATAAAACTGATGTGAAGCAACTAAAAATACATCACTTGCTTAAAATAAAAACGATGTCTAAACTAACAAAACAAATCGAAGTATAGGAATGAAAACAATGTCTAAAATGTTAAAATACATCGCTTTGTGCAAGTATATAAAAGTAAATCAAAAGAAAACTGATGTCTTCCAGAATAATGTACATCAGTTTAACTTACGCAACCGATGTTACAGCAGAAGTTTCACATCGCTTTCTCAAGTAAAACTGATGTTATAAGTTATGTTTAACGTCGGTTGAGTAAATAAACCCATGTAAAATACAGAGTAAGACATCAGTTTTTTTAAGAATCTGATGTCTATCAGTTAAAATTTCTTCCCTGTTATATGTTTATAGTGCTTTTTAACCTCCTAAGTACCATTTTTCACAATCTAGTTTTAACATGTTATTAAAAAAAAGGGCTAATTATACATCAGTTTGATAAGAAAACCGATGTCTATGTAGATCTTTAACATCGGCTAAAAGCCGATGTTAAAAACCCCTACCTTTCTCTACATATGCGAAGACATCGGTTTGAAAAAAAGACATCGGTTTATAACCGATGCCTAAGGGCATTTTTCTAGTAGTGATTATCATTATATCACTGCACATATAAAATAATATGTTTGTGCCTAGTGATAAGAGAGTTATTAGTATAATGACTCTAGTAGTTTATATTAAACTTGTAACTTCAGTTAGAGTGCCATATCATGTCATTGACAATTACTTGAGTAGTATACTAGTTCATACCAACCTGAAGTGAGATTGTGAAGAAGAGATATACATAGTCCAATAGATCTGTAACTGCAAAGTCCATGAACTGTGGTGCATTGACTTCCTCTTTTGACTCACCAACCAGGAGTGTACTTGTACACCTCTACTAGAGTCCAATTCCAAGTGTAATGTGCATCAAGTGCCTGATATGTCATAATATCCTCAAGTCTCGTCATTGGTGCTATCTGTTAGATACTGCTTCCTGATAATAACCTAGCATCCAGTTTGGCCTTGTCCCTCATAATAATGCCATTGTCTTCCAGTTTGACTTCTGGTTATCCTTGTACCTATTACAATACTGTCATTTAGTTTGGATACCAGCTTCCCTTTAATCTGCTTGCTGACTGATTGAGCTCATCTTGCTTTGCAATCACCCAATCAATCCGGATCTATCAGAGCTTCTATAATATTCTCAGTTTTTTTTTTCAGATAGACAACTAGAGAAATAATCATTCGCACTCAGTAGCCCTGCTAATCATTACTCCACCATCTGGATCACTTAAGAACTAGACTCTGGGAATAGACTTGATATTAAACCCTTTGTCTCAGCAAATATGTTCTTGTTGTGTCCTCTGAATTTTGAATATGATGTTGTGTCTGACTAGTTGATCATTCTTTTGCTCCCCCTAAGCTGTTGCTAGGATTTCCTAAAAATCCTTATCCTTGCTGATTGGCTTTATTGAAATAATGAGTTGTGTTATACACTTCCATTCCACTGCTTGGATATGAATCATCAATACCATTAATTTCTCCATTAACAACTTGGAGTATTGAGTTGTTGAACTGTGCACTTAGACATTCAATCATCTTCTGTTGATCAACCAAAAATGCCTTGTATGTTGTATACTCCACTAAGTAGCCATGGAAAATATCCTAACTAGTCTTAGTTGCAAATGCCAAGTTCTTCAAACAACTGAATACATTTAATTGTTTGCTTTTGTAGAACATTCTCTCCAAATACTTTCAGGTTATCCGGTGTTTGCTTCTGTTGGCCATTAACTCATTAGTGGTCTTCATGTATACATCCAGATCAAGGCTTGATCTAACTTGTTGCAAACTGTATTGACTGCTCCAGCCCTTTGATATTTAGAAAGTCTTGATTAGCTTGATATTTCCCTTGTAACTTTAATCAAGTTCTGGTTCTTCCTTTATACCTCTCCATTATGACACGGAGCTCCAAGTGCTGAATATGTATCAAAATATTCTTGATATTACAGATATTAAACATAACTGCTTCTTGAATTCAGTCCCATTATCTGACCACACGATCATTTCTTTTACAGTTGCTTCCAGCTTGATCTTCTAATATGATTAATCACCATCTGTGATGTCTTGTCTTGAGAATGCACGAACAACAACTTTTTTTAATAAGAGTAGTCAACCACCATCACTAAGGTATATCTTTACTTTGATGTGATGTTGTCTTTGACTCCTCTTTTTGACATGCCTCACATTTATCATCTTCTGAATTCCAGATGAGGTGGTCCTCTCAGTAACCACTTTTCACAAAAGAGTTCCTTGAGTTGATGTTCAAGGGTGAAAGCTTCCAATGTCATAACTAAACTTTCATTAGATGAAGCTTTATAGTAGAAACCATTGACTTCACCTTTTTAGAGTTTCTAGTCTACCCACGAGCATTTCCTTTCCTTACTATAAGAAGAGCAAGCTTCTCAACCTTCCTGCTTCAGATGAGACACTAATCCTTCTTTGAATTGACATTTTGTCCTTTGATGCAGAACTGTCTGATAAGAGGATTTGTGCCTTGATTCTCCAGCAAGGAAGTTGCTTTAATTATTATCAGTGACTCCAATGATTAGTTGTTATCAGTGATAGCAATTGTTGAATCCATGATGACATCCCTTTTTCTGTATAGCTTGTCCCGTAGTGAAAACTTTTGTTGTCATCTCCAAAGATTACTGACAGAATAGCTTTTGTTGATCACATTTGATTGTGAGGCTCTTTCTTTGATCATATGCCTTGAGTATGAATTACCAAGAATACATATGAATTAATTGACCTGTTATGTCCTGCACTCACAAATGGATTAACAGTTCTTGGTACCCAACTTATCAGTTTGGGTCCAGTTGGATTAAAGATTTTACTATAAATAGAGATACCAACAGCTACAACCTTATCATGCTAATTCTTATCTTTGACTGACCATTTTCTCCATTTTGATATCCTTGACAAATCTGTCTCTAGGCTAGGGGAAAAATGGTTCCAACCTTACATAAGGAGGACTTGCAGTCTTTGCCCTATTGTAATCCTAAACATGCTTTCTACAATTAATGCAAGTACTAAGAGATGCATTCATGGCATAAAAATAAGCAAGCATTGTATTAGAAATACATGGCATTCATTCAGAAATATGACACATAAGAATTAAGCAATATAGGCATGATATGGAACAAACAGAATTAACAAATAAATCACCAATTCTATCTAATCCAATCCTGTTAAAGAATCTCATCTAGCTATCTTAATCCAATTATGAACTAATACATCTTAACAAACAATTCAGATTAAATGGATAAATCAAATTATAAAAGGATACAGAAGATAAACATAAACAAAGGTCTTATATGCTGGAAAACATATTAGTCATGTTCAACAAATATTCAAACACATATTTAAGATCATCTAAAGTAACATGCACAAGTTAAGCATCAATCCTAGGTACCAGAAAATAATCTAGTAAACTAGTTCAGCATTATCTATATGTGATGCTCTCATGCTTGTGCGAGTGTTAAACATTTAAACACTAAGATCTTATCATGCATTGAATATTGAAAACAAAATATTGCAGTGGTTCAAGAATTTGAGACCTGAGATATGTGAGTTGGACCATCTTCAGAGATTGCTATGAAAGCAAGATATTCATTATCCCCGTCATCTAATCCATCCCAACTCTTTCCCGTGCACTATAAGTTTTGACTGGCTGCTTCCCTAAGAAAACATTCCACCTTTGTCTCAACTCTTCAACTGAATCCCTACTCATCCTTGTTTGTCAAGCTTCTTGTTCTGTTGTAGCAAAATTCCTGATAGTTACTTGACACATATGTCTTGTCATAGCTGTAACTATCAAACCTTGTTTCAGTTCCAATCTCAGTCTGTAACCACCTCTTGAACTAAATCTGTAAGAATCTCTGCTTCAGAATAGATAGGCTTGATCCTTGGATATAGCTTATGTACTCCTTGTGAATCTGATGCGACTAAACTTCCCTGACGAGTGAAACACTGCCCTGACGTCCAGTCCCTCAAGTACTTCTACCTGAGCTTCTTCTGATTCAGCTATCAGTAACTCTTACATTCTGTCGCGAGGTTCCAACCTTAATGCATGTAATTGAGATATTTGTATGTCCCCACTATTCTCTCTGACCTCCACAATTCCTGCCTGTATGAGTTGTCTTAAAATCTCCGAGAAAAATTGTACCCGTTCTAAATTTCATTCATTTCCTGTGTCTGAAAACCCAGTGGTATCCTATGGAGTAAGCCTTTATGGAAGATCCAAAATTTTTGTCTGTAGGCCTTGAAATCAGTTCCATTGGAGTAAGAAAACCATTATCTTCAATTTCCGTATTCGGGAATTTTCCATTTGAATAACACATGGTCTTCGTTTTCTTCGAAAGATTAAAATCATCTTTAACGCCTGAAGGAATCTTCAGTCTACCGATACTTTGAGTACCCTTAGTTTAATATTTAAGAGAAATTTAAATTTCCAAAATTTTCAATTTTCTTAGAAAATAAATTAATCAAAAATAAATATTTACGTAAAATCTAATTTTCAAGAATTTTGAATTTTCTTAAAAATTAAAAAAAATGTAAATTATTATTTAAGAAAAATTTAAATTTAAGAATTTTAAATTTTATGGAAAAATAAATAAATCAGAAATAAAAATTATGGTTAAGTCCAAATTATTTAAAATTCAAAAATCTCAAGTGTTGATAATTTTTGAAAATTAAAAAAATCTGAAAATGAGAACTTGATTGTTTGGGCTGACACACCGGATCTGATCTGTATATCGATCAACAAGCTCTGATACCAATTGTTAGGTCCCGAATTATCGTAGAAGGGGGGGTTGAATACGATAATCACTAAATTAAAAATTCTTTCGAATCTTTAACGGATATAGATTTAGTGCTCGGTTAGTGGTTTCGTGTTCTTGAGAGAAATAATGTTTGGAATGATAAAACGAGGAACACAAGATATTCAGGGAAGTATATATTCATATATAAATCCACGAGGGGTGTTGCTACACTCCGGTAAATAACTTTACCGGCTACAATTTAAGAACAACAAAGTTCCCCGCTTTTACAAAGATTTACAAATCAAATCCTATACAATGATCTAGCTTTTGTTTATCTAAGGATTTAATTACCGTGTAACGATTATAAATCCCCTAAGAATATATAAGAGTAAAATCGGGCATTATAACGTTACTCCAGTGAGAAGTTAAACAGATATTCAAAAAGCTTGAGCTTCTCTATATACTCTTTATTTCTTGTTTTCATCTCCTCCCGTGATATCATCTCCTCCCGTGAGAGAGAAGATGAACATAACTCAGAACTACTTCATTCTTCTTCAAAGTGTAGACTTATATCAATTCAATTGGACATGTGGCATTTCTGTGTCCACACAAATCCTTGAATTGCTGTAAATGAATTAATGAATATAACTCTCCTATGGCGACCAGGGCAAGCTTCTCTGGCGACCAGTGTCTCTGTAGAGCTCTATGGCGATTGTAAATCCTCTATGGCGACCAGTTATCCTCTATGGCGACCAATGTACTAAGATGAACTCTATGGCGACCACATGACTTCTATGGCGACCAAGAGAACCTCTATGGGGACCAAGAGAGCCACTTGTAGTCCTGTATGTAGCTCTATGGCGACCAGGTAGAGACATGTTCCTTCTGTGGTGACTGGAGCCTATGGCGACCACTGGTACCATAGAGAATCTCTATGGCGACCTATGTGGTGCCTTAGAGATTTTCTCTATGGCGACCAGTTCTGTGGCGACCAAGTAGAAGACTGTTATGACTTATAATATTCTTGCTCTTGTCAAACCATTCTTCAATGTATCAACACCTTCTTCTGTAATTAAATTAAAATCCTTTCTTGTATACTGATGTTTGGTGCACTAGTCTGGTTCACAAACAACTAGCATTGAGAGAACCTAATTTAATTTGACTTATTTTTCTGAGTTGATATATATTGGTTGAATATCTATTGCTTCTAACACTGACTGTCAACAAACAATGTACTTTCACTGGAATCCTTTCTGGTACTTTAGACAATGTCTTCATTGCTACTACAATCTTGAATACTTCATTCACTGTTCTTCACCAACGCTTGAACATATAAATGAACCCCTGTCAGTGAGTATAGTTTCAAGACTGCAATTGTCTTCTTTAACCTTTGTCTATACCATGTCTTCAATTGTTCAGATTCCTATGCTTTATACACTTTCTATCTTTAATCAATGCCAATACACTGAAATCTTCTGGTAGCACTTATACACCGAATCTTCATCATTTCTGAAACCCTGAAAGTCTTTAACCTTTATTCTTCATTGAGGCATGAACATATTAATGAACTTCTTTCAATGACCTGTAAACAGACTTCCAGCCTTCTTCTAATCTTCTGATTCATTGTATTTACCTTGTCTTCATTCTTCCTGATTTCTTGTGTAGTCATAGTATTATTAACCTGTCATGTTCTAGTATTGTGATCTTGTTGAGTTATCACGTAACTGTTCATACAGCACCGCAGTCTCACCAACAGCTAGAAATTTCTTCATTCCTCACAAAATGCCCCCCTTTCATCGGTGCCTGAAGAATCTTCTTCATCATCATCATGAAGGTGAAAATTCTCCTTACTAGATGAATTAGCTACAACTTCATCTGCAATGAGGGCTAACCGCTTACCTGAACCTCTACCCACCATATCTACATTACCTCCACCACCTTCATCAATTTTATAAATGCTCCCCCCTTTATACCCTCCACCATATTGACTAGCCCCCCCACAATACACTCCATCATGTTGACTACTGTACCCTACATACCTTCCACCTTTTTCAGCTGTTTCGCCTCTATACTCTCCACCTTGAAAATGTAGATCTGACCACCCTGGGTTGACATTACTTCCGTATGTTATTTGTGTCGGTTGTGACCCTAAATTAAGTTGGAAAGAGTACGGGTCATCAACATCAACTTCCTCTGTTTCGATGAACAAAGAAATATCTCCTTGAACGTTCAACAACGTGGCAGAGACATTTAACATGCGTGTAACATCATTATCACATAATATATCAATTTGATAAAAACCTTCAACCAAGTTGTATTGACCATGGTAAAGATACTTCAAACTCAATTTCAAATTCCATTGATACAAACTAATATTCATTAAATTGTACACAAGACATTTAAGCTCATCAAAAGTGGTACCAATCCTAATAAACATCATTTTTTTTGGGATCGATAGAGTAGTTGATATTAGTACCTTCTCGAATTACCACTCCACCCCAAAAAAATTTGACATTCACGTGCCTTTCCATTTCCCTCGTTTATAGAAAACATTAACAATTAAGCAACATAATTTTATATATGTATATATGTATATATATGTATATATACACATAATTATAAGGATAACATACCTTTTTCTATATGTTGAACATAAGTATGTGTTGAACATATTTAGTGCATGAGGACATGTATAAATAGTAAAAAGAGTATTATTGTGAATCACTAATTCTGTCAATAATTTTTGCATAGAAAAATCTGATCCTATCCATTTCACATTTCAGATAAGATTACTTTGTAAGAGAAATCTATTTTTTGTCAGATTTTCAAGATGGGAAACAGAAGATAAGGTTATCAGAATTTTCAACACAAAATTCCAACAAAAAGAAACATAAATAAAAATATATTATTTTGCTAATATAATATATATTATTATTAAGGAAAATATTTATGAAATTTAGGAAATAATATAAATAAAAGTTTATGAAATAAATTTATTAACTTAGTAAAAATATTTAAATGATATATAGTTTAAATAATATATTAATAATTAAAAAATGTGAAATATTTCATAAATTCATAACAAAGTAAATATAAACAACTAATTAATTAATAATTAATAATTAATTAATAATATATTATGAACTAATTACTAATTATATAAATTTATGAACTTTGTTATGAACTTAATAAATTAATAATTAATAAATTTATGAACTTAGTAATAATATAAATACAAAGTAATATTATATAAATTAATAATTATTAACTTTTTACTAATTCCCAATGCCTAATTAATTAGTTGTTTATATTTAGTTATTCCACAACTAATTAATTAATAATGCCTATTCATTCATAATTATAAAATTCCCAATGCCTAATTAATTAGTTGTTTATATTTAGTTAGTTTTTTATATTTAATTAATTGCCTAATTTCAATTAATTACTTATATTTAATTAATTACTTATATTTATGACTAAATAAAAACATTCCTTATATTTAATTAACTGCTTACATTTAGTTAATTACTTCGTTGCTTAAATTTAATTAATTACTTAATTGCTTAAATGTTGTTAATTAATTCATTGATTAAAATTAATTAATTCATAATATAACTAAGTTGTTGTTTACATTTTGAATAACGCGGGATAGTTCTTTACTTGCAACATTATTTCATTTGTTGCTTACATTTATTGCATTACAGACTTGTTATAGTGAGTTTGTTGGTTGTGTTTTTGGAATGGGAATGTGATAATACAGCGAAAATACTGCCCGTTTTCTTTTAGATTTTACAAATTTTGACTAATTTTTGGTAGTTGTGTTTTCAGCATTTGTAATGTGATAGAACAGTGAAAATGTTGCCAGTTTTTTTAAGATTTTACACTTTCTTATAGCAAATTCCTTTCTTGTGCAGGATTAAATGGCTGGATGACAAATGATCAGCCCGGGTCCAATTGACGGGGAATTACTTAATCAACAAAACAAGCATTGTTCACAACTTGTCTGGGATGGCACGGTACACATTTATTTCCCCATTTTTGGTTTACTTTTCAAATTTCTTTATGCATTTTTTAAATGTATAAATTCATATTTACTTGCAGGGTAATGATGATCATTTAAAGATACGCTTAAATTTTAAGACATACTGGGATTGTATTGAGGCTAATCCACTACCACAACCTATCTAGGATGCCATAAGAGAAGCTGGTTTTATGGGTATTCTGCTAACCGGGAGCATGAGACATGATGTTGGCCTCATATTGTCTTTTCTTGATCGATGGCGCCCGGAGACTCATACTTTCCATCTCCGTTTTTGCGAGGCCACCGTGACACTTGAGGATGTTTACTACATATAGGGCTGCGCAGTTTCGGACGTCCCGTGTTACCTATTCCAGGGGTTGCAGGTACATTGTTATTACATGAGCTTCTTGGTGTTTCCCCCGATCCACAGCAAGATACAGATATCATCAAGAAGGGTGAAATTAAGATTAATTGGTTGGTTCATCATTTCGGTGATTTTTCACGTCTACACTCAGCTACTGGTGATGACCATGAGCGTGAGCTACTATACCACACACATGCACACTTGATTCTGCTCATTGGTTCTACTGTGCCGAATTATAGTGGTTACTGCATGCCTCTGAACCTCCTCCCATTTGTGCGCCACGTGGCTCATGTCAGTATTTATAGCTAGGGCAGTGCATGTCTAGCTTATCTTTACCGTTGCTTGGGCTCAGCCAGCATTGGATATAAGACGGAGCTATGCGGGTCCATGACATTATTACAGGTACATATCCACCCAACATACTTCATATTGTAGGGTGCATTATCCATGCGTATTGTAGAGGACATTACACACACTGCATACTTCATGCATACTATTAGATGCATTATCCATATATATTGTAGGGTGCATTATCCATGCGTACAAGAAATATTTATTTTTCGAATGCGTATGTGGTCCAGGTTTGGATATATGAGCATTGTACTACCTTAGCTCCCAGACAGCGAGATGCTTATTTAATGCAGATCCCCGTGCTCTTAGGTATGCTAAATTAACTATGACTCTTTATGTTATGTTTAGAAATATTGCAACCATGTCGCTAACACAATACATTTGGCTTTAGGTGGATGGTCCCATTGGATGTTACGATTGTGCAGACACATTCGTTACGCGGCATTCGTTATGACCTAGATACCATGTCCGAGGATTCCTTCAGGTGGAGGCCCTACGATGATTGCGTGGTTGAGGCATGAGACATCCCTGAGCTTGAGCTATCACTTATTAGTGCACCTTCTCCCCTCATTTTCTTGACATGGATGGAGTGGTGCTACACTAATAGGGTCACGAGACAGTTTGGATACTTGTAGCAAGTCCCTACTGAATCTCCGCTTACAGACCATGATTCTTTCCATAGGGGTCAGAGAGGATGGCCTTTTTAGTTTAGTAGGGTGCGTGAACTTTGGGAGTCACGTCACACTGCCGTGCTTGGGCCACCATCTTACAGACCTATGTGTGCAGTTGAGTGTCCTCATGGGTACGATAGAGTCACTAGGCATTTTATGATCAACCCCAGGATTTGGAGGGACCAGCAAGGTTTCCAGGGGTCGTAAGGCCACCTACCCATGGCTATAAGATTTCTCTTCTTAGATTACTACATCTTCATTTGTCACAATATGAGTTTATGTAAACATATTTATATGTTTTCAATACAGGTTGAGGGCTTG
Organism: Apium graveolens; assembly: GCF_009905375.1. Taxonomy (NCBI): domain Eukaryota; kingdom Viridiplantae; phylum Streptophyta; class Magnoliopsida; order Apiales; family Apiaceae; genus Apium; species Apium graveolens. The sequence goes on along the minus strand of NC_133648.1, from coordinate 234,941,371 downwards.
TCCGCTGCCTACCACCAGATTCGGGGTTCCGGCGTTGCTGAGGATGATGATACTGTGGATGAGGCGCTTCAGGGTTTACATGGCACATTAGACACCATAGGTTTCACATATCTTTTACTGAGGCCCCCACATCCAGCTCCTGCTACCCCACATACTAGCGGTGCTCATGCCTGTATGTTAGGTAATGCATTTCTTCATGCTGCACCAGCTCCTCGGGATGGTTGGGAGCCTTGGCCTCATCCATCAGGTGGAGAGGGTTCTTTGTTATACACCTCATCTGGCTCAGGTTGGGAGCATAATTCTCAGGGGCATGGACATACTGAGCGTACCTGGGACCACTTCATTCAGGGAGAGGGAGCTTCTTATATGTCTACTTGGGGGTCACAGTTCACAGGTCTATGATGCTGGTGGGTCTTTCTGGGGGCAGAGTTCTCAGAACCATGATGTTAATAAATCTACTTTTGGCCAAACTACTAAGGCCCAGAGCCCTTATGTAGGTACATCTACTATGGGCCACACTACTCAGGCCCCTTATGCTGTTCTTAGTGCTTGGGCTGCTGGATCCAGTTGTGGCCATTCTACTCAGAGTGATTACGGTCATGTGGTTAAGGCTTTTCCACAGCCTACATACGGTTTCTCACCCGAGATATGTGGTTCGGGCTTTTCTTTCCAGACCCTGGCTAGGGGGGTTCGACCATTGGTTAGTACATGATACCTCCTCACAGAGATTTGAGCAGGGGCGTCAGATACTTACACCCCCTGTCATGCAGGAGGCAGATATGGAGGATGACAGTGATGAGCAGGATGATGACGATGAGGAACCTGATACTCCTGTACAGCTGAGACATCAACCCCGTAGAGCAGTGAAGGAAAGGGGATGCTATGCCACACCGGCGGGAGGTTCTGTAGTTGATCAATACTGTTTCTCATATTTCCAGACTTGTTATTTTTATTATTCCATGTTTTCATTACGTATTCAGTTCAGACTTATTATTATTAGTTCCGGTCACTTTCAGACTTGTTGTTTTTATTATGCCATGATCTAGTCACTTTCGTTGATGGTATTACTTTCCAAAGTGCTTGGTAAATAATATTAAAAAATTTCAAACTTAAAGAAATTAAAACTTTCACATTCTGTAAATAACGTTACATGGAAATAATAAAAAACTAAAATCATACATCAATGAAAACAAAAAAATGAAATGGAAACATAATGACAACATGATCACCATCAACGCTACAGTTTTTTATGGGTCCACAATGTCAACATAATACTCATCATACTCTCCATCCGCAACCTCATATTTCTCGCGTTTCTTGGCATCCTTGATTTCCCTTAATTCCTAAGCCTCTTCCGCATCTACAACATACTGTGTTATTTCATCATCTTCTCTTTTAATCATCTCTTCCTACATTCGATGGTACTTATCATGGATTCCTTCCTTCCCACGAACAAATTCCTCCTTGATAATGAAACAGTCTTTATAAGACTTCTCAAATTTATCCGATTCTTCTATGGAGGCATCTATCAATTGAAAGTTCAACGGTCCAAATCCATCTAACTTATCACGATTTGAGACCCAGTCTTTACCCTTTCTCTCTTCTCTAGCCTTCATCCTTCGCATCCTTCTCATGAAATCCTCTTGCTCGTAAGCGGCTCTCTTCTTAGCCTTTTCTTCTTCAATCAATTTCTTCTTAAAAACTTCATTTTGCTTCTGGATGCGTACCTGAGAATAGTGTTGTGGAGGTTGCAATTTTTTCCCGTTATCCATTTCTAAGATTTTACTTCAATATGAGAGATTGTTGTGGTTTTGGGTTACATGAAAGTATATATTTATAAGCTAAACATGTGGTTGTAATAGGATATTCAAGATATTAATAGGATAAGTTTACATGTGACTTCTGGCCTAATTTCAGGCTTTCATCTGTATATCATAAAAACACGAAATGACTTGACACTGATACAAGTAAATGCAATGACTTTTTTTCATTTCATCTGCAAAAAGTGAAAACTTTTATCAAATAGTTATATTTTCCTCTATATTTCATTTATATGATTTGACTTGTCATTGTTGTTTTTTATGTGTCCTTCCACATGGACCTTTTCAGTATTTTTTCTCAGAATTATTGAAATTACTTGCATGTGGTTTTTACTGTGTACTCACGGGATAAGGGTCTATGAATTATTGTTACATTTCACATGGTTTGAAATAATGATACGTACATCAACAAAATTAATAGCCTGTACATCTTCATTACTTTTCTCATCCACAACTGTTAGGCTTATTAACTTTTCATTATCACCCAACTACTTATACTATATAAATTTTACACCCTCACACATATTTCATCCATACAGTACTACGATGTTATCGTCCACAAATCACAAGTGGTTGCTACAAAAAAGAGATGACGGTTATCGTAGTCTTAGGGTAAGCGATCCCATGTAGTACTTTGCTGGTGTATGCCGAGAATGGGCATTTCGACATGAAGAATTTGAAAGTCTTACACATGATCTAATTATGATGAGTGTAAAGGTTTCGCTTCGTCGTTCCTCATCTATATATCCTCGCCCTGAGGATTATCTTCCTTGATCTGAATTAAGGCGAAAAGTGGTTAAAGTCGTGACTTGTATTCGGAGGGAAAATAACCGAATGTTGTTGCGTTGGAGTCTTTATTATATCTTTGAACTAGCACAAGATTCAGTTCGTGCTTCTGGTAGAGAGCTTACGGAAGCAGAACAACACAGACTATTACACAATGAGGATTACATTTTCGATATTTACATGTCTGATGAACAAATTTGACTTAAATGTTTTCTTTATTTTTTACGTTGTATCACTAATATCAACAGTTTCATGAATATCCTTCCCATGTCATAGTTCCATTTTTAATTTATGGATGAACTATTTCACACACTTGTAGTTCCAATTTTAGACGGTACAAATTGCTACGTTTTCTATCTTTTTTGAAATTACTTTTATTTTTAATGCTCACAACACATTAAATGTACGTCTACATCAAATAAAGAACATTTTTATAAATTATGTACCAATACACTTCTAAAATTCTTGATTATGAGGCCTCGTCAAGAAAAAATATATTCCCCCATAATACACTTTTCCAAGCAACCAAAACCATACAAAAAAAAATTAAAATTAAAATAAAAATTACATACTACAAATACGTTTACATCACTTGTCAAAAAAAAAAAGAATTAAACCATAATAATTTTTTGGTAATTAAATCTAATTATTGCAAAATATGCCCTCACGTAACAAATGCACACTCGATTCGCATGACACCCTTTTCGAAACTACAAAAGTCATAAATTTACAACTTTTTGATTAAAATAAAAAATATACACTAAAAATAGGTTTACATGACTCACCAATAAAAAAAAATTAAACCAAAATAATTTTTTTTACAATTTAATATTAGAGCTCAAAAAATGCCCTCCAAAGAATTTTTCTTACTTGCAAAACAATACACACAAGTGAAAAACCGGGAGGAAAAGAAAAAAAATATAAATCCCAGAACGCCACTACTTCTGGGCCTCTAGGGGTGAACCCCAAAAGTAGTGACGTTATGTGCCATTTTCGGAAGATTTTCAGTGGCTGTGCCATAAAACTGAACTTTTCGTTCAACTTTGCTAAAAATGTCCCGGAGCCACTAGACCGTGACTCTCCCGTCATGGCCAGAACGGTTCATGAACAAGCTTGAACTTGGCTCGTTAAGAGCTCATTCGGCTTGGCTTGTTAACGAACTCGAGCTCGAGCTCGACCTCGAACAGACAAATGTGTTCGTTAAGCAAAACAAGCTCGAGCCGAGTTTTGGGTTGTTCGGCTCGAGCTCAGCTCGAACTCGCTCGGCTCGAGCTCGCTCGTTAAAACTCAAAAAAATTATAATATATCCTGAATATTTTTAGTCATAAATTGGTGTTTCAAATTTTTAAAAAATATTTTTCTTCAATCCAACCGTACGGATGTTAAGATATATATATATTTTAGTGATATAACCAAAGTTTCAAAAAAAAAAATTATTTGATAAGTTGTTTTCAGAATCAAATAGCGGTTGACTTGATTTTTTTTTCTGGCTCGACTCAGCTCCTTTATGTTCGCGAACAAACTCATGTTTAGGTCGTTAGTTAACGAGTTCGAGTTCGGACATAATTTTTGTTCGATAAAAAAGTTCGGCTCGGTTCGTTAAAAAAAATAAAACTTAACTCTGTTCGGTCAAAAACTGGCTCGGTTCGGTTCTTCAACAACCCTACCCCAGCCAGTCTTTCCTGCTCCAACTCCCAAGAGCTATCTCTAATTGTTGTAACCCTTAACTTGTCACATAATTAAAAATATTATATTTTAAATTTTTTCTTTGTTTATACTCCAAGATCAAGATGTCAACTTCACCAATTTAATAAAAAAATGCATAATAAAAATATATTAAAAAAAATAATATTTTATGCATAGGAATCACACTAGGACAACAAATGCTTCATTGTATAAAATTATTTACTCATCCAAATTCATTTTTATGTTCATCATCAATTCATTTAAAAAAGCGACCCAATCGCATTCGCATAGTGACATAGATGAGTGAATCACCAAAAGCTTTGTTGGTTTGCGGCCAATATATACTCTCTCCGCATTCCAAGTTTTTATCTTGTTTAAATTTTTATAATGAAATCGATTTTGATCAAAAGTTATATACGTTATATATTTTGTCCTGTCCAATTGTTTAAATTGATTTTGAACCCAAAATTTAAGGAAAAGTGTGAAATTGCCATAAAATGTATGAAAAATGGGTAAAGTGATATGACCCATTAATATTTAGTATATGAAGTTGGTATATTCAAGAATGTAATAGATGTAGTTGATTTTTAAATTATAAATTTTTGTTACTTTTTTTTTGAAATATAAATAAATGTGAAGAACATTCAAAGATAGTGTATTAAGAAATGAATTCGACAGAGGGATTAAATTAGAATATAATAAAAATTATAGCTTTATAAAGTATATTTAGTCTATGTTAATATATATCTTTCATGTTCTTAAAATTATAAGAAAAAATATATGTAAATGTTATTTATCTTTCAGTCAATTTGACGCCAAAACGTCAAGAAAATAAAAAACTTTAGGACGGGAGTAGTAAAAAACATTATAAATTAAGGTATAAAATATTGTAATATATATATATATATATATTATAAAACAAAAAAATATAATTTAAAGAATGACCTGAAGTGTAACATATAATGTCAAACAAAATCTATTGGATTATGTCATGAGGGCACAATGTTTGACCACGAGCCTTTGGTGGCATGTGGAAAAAAAATTTTAATTTTATAAATATGTCGTAATATTTTGAAATGCATTCAACATAATAGATCATAAATTTTTTCAAAAAGATGTATTTTTAGATTATTATTTTTTTACAAACACCCATTATGATGTAGGCATGTAGACTAGTGACATCAGGGTCACAAACACAACACAATGAAGCAGTTGCAAAAATTACATTGACGAACTAGGCACATATGGAGAGACAGGGCAGGGGGTTAGAAATAGAATTGAAATCCCCCGCGCTTCGGGGATGCCCTCAGCGTCGAAGTGATTACAACAAGTGTACAGTCGTTAAAATCCTCCAAACTTATCATGGATGTTCTCCTACTTACGTTCAGCAGAAGCTAGACTGTGACTCCCCGGATGTCAACGGTCGGATCAGATCGGATTTCGTAAGATTCAAATTCGGTCTGTTATGTTTCGGTTCGGTTCGGGTTCAGATCCGGATATTGAAAATAAAGATCCAGATCCGATTTTTTGGATTTTTTCGGGTTTCAGATCGATTTCGGATTTAATTCTGATATTTTAAAAATAATTAATTAAAAATAAATAAATTTATATTATTATACAAATATGTTAAAAACCAAATTTTCATTGAATGGTAAGAATACAAAATTAGTACTTTTTATATTATCGATAAAGAGTTAGGTCTTACTTTTCTAAACCTAGCTTAAGGGTCTGACTTAATTATGTCTGTTCGTTTATTTAACTAAAAAAATAATATTTTATATATTTATGTAATTCAATATAAGCATCAAATATCATAAATTTAATTATAAAAAAGTATCCAACATATTGGTTATAAATATTAAATTTAATTATTCGATGTATATAAACCATGTATTATTGTTATAAAATTATTTTATGTAAGATATGAATATGTTATCAAATTATTTTCGATTTTCGGGTTCAGATCGGATTAAAATATATTTCGAGTTTCGGGCCGGGTATCGGTTCGGTACAACGAAGATTCAAATCCAGATCCAAATTCTTTCTCTAAAAATAAGATCCAGATCCGGATCGAAATCCAAAAAATCGGATTCGACCATATCTAAACGGATCGAAACGGGTCGGGTATCCGCCGAGTCGGGTAAAATTGCATCCCTACCCCACCCAATCCAACTCCCAAGAGATATCTCCAATAGTTGTCACCCTTAAAGGGCGTCAACTTTGCTATATAGTCAAAAATATTATATATTTTTTTATTATATGTAACCCGCGGCCGCTACCCTTCGGGTCAAAAATATTATATTTTACATTTTCTTTATATGTTGGCACCACAAGATGTCAACTTCATAATTTAATAAAAAAATGCATAATAGAAATATATTAGAAAAATGAAATTTTATTCATCATTGAAACCAAATTGGGGCAACAAATGAAGATGTCACCCTACTTTATGAGATGTCTGATACCCAAGTTTATATCCCATGACAACTCATTTAACACCTCATTGATATCGCTCAATTCCAATAAAATGCTAAAAAGAATGACAAGTCACATCATGCGGCATGGCCTTAATACCCTTCTTAGCACTTTTCATTAAGTTATTGTAAGGCATAAACCATACACCCACTTATGGGTTGAAAAACGTCATTTGTTTAAAAATGTCATTTTCATTCACATTCACATTCATCTTAATTTTTATATATCTCATTCCCATGATTATTCATTATTTTCATTGACTCTCATTCCTGTACGGCTCATTCTCGTTTCCATATTTTATTTCAACTAACAATATAAACTTCCTCTTAGTTATGATTAATTAGCTTAAACCATGTGGAATCCATGGTTCCATCAATATTTAAATATTTTAAAAATTTATTTATCCAATAATATAATAATTTTATTTTAATATATTTATGTAAAAAATATAATAATTATACATTTATAATAAAAACAAAAAATATTTAAGAAGAAGTTGTATTTGTCGTTTAACAGTATATATTGTTGTCACGGTTTACGAGGATAAAGAGACTATTTTCATAACATAATAGCCGTATAAAACTATTTACTTGTATAAAACTATTTATTTTTCATAAACAAAAACCAGGACGGTTGAACAAAATTATATCTCATTCAGTTTATTATAGTTTTGTATAAATTATGCCCGAACAACAAATCATAGTCCACGTAAACACATGCTTTCAGGGGGAAAATTAAAAAAAATTATTATTAATTTATTGTATAAATTATGTACTTTTCAAATATAATTTAAAAGTTAATTAGTATATATATTTTTGTATTTATATGTTCGCAATAAATTTTTAACACTTATATAAAAAATTAAAAATTAATAAAATAAATAAAAATTATGATGTTACCTTTTTGTATAAGGTTTACTTCTCCACCCCCTTTTCATGAATGGCAATAATTTGGCAAATATCGGAAAGAGCAATAGCAAAATAATACTGTACATGAAATTTGGGCCGGTCCTAAAATGTGTATTAGGTGTAAAATTTAGAATTATGTTATCCTTTCCCTATTGTTCCAGTTAAAATAATGGGTCATGATTTTAACATTCTCGTCACTTTCAGTGTGTTTATTATTTGAGGTCCGAGACTCCGAGCCTAGCATAGTAGCATGTGTTTCAATGACTTGTTGGCTCTAATTTATCAAGGACACCATCTGATAATAAAATTTTGGGTTATATACTCCGATAATTATTTTTTTCTTCACATTTTGCTTGTTTCATTTGATTAAATTTGTAATTTTGATCGTTGTTGGTCGTATATATTATATATATAATAGAGCAACTTGGGGGTTGGATGAGATATTTTATTCCTATCAAAATTACTAAATCACCCCTCATAATTGTATGTTAATAATTAATTAATTTAATATGCATGCATTAATTGCATCTAACTTAATATGTATTTATTAATTAGTATGACTCTTTAATACGTTTATTTATTATTACTTCATTATCTAAATTAAATTAACAATTTATAACAATATACATACACACACGAGCGCGCGCGCGCACACACACATATATATATATATATTATAATAATATAATGAACTATTATAATAAAGCATCATTATCATAAAACAACGAAAACTAAATGTAAACGAAGATGAGACTGTAATTTTTAAGGTTAGATGTGATGTACATGTAAAAAATTTCAAACGTATTTAGATATAACAAATATAAAATTTTCATTTCTATAGGAAAAACATTTTAACAAACTCAAGAATCATTAATATTACAACATATACTTCTCGTTCATGAGATCATTGGTCTCACACCATATACTCCTGTCATGATCCACAACCATGTAACTCACATATCGCACTTTTAACAAAATACATTAGTTATTTTTTTAAAAAAATAATTCATTTGCATTTTCAACATGTGTGGTGAAAAAGACCGACAATCGCTATGGTGCATATTGCAAACCCAAAATAAGAAATTAAGGCTACTAAATCAAATTAACTAAATTTGTTCTTAATCCATTAACACGATCTTGTAATATAATTAGGAATGTCCATGCTCAATGACACCAATTGTAGAATTTCAAAATTTATAACACTTCAAATTAAATAATTTACGAATATCATACATCTATTATTCAATTGAAAATTAGAAAAAGGACTATATCACAACATAACCTTTACTTCATTTATATAATATAAACACGGTCCATACATGAGTTTAAAAAAAGTGTGTGCTTCGCACGGTCTATAAAATATACAAATCGAAGAAGCTCATACTTACATAGAGGTATGAGCTTCTCATAAGTCACAACATGCTGTATATTTATTTAAAACACATGTATATACATTTTTAAAATTTTCCAGAATAGAGCATGCCCGTGCCTCGCACGGGCTATAAAGCTAGTTTACATATAAGAAGCAAGAAATAGTTTTCTATAGTAAAAGAAGATTAAAACGATAAAATTTTCCCGTATTTACAATAATAGTCCTGAAAAAATGAATGTATGAAGTTTTGGTGTTATCATACTCTTTTGCTTTGAAAATAAATAAAAAATGAGCTCCTTAAAGAATATTTTTCCAAATATAAGGACATCGTACACAGAAGTAAAAAAATGACATCAAGAATCAATGAGGAAAATGATATGACGGAAAATATGTATAAAGCGAAGGTGCATGCATATACTGATGGATAGGTAGACTTACAAACGAATCAGATTTATTTTTGGATTATAATATATTTGGAGACTATTCATATCAGACCAGATTGATTCAGTTAGACTCTAGTTTAAATTAAAATCGGATGAAACTGGATTAAGATCGGACAAAATCCGGTTCGAATATTTTCGGATCATAACTTATTCATTTTTTAAACTTGTGACTCGCAAGCTGTGAGACATAAAAAATATTTTTTTATTAAATATTTTTTTTTAAAAATATAATATAATGTACTTTTATGATAATTCATGATTAAATAGTTATATTATTATTATTATTATTATTATTATTATTATTATTATTATTATTATTATTATTATAAACATAAGACCGTTTAATTAAGAATTTTGCTTACTTCTAGATAATATTCAATTCGAAAATAGACTTTTTTTAGTTTTGATCACTTTTAAGTTATAATCGATTCTAGTATTTCAGATCATTTTGAGTTAAATTTTTTATTCATATATTTTTTTGAATTGGTTTCAATCGAATTATATAATTCAGATCTCGGATCACAATTTCATAAATTTTTGTTTGATTTTTCGGATTTAAACTCATTTTGCGCAACCTATGAATATGTATTATGGTCATGTATAACCACTTTGTAATGTATTACCGACTTCTTAATCAATGTCAATATATCTGTTAGAATATGCATTGAATCTGGTTTTAAAGGGTTATCTATTTTGGGCCTATTTTTTTTGGGTTTTTCTGGAACCGCCTAGAGAGTATTATATAAACCCTTTAGAGCATAACCTAAACATGTATTCTATAATATGTATCGATATAACTTAAATGTATGATATAATCCGTATCCTCAAGATCAATAAAACTTTTCTCTTCTGTCTATTTGTGTTCTTTTCTGTTAGGTCCGTAATACAACTGTAGAGGGGGGGGGGGGGAGGTGAATACAGTTTATGCAAAGAATTCGATAAAGCTTAACAAAATCAACAATTTTTATATTAATCGGATAAAAACTGTTACAAAAGTACTCTCTCAAAAGGATGTACAATTATCCTTGAGAGCTACTAGGTTATCTGAAAGATATAACAATTCGTTACACCTATAGTGTAAACCTAATCTGTGCTTATATAGTACACAATTACACAATCAATAAGGAATCCTATTCTATTACAATAAGGAATCCTAATACATATCCATGTATGATTGCTTCTGTAAGTAAAGTCCTTCACAGCCTTGAATTCTGAAATCCTTTTCCTTCTTTGATATCTACTTATGTGACTAAGTGCTGATCATCAAATACTGATAGACAGATACTGATGACGTCATTTTCAGTAAATTCTGATATCAAATACTGATAATAAACTCTGATAGTTTATATACTGTTATCATCAATTCCTGATATCAAATACTGATAAAAACTGAGAAGGTTAAACCAACAAATACTGATCATAAGGTAATACTGAACAAAGTTCAGCTGAAGCCCATTAAGTTTAATTCAAGTGCTGATGCTGTTAAGTCAATTCATGAGGTAGGTTCAACCTCAACACCTAAATCAAACTTAAAAGCTGATAAGAGTGAACAAGTTCACACAAGATCAGTAAATATTGATTTAATGACTCAGAAACAGCTTAAGCAAAAGCTGAAGGAATTACACATGAAAGACAAAGAGAAAAAGCCTAGGAAAAACATGAATGGTAAAGTGGGTGTTAATGAAAATGATACTTATAAAACTATTCCCAATGCACCTAGAAAAACATGCTTGAACTGTGGTAGTACTAATTATCTTGTTAATTCTTGCAGGAAGAATAAAGAGATAAATATTGTTCTTCCCAAATCAGAGGTTAGGAATATAACATTTAAACATAAACCGCATAATCCTTATTTTCATTGTGGTAGTATGTGGCACTCTAATTATACATGTAAATAGTATCACAGTTTATAGTATGATTATTATGAATTGAAACCCTCTTTAAATAAAGCAAAAACTGTTTCTGCATGTGTAAATACTGATAGTAAGAATGTTAACATAAACTCTGATATGAAGTCTTCTGCTACATATGTTAACAAACTTAAAAAGGCCAAATGATCCAAGCGGGTCCTTAAAAACACTAATTGATTTAAAACCTGATTACAGGGTAACAGGAGAAATTATCTAGTCTTGGACAGTGAATGCTCAGGACATATGACTTCTAATATCAGGGATATATCGTGTAATTATTTTTGCTTAATATATGTGTTCGATATCTATCATGTGAACTAATTGTTAAGTGTTAAATGTGTTTGAATGTTTGAAAATATTATTAATGGAGTATTTTAATTTTTATATGTCCAAAATAAAATATAGATAATTATCATATCTTCCTAATTATTTTTATGTTGATTTGTGGATTTATAAGGATCATAAGAAATTTATAAATTTTTTTCCGAGTATTTAAAATCTATTTTATAAAAACGGGAACCAACGGACGTCATCCGTTGTTACGTTTTTGGAACCCGAAATTCTTACGAGAACTCCTTCCTAACCTAATTGTAATATTCCGAGCATATTCCATGTTTCGACTTATTCGATCCGGCGTACGGTTTGTCCTGCGCGGGTCCCGGCGCAACATTTTCGATACAATATTCGTTTCGGTAAATCAATAAAACTCGTATTTTCGATAAACAAGAGCTTTTTATTAAACTATCTCAATTATCACCTCGTAATACGTGTAACCAGGCACTGAGACCAAGACCGCAGTACAAATTGTACTGATTTGGATAATTATCCCGAAAACCGATACCGTTTGGATCAGTTTTTATAAATAAACGTACCGTTTTATATTCGGAATGATCCAACGGGATACTAATTTTCTGTAAATATAAATAGCCTTTTACCGTATTTTATTTCGTATCAAAATCATTTGCAGACAGATAATTATATAATTTTTCCAGAGAAAAATCTTATATTCATATAATCTTCCAAGAATCAAACCAACTTTTGGAGGTGTTATTGATCTTTGTTTGGAAAGCTCGAGTAACCGATTTGAAGGTCTTGAAGAGCTCTATCAGATTCTGTGATCCATACACCTGCAGAAATCAAGGTTTATTTTCTATATTTTTATTTATTTTCGAATTAATTTTACTAAAAATATGAATTTTTGTTCGGATGATTGTTTGTATGATTTGATGATTGCATGTTGTAGAGCTTGTTTTCCTGATGATTTTGATATATTATACGTCTGATTTGGAGTTCAATAACATGTTCAAAATTGAGTTTGATTTTCGAATTGTGAAATTAGGGTTTATAACCCGTATGAATGTTCTTAATTGAAATTTGGGGGTTTCTTATTTCGGGATAGATAGATGTTGTGGTATAGTGGGTTGTGTTCTCTGTGAAATTTGCAATCCAGTCGTACAAGTTTCACAAATCAACGAGATCTGTAGAGAAGGGAGTTGTCCTTTGAAGTTTACGTCGAGTTCGCCGGAAACCGGCGAACTTCTCGGCTATTTTCCGGCCTATTCAGGGGTTGTCTGTGTGATTAAAGAGTATGGTTAGATTCCTGGTAAATTGTAGATGTAATCTGGAGTTTGTGGTGGTGGGAGGATGCCGGAGTCGAGTTCTCCGGCGAACCCCGACTGTTTTCCGGTGAGGGCTGGAAAAATTGCAGTTTAGTACCCTGACTTTTGAAAACGATGAAGTTCAGTCCCTGAACTTTCCAGAGTTTGCAAAAGTTGGATTCCTGTTTTAAAAATATTCAAAAATCATATTTCCTATTTATTTTTATTATAAAAATTCATTTGAATTTCTGAAAATTCTGAAAATTAGTATTTTAATTCCAAAAATTATTTTTAATTCAAAAATAAATCTGAATTAATTAGTTAATTAATTTCAGTTAATTTTTAATTGATTAATTGGTCAATTAATTCGAAAATTAATTGATTAATTGATTTAATTAATTATTAATTGATTTAATTAATTATTTAATTAGATTTAATTATTTAAAAATGATTTAAAAATTCCGAAAAATAGTTTCGAGCTTTAAAATATTAATCTAAATTATTTCCAAGGCTTGATAATTATTATAAAATTGTTTTGAAGCCAGAATTGGCCAACCGGACCCTATTTGTTACTCCGAAATCTATCCAATGACCCGTTTTAATTCCGAAAAATGTTTTAAAAATCATTTTAAGTAACCGAAACCCTATTTATGACCCGAAACTTCTTTATAAATGAGATATCATTGATTATGTGACATGTTATGTGTTATATGTGACTTGTTGGTTGATTTTCGGTCTGTATATTCGATGTTTACATGTTTATTACGTAACTTTCAATCCGTTAATCGGATTTGGGTAAAATGAAGGGTAGATAGGAGTATGTATTGAATAGAATCATATGAGTTGAATACTGATAGATGCTTATGATATGTGAGCAGAATAGGCAAGACGTAGGAAAGGGAAACAGGTAGTTGAGGAGTAAGACGATTGTGATTGGAAGCGAGTGCAGTGTAGTAAGCTAATACCAGACAAGTGTTCTGAACTTTCTCGAGATATTGTAGTGATTGATAGTCCTGTTTTATATTGCAAGTGCTTTGAAGCACTGAACCCTAAACCCTGGTTCCAGTTATTGATCTTGAGTCGTAAACCTTATTCTTTCTAAAATATTGATTGTTGTGCATCCAGATACGATACTGCTCCACAAATACATACAAACTAAATATCAAACACTGAACCAGATTGCTTACACACTCAAACTATTATATCCTATACTTTGAAAGGCCAAATCCTTGAAATATTATTTCCTTTGCTATCCAATTCTTTCATTACCTAGCATCCATGCTTTGAAACTGCCATATTGATCCCTATACAGATTGAAACCATTTTCATTATTGAACGTCCAATGTTGTTAATGATGTTGTTTATTGTTTATTACTACTTATTCTGTTATTATGTTAGAATTGGATTGTTTTTATAAAATTGTGGACCAGATTCATGGTCAGACCATATAATGGTCAAGTTAGGCCAATGTGTGCCTTGGATCCAGTAGTTAGAGCAGTGCTGTGTGCTTTGCTCGGGGTTAGTGCGTGACTGATCAGCAGCCTAACCTTGGTTTTTAAAATGAAAGTATAATATCCAATTCTAAATCATAATTCATTGTTCACTTGATATCGTAACCATTTCCACCTGATGATCATTATTCTCAGTTTTGTCATTGTGACTTGCTGAGCTAGTTAGCTCATTTGTGCGATGTTGTTTATGTTATTTTCCAGTTAAGAAGGAACCGGTTGGTACCGAGGATCTCCAGTCCAGCGCGAGAGCTAGGGGTTCAGGTTGATCAAGCTAAGCTAGTAGGCTTCTTTTGGAATAATTTAAGTTTGTAAAAGTTTGTAATAATGTTTAATACTCAGTTCTGAGCTTGGAATAGTTGGGATTTGAACATTTGTAATATAAGTAGGTGTGTTTGGCTTGTGTGCATACTTTAACCTGTTGCGGTCCATGGTAGTTGGTAAGTAGGGTCACTGCATATTATTATCTTTATCATTGTTATAAGCAGGTTATTAATAAGGTGTGTGTGTGTGGACCCCAAACTTCTGACCCGGGTTTGGAGGGCGCCACATGACTGGTTATAAGTCCCTGCTATCAGAGTTTAAGGAGAAGGCTGGCCCAAGTGTTTCTTATCGAGATGGCAACTTAGGAAAAATCTTGGGATATGGAAAAATCAAACTTGGGAATGTCATCCTTGAAAATATAGCTCTAGTTGCAGGACTCAAGCATAATTTGATCGGTGTGAGTCAGATCTGTAATAGAGGTTACCATGTGAATTTTGTAAGGAACATTGTGAAATTGTTAGTAAGTCTGATGACAAGATTGCAATGACTGGTTTAAGACATGATAACTTATATGAAGCCAGGGTCTCCACAAATACTGATGGTTCAGAAGTTTATCTACTTAGTAGAGCATCTATGGAGGACAACTGGAACTGGCATAAAAGACTTTCTCATCTCAATTTCAACAACATCAATGAACTTGTGAGAAAAGATCTTGTAAGAGGATTTTCCAATACAGTATTTACTCCTGATGGCTTATGTGACTCGGGCTAGAAAGCCAAGCAAAGGAAAACATCTTTCAAGAGTAAAACTGAATCCTCTATTCTTGAACCATATCATCTACTTTATATTGATCTCTTTGATCCAGTCAATGTAATGTCAATTGCCAAGAAGAGGTACGCAATTGTAATTATTGATGAATATACAAGATACACATGGGTGTATTTTCTGCACACCAAGGATGAATCTCCATTCATTCTTTTTAATCATGTGAGAGAAATGGAAAATGGAACAACATACAAAGTGAAGATCATTAGAAGTGATAATGGAACTGAATTCAAGAACAGTACTATGGAAGAGTTCTGCAAATACAAGAGGATAAAACAAGAATTTTCTGCCCCTGGAACTCCACAACAAAATGGAGTTGTTGAAAGAAAGAGTAGAACTCTCATAGAAGCTGCAAGAACCATGCTAGATGAAGCAAGATTGCCTGCTTACTTCTGGGCCGAGGCTGTGCAAACTGCTTGCTTTACACAAAATACAACAATGATCAACAAGCATGGAAACATACCATTTGAGATGGTGAAGGAAATAATCCAAATTTGAAGTACTTTTACATTTTTGGATGCAAGTGTTTTGTTCTCAAAACTCATCCAGAAGAGCTTACTAAATTTGATCTAAATGCCGATGAAGGCATTTTTGTTGGCTATCCATTATCAACAAAAGCTTTCAGAGTGTATAATATGAGAATAAAGTCAGTCATGGAATCTATACATGTATCTTTTGATGACAAGAAAATCACAGGTCTGGAAGATGCAGGTGACCATGATGAGATGAGATTTGAAAATGAAGTACCATATGCTGAACAGTTAAATCCTGATATACTGATAAATCCTGATACAATAAATCCTGATATCACTCTAAACTCTGATGATCCACATGTCAGTGGAAATTCTGCAAATACTGAAGCACATGTTAAGGGGGAGCAATATGATTCACATCAAGAGTCTTCTACAACTGATTTAACTCGAGGAACATCAGTAAATAATTAATCAGACTCTGATTCCTCAAATTATGATGGATCAAATACTGATAGCACTGGAAATACTGATTCAGAGGGAGCATCAGGAAATGATAGTGGTACAAGTCAAAGAGATAATAGAGAGTTCATGGATCAAGGGGAGATTCTTCTTCAAGGAGTCAACTCCTATCTGCAAGAAAATGGTCTAAGTCACACACACCTAACTTAATCATTGGAAATCCCGATAGTGGTGTAAAAGCCAGAAATGCCAATCAAAATGAATGTCTCTACCATTATTTTCTATCTCAATATGAACCAAATAAAATGGAAGAAGCTCTTCAAGATGCTGACTGGGTTACAACAATGCAAGAGGATCTTAATGAATTTGAAAGGAACAAAGTCTGGACTCTTGTGCCAAGACCAAAGAACAGATCAGTTGTTGGTACAAAGTGGGTGTTCAGAAATAAAACTGATAGTGAGGGCATCATTACAAGAAATAAAGCAAGACTGGTTGCAAAGGGATATTCACAGCAAGAAGGCATTGATTATGATGAGACTTTTGCTTCAGTTACAAAGTATGAGACAATTAGAATTTTCCTAGCCTATGCTGCTCAGATGAAGTTTAAAGTGTTCCAAATGGATGTGAAGAGTGCATTTATGAATGGTGAACTTGAAGAGGATGTTTATATTGAACAACCTCCAGGGTTCATTGATCCAAAATATCCTGATCATGTCTATAAACTGGATAAAACATTTTATGGACCAAAACAAGCTCCAAAGTCCTGGTATGAAACACTTGCTCTATTTCTATTAGAAAGTGGTTTCATAAGAGGTACAATTAATAAAAAATTATTTTATAAATACCATGGTAAGGACTTGTTATTAGTACAGATATATGTTGATGATATCATTTTTGGTTCTACTGATGATAAACTCTGTGAGAGGTTTGCAAAGCTAATGTAGTCAAGATATCAAATGAGTATGGGGATAATTGAGTTATTTTCTGGGTTTACAAGTAAAACAGACTGATGAAGAGATCTTCATAAATCAATCCAAATACACCAGGAATTTGCTCAAAGGATTTGGAATACAAGACAGTTCAACTGCAACAACTCCAATGACCACTGCAACCAAGTTAGATTTAAATACTGGTTCATCAGTAGATATAACTAAATACAGAGGTATGATTGGTTCAATCCTATATTTGACTGCTAGTAAACATGATATCATGTATGCTACCTGTCTCTGTGCAAGGTTCGAAGCTAATCCAAGGGAACCACATCTATTAGTTGTGAAAAGAATTTTTAAATATCTCAAACACACCATAAATCTTGGATTATGGTATCCTAGAGATACCAATTGTTAGGTCCGTAATACAACTGTAGAAGGGAGGGGTGAATACAATTTATGCAAATAATTCGATAAAGCATAACAGAATCAACAGTTTTATATTAATCAGATAAAAAATGTTACAAAAGTACTCTCTCAAAAGGATGAACAATTATCGTTGAGAGCCGCTAGGTTATCTGAAATATATAACAATTCATTACACCTATAGTGTAAACCTAATATGTGCTTATATAATGCACAGTTACACAATCAATAAGGAATCATATTCTATTACAATAAGGAATCCTAATACATATCCATGTATGATTGCTTCTGTAAGTAAAGTCCTTAACCGCCTTGAATTCTGCAATAATTTTCCTTATTTGATATCTACTGATGTAACTAAGTACAGATCATCAAATGCTGATCATCAAATACTGATAGACAGATACTGATGACACATCACCTTTAGTAAATCCTGATATCAAATACTAATAATAAACTCTGATAGTTTATATACCAATATCATCAATTTCTTCTAACATTTTCTTTACGTTTATTATAATCTTTCTTTCATCCATTATAACAAACTGGTATCAGGGCTTGATTCTAAATTTAGGTTTTGAATTTCGGTTCGAGGAGAAAGTTATCTGGATGTCTGGTGTTATTAACGTGAAGGTCGACAAATTTACTGGGAGAAATAGTTTCAGTCTATGGAAAATCAAGATGCGTGACTTGTTAAAGTAACAGGGGCTCCGGGCGTCGTTGAACATGAAATGGGCTGCTTCTGAAAATGTTGAGATGACTAGTCTGGAAGAAAAGGCACACTCAATAATTCTGTTATGGCTTGCAGATGATATTATTACTGAAATCATGGAGGAGGATACCGTGTCTGGTTTATGGTTGAAGCTTGAAAGTCTCTACATGACAATGTCTTTAACAAATAAGTTACTTCTGAAGTAGCGTCTGTTTAGTCTGCGAATGCAGGAAGGTATGTCTCTTCGAGATCACTAAGATCAGTTAAACACAATTTTATTAGAATTGCGTAATATTGATGTTAAAGTTGAAGATGAGGATGCTCCTTTAATTATGTTAGTTTCTTTATCATTATCATATGTGAATTTTCTGCAATCATTTATTGTTGGTAAAGATACTCTAGAGGAGGTTAGTTCTTCTCTTCATTCTAGAAAGTTGCGCTATAAGGCGGCTGGTACTGGTGCAGATAATTATGCTGTTGGGTTGGTAGCCAGCGGGAGTACAGAACATGGAAAGTCGGGGAAAAATAAATCCAAGAAAGCGGCTTATAGGGATCGAAATATAATAATGTCTGGAATTACTGTAAAGAGAAGGGGAACCGGAAATATGACTGCCCCAAGAAAAAGAAGCAACAGGATAAATTGGCGGGTACTACAGCAGGTACTGCTGCTGTAACTGGTGATAATTCTGAAGAAAATATTTCTCTATTTGCTGCTAATCACACGCATCACTCCGATGTGTGGATTCTTGACTCTGGAACGTCATACCATATATGTCCGCGCCGGGAATGGTTGTAAGGACTGGGAAATTACGCTTGTATTATATCGTAATAAAGATAAATTATATATTTTATTATGTCATTATGTGTAATTAGTTATAAAACCCTATCTGCCATGTGCTAGGTGTGTTCCGTATCATCAGGGTATTTTCTGGGTATTTATCGGATATTTTATTTCGTGTTAAAAGTTTTTTATCAAAAGGTATACGACCCGAACTATGTTTTAATAACTGATATTTGAAATAAAATAATTGACCTTATTTTTCTTAGAACGGCTTGTACTATTGCGTTATTTTGAACATCTAGTTATTTTATAAATTTTCCTGTTTCGCGAAAAATGACTTTTCCGGGCCCAATTGGGTGTTAAAAACCCCAAAAAAATCACATTTTCATTTTTATAAAATTTTAGGACTTTTAAATATACCATTTCTTTGTATTTTTGAATTATTCACAATTTTTGGGAATATTTGGCATATATATTGTATATATTAAATATTTAAAAATTAGAAATTAATACTCAAAAATTATAAAATTAGGAGCCAATTAATTTTATTAGATGTATAATTAGGGCCTTAATTTTAATTAGGAATATTAATTTTCCTATTATAAATAGTTTAAATTTTATTTAATTATTATTAATTAATTATCAAAAATCAGAAAAATCATAAAAATTCTCTGTTTTCGGGTCGGATTTTCCAGAGTCGGGTCAGGGAATCAATCAGTGATTTTGAGCAGTTTTCGGCATCAAATCAAGTGATGTGAGTACTCAAATTCATCCTTTTGATCTGTTCTTTCGATTTCAAATATCAATTTCATGTTTTAAGATGTTATTTTTCAATTTCGATTTCTAGGGTTTATGTTTGAATTGGGTCTTTTTGATTCTAGGGTTATTAGGATGATTTGATGATTGCTATAGCTTCATATGATGATTTGCAGTCGATTTATGATATTTATTTGAGTGAACGATTCGTGGATATGTGAATTCAATTATTAGGGTTTATGTTAAATTTTAATTTATACGTTTTAGATTTTGATGAATATTTGGTTCCTTAGATGTTAAGGCATTGATTCTGTGTTGAACAAGTTTTGATTTGAGCTATTAAAATCAAAGTTTTATTTACAAACGAAGAAAATCGATACTTGGCCGGAGTTTTGTTGAGTTTGATCGGAGATGGAGTTCGAGGGTTTTTACGGCTGGTTTTGGCCTGAATCGAAAAGGGGAAGTGATTTGGAATTGAACCGAGCTCAAAAACGAACCAAACGATTACATTTTTGGCCTGAAAATGGTTGGCCGGAAGTTGCTCCGGTGACCGGATTCTGGGCAAAATCCGGCGTGTTCTTCACGACCCAGATTTTGACCAGTTCATTTGACCCGCTTTTGATCTGTTTTGTCAGAAGTCTGTTTTCTGACAAATGTTTCTGAAATTTTATTTTTATTTTTCTTTTTATTAATTATAAAATCAGTTTTATTTTTTTATAAATTGATTAATTAATTATTTAATGTTTTTTATATTATAAATAATTCTGAAATATTTTCGAAAATTAGAAATTAATTATTTCTTTAATTATTTCTTAGTTATTTATTATTTATTTATTATTTATTAATTATTTAAAAATGATTAATTATTTTGATAATTAATCAAATTATTTTGAATAATTCATAATAAATTCATTTTAATTTAAAAAATTATGGAAAAATCATTTATAATTTTGATTGTTCCTAAAAGTTTAATTATTTATTTTTTGAGGTTCATTTTTTAATAATTAATTATATTGCATAATAAATTGATTTATTTTTATTTATCGAACAATAATTGAACCGTTTATCCGATTTAGACGAAACGAAAGCCCTTCGACTCAGAAAAATGATCCGTTTTCATTAAAAATAGTTTTATATCCTAATTTATTTTAGAAACTAGTCGAATTTCGATATTTATTTACTTATAAGCCTTATTACTTATAGAGACAAGTCCAATAAATTCCGAAAAATAGTAAACGAGCCATATATTGTTTAGTAAAGCGAATAACGAGTCGTTTTCGATTCTAAAAATTATTTTAAACCTAGAATGACTGTGTGACTTTTGTGCTATGTGAATTATATGATTAATCAAGTCCTAATTGTTATTATTTATTATACGAGTTAATAATACACGTACGGGTAGACGATATGGGCTACGTGAAGTCAGTTTGATGTGCGATTGAAATGTGAGTTGACTAAATAAGCCTATTTCTTTGTTAGAGACGAAGCCAACAAGGCGGATTGAGCCGGTGATATAGGAAGGTGATATATTTGAGGTAGATCGCGTGAAAGACAAGTTTTTCCCCTATTCTAAATTCAGAATAGTGAATTACTTTCAGATTCTTATCGGAGTTACACACTGAAAATTCCTGTTCACAAACACTGATACACAATTATTATTCCTTTATTTATATTTCATTTCGATTCTTGATTTCTCCTAATTCGTTGAATCCTCTATTCATATTCCAATAGTTTATATATATACATATATTCTGATATATACATCAAAGCATACCGATTGTTCTGATTGCTCCTCTATGGACTGGATGGTGACGATTAGGATCAGGTATACACTTGATCCTAAGGACCGGGAATTAAACGGATCCTTGTATTGGGCCGTAGAGCCTGGGTAACCGAATGGATCTATACATTGAGGTACAGATCTGCACTGTATCATGGCTGATCATCAGGATATAAGTGCGAATTTGTGTTCAGTTTAGTTTATTGATATTCGGCAATAATGGCCTTTGTTCTTGTCTTGCGAGGTTATATCTTTGCAGATATAACCAAATTACTGGTTCATTTAGATTATTATAAAACTGTTAATATATTGTGGACTTGTTGAGCAACTTATGGCTTATCCCCTTTTTGATGTTATTCACCTTATTGTTTTCAGTTCAGAAGGAAAATGAAACCTATTAGGAATCGCGTGGTAAAGAAATGAGTCAAGCAGCGGGACCCTCTAATATCAAAAGTACTGATCCCAAATTAGGAAGAAAGCTTTGAGTTACCTGAGCATGTGTAGTGTAGATAGATAATGTGTGTGTCTGAATAAAGATGAATGTAGTTTAAAACTTGTTAGACAATGGTTTGTAATAAAGAGATTTTTGTGAGATTTTAAATTTGGCTTGTAATAAAATTAGAATGTGGTTCTTGTTTTCATACTTTAACCTAAAAAGATCCTGGTTAGTATTAAATGGGTTAGATATGTATCTTATTAATTGTTATACAGGTTTGGTAATTAGCTAGTAACCCCCGACTTTTACCCCGGGTTTGGAGGGCGTTACAATGGTTCACAACTTACGAGTAAGTAGACGGTGGAAATTTTTTTATGTCTAACAGATTCTTTGTGAGACGGTTGGAATAAGCTCGGTTAAATTTTGGGCACATGATGGTAATTTATTCACATTGAATGATGTTAGGCATGTCCCACTGATGATGAAAAATTTGATATCTTTAAGTATGTTAGACAACAAGGATTTCAGTTTTAAAGGTGAATATGGAATTCTACATGTCTGCAAGGGTTCTAATATGATTCTGAAATGTGTTAAACATGGTACCTTGTATCTTCTTCAAGGTTTTACGTTAACAGGTTCCGGTGTTGTTATGTCCTTTGAGTTTGAAAAGGAAAATATGACCAGGTTGTGGCACATGAGGCTCAGTCACATGAGTGAAAAGAGGCTGCAAGTTTTGTCAAAAGCTGATCTTCTTTCTGGTTATAAGGTCACATGTCTTGTTTTTTGTGAATATTGTGTTTTTGGAAAACTACATCGCGGCAAGTTTTCTAAAGCAACACACAAAATAAAAGGCACACTTGATTATATCCATTCTGATTGTTGGGGTCTTTCCCGATTGGAGTCTTTAGAGGGTCACATATATTTTGTGTCAATGGATGATTTCTAAAGAATGACTTGGATGTTCATCATAAAGCATATATGTGAAGCCTTTAAGATTTTTAAGCAGTGGAAGATGCTAGTGGAGAATCAAACAGGGAAAAAGATTAAGAGGCTACAAACTGATAATGACCAGAAATTTTGCTCGTCTGCGTTTAATAAATTCTGCAAGAATGAGGGGATTTCTAGGCATCATACAGTCAGGGATACACCACAACAGAATATTGTAGCAGAATGTATGAATCAGATACTTCTGGAGAGAGCTAGGTGTATGCTCTTTAATGCTGGACTAACTAGAAGATTTTGGGCAGAAGTGGTTAGTACAACATGTTATCTGATTAATCGTGGACCTCACATAAAAATTAGTGGTGTTGATAAACAGGTTGAGCAGGGAGTCACTCAAGATGAGAGTGAACCACAATAGGAAGTTTAACAACCACAATTAGAATCATCAGTTTCATCATTATCAGTAGTGAATCAACACGGTTTGGCTCTTGATAGTTCGAGCAGAGCTAATTATAGGATGTCTACAAAGAAATATGGTTTTGAAGATATAGTGGCATATGCACTACATGTTGCTAAAGAGGCGGATCCTAGATCTGATGAACCATCTACCTACAAAGAAGTTATTTCGGGTGGCGAGTCTTCTTAATGGCTCGCTGCAATGGGGAATGAGAAGATAATTAATGTGAACAAAGTGGGTACTACTGATAACTCAGCTGATATGCTCACCAAATCAGTTCCACATAGCAAGTTTCAACATTGTTTGAACTTGCTAAATGTTCGGAGTTATTGATTGCCCTTTAGGGCAATATCTGAGGCCGAAGAATTTTTTCTGGCTGGAATTATTATGGTGCATCTGGTACAAAGGATTATCTGTTTTGGGCCTATTTTTCTGTAACCGCCTAGAGAGTCCTATATAAACCCTCTAGGGAATAACCTAAACATGTATTATGTAATCTGTATCGGCATAACCTAAACATATGCACTAATCTGTATCCTCAAGATCAATAAAACTTTTCTTTTATGTCTATTTGTGTTCTTTTCTCTACGTGTATTATAATCTTTCTTGTTTCCCTTATAAAAATATCTTACATAAATGTTAATTATATGTTGTCTCCAAATTCACAATCGATATGTAACACAAAGGATAAGTAATGTAGAGAGTTTTAGTCATGTTCGTCCCATAATTATAATGGTCAGCGGTCCCTTACCAACTTGATAAATGAAGCGGTCCCTTACCAACTTGGTAAACGAACATATTATTAATTACCGAAATGATACGATTACAAGATTAAATAATATATCTACCTTTATCTCTTGTCACTCATAATATCTTGCCAAAATTTCGTCCCTTGAATTAAATGTTATTTAAGATTAACTCAAGTACGGGCTTCTCTACCAATAATTTTTCCTAACAAAGTATATTAAAGGAAAGTCCGGCAGAAATCGTAGGTTGCCCTCACATTTTTCCGGACAGGGACCCTGTCGTACGAAGGAAACTGAGACTACACTTTGCGAAACTTAGATAAAGCAGAATTGCGAATATATGAAGCGACAAAGCCGATTATAGATACACCCCACTTGCGTTTTAGCTTAGGTCTCTTAGTTGGTAAGTAGTTTACTAAGTCGCGTTTCGCAGCGACATTATAAATTTTTAAATATAATAGATAAAACAAATTATTTGGACTTCCGGTTTCGTATTGGTCATTTTGAATAATAAATTTGGAGAAGAACTATCGGTTTTTTCTGAACCGTTCTACGAATTTCTTGCCATCGAAACTCTAGTTTTGAACCCAATTTCTAGTAAATTACATTTCACATCGGCCTTATAAACCTTATATTGTAGCGTCCTACTCATAACATCCATCTATTTGATTGACCTGCGTATTTATGATCACTTTAAACAAGAGTAATTGGCACTTTGTAACCCATTTCTTTGGGCGTTATTTCAATTTGGGTCTATATTATGTTTTCTTGCAATTTGTACCTTTAAATTTGAATTTCTCTTCGTTTTGTACCCCTGGAACAAAATTCTGTTGAAATTGTTAGTTTCACCAGGGGTAAAATTGGAAAAAAATTATTCAAGTTTAAATACACCTCATAATTTCAAATTTCAAAGATCAAAAACCGATTTTGAATATGTTATTGAGCTAAAATCACAAGTTCTGGTAACCAAATCGAAACTCCAATCAAGTCTTAACAGATTATAGTCTCAAAATCACTAAAAGAGGTAAAAAGTAAAAATTAAACTCGATTCTAAGGTTCTTACTTTAAATTAGGGATTTAATTTTCGGACATTTTTCATGAAATTTGATATTACAGATTACTTTTGCTTGTTATTTGGAATCGATTCCTATATTTATTTCTAGGTTTGAACTGGAAAATCAAAGGATCCGACGATTTGTTCTTGGAAATCAGAAATTTCTGATTTTACCCCTGATACAAAATTTTAAAACGGTCCAAGGGGTGCAAAGTAAAGCGAAATTTAAAGTTAAAGGTGCAACTTGTAAGAAAACAAAATATAGACCCGAATCGAAAAAATGCCCAAAGAAGTGGGTTACAAAGTGCCAATTACTCCTTTAAACAATAAATATAAGAACAGTAAAATAAGAGTAGTACCAAAGGCGATATCAACTTTAAAAACGGAATGATAATATTAATTTACCGAACAAAAGTAATTAGAAGACCAAACCTGGACTTGCAAGTGAAACAAATCACAAAAGACAAACATTAGTATAAATCTTAACTTCAATTACATGATACAATAAAAAATAATCATAAAATTAAGAGTTTAGTTTAGAAATAACACTTACACATGTATATACTTATACATACAGATATATATATTGATAGAATATAATGTACTTGATGGACCCGGGTCCAAACTGCCTAGTCCTAGTCCGGACAAGTTCAGCACCATTCAAGCCCGACTCTACACCAACCCAGCTCCCCGTGTCCCAAATTTTGAGAAGACCCAGCACGTGAGATAAATGCCCAAACGTGTGATAGCGACAGCTGTCATTCATCAATCATGAGAATAATCGGGGCACGTGTCAGAGGATCCTTGAAACATTTCTCAGTCATTTTCATCCAGACACGTGTAAGACATCCGTCCAGCCAGGTGCCCTCCGTTCCTAGAACCAACAACTACGATTCAAAGGTACCAACCCCTAAACCCTACCCATGACCTATAGATAGCCCAATTAGGAGAGGTTTTGGGGTTACTGACTTTCATACACACTCATATACACACACAACCACCTTGCATTCTTATCTATCTTCATCTTACCCAAAGCGAGTTCTTGCTCTCACATCGGAGGCGCCGCGAGGCTCAAACCCCCCTCCGGTATTATTTTGCAAAAACCCCACAACAGCTACACGACAACCGCTACAAGAGTTCAGGCGCGGCGTCGGAAGAAGCAGCCCCGCATACTGGAGTTATCATATATATATATATATATGAAAATATGGAAGCAGCTCATTGTTGTAGCTACTATCGATATGTATAAACTCTTCTCCAATAATAAATCTCTCGTTTTATTATTTTAAAGTTTGATGTATTAATTCATAACATGATTTTATAATATTTTTTTAACTTGTTGTGCAAGATTAACTTTATTTAACTTGAAGAGAAAGTTTAGAAAAATATAGGCTAATTGTAATTTTTAATAAGATTAACTTTTTATTTACCTTGAAGAGAAAATTTAGAATAATATAAGATAATTGCAGCTTTTATTCATTTTCAATTAAAAAATTGAGAAAATTCAAAAAATTGAATGAGGTGATGTGAGAGAAGCCGCATAAAAGCTCTATCTTCTCTTTATATTGATTGCCTTTATCGTTTTTGTTCAGATAAGCTGTAACGAATAATTTTTCAGGAAAAGCGAAAGGTGATGATCGTTTTTCTAACGTTCAAAACATTTCTTTATTATCATTCTTCCCGTAACAATGATTTTCTAGAGTGAACTAATACAATTTAATTAACATTTACGGAGTTCTGTAGTATATGAATGACTGACTTGCATTGAGTTTCTTTTAGCCTTGTACTAAAAAGAAGTTTATTAGTAAAGGAAACTGTACAGTAGCAACACCAGGCTTGATTGGGCCTCATCATCTGTATACCATTTGATAAATGTTTCAAAACATTTAGCATGAAGATTGAACACCAAATACCTATTCTCAGATAAACATGAGATTGTTCATTCCGAAATCAAAACACATGTTATCCTCAGATATGAATTCAAGAAGCTCGGTGTCCATATTTTGATCCTCACACTTGAGCTCTGCCTGAGAAATCATGTTGCCATACGAGTCATTGCTTAGACTTCCCGGGCTAATGTTGCTCTGAACAGAATGTTCGTTGGGAAAAGAATTCTGATATGTGGTGTTAGAACCAGTAGTTTCCTTGGCATATGTTAGCTGACTTGAATTACTAAACTCCTGATATTGAAATTGATCTAGAGAAAGCCAGTCAGCAAATAAGACCTTAGGTAAGTTGCTGCGTCGTGCCACTAGTTGATCAGCATCTTGCAATGATCCTTCCGTGTTCTCAGATGAATTTAAAGACGAAGCAGATGAAACAGCTTCACAAGTACTATTGTTTAAAAATGTGTCAGTTCTTTTTTTATCTTCAAAATTAACTATTTCAACCGTTCTCTTTTTGAGATACGAATGCCAATAGTTCTTGATCTCATTGTCAGTTCTTCCAGGCAAATGTTGTGCTATCTGAGACCACCTAATAAGAAAATGCGATCAAGCAGTCATTTTAGAAACACAACAGAAACTTAAAAAGTCTGGATATAGTACACACTTTACTTTGTAAAAGAAGAAGAGCCAGCTGCTCTTTTTTTTCCCTTCTTAAATAGAGCTAGACATTTGAAAACCATAAGACTTGGATTCAGGCAACATGCTTAAGTAGCAAAAGGTGTGCTCTTTGGAAATTGGTAAATTTCATTGTTAATCAAAATCTACAATAGTAGAACTACAAAATAGAAGAATAAAGAACTAACAAGTAGAACTTCGAGTTGTTATTTGTGTGTGCCTGGTACCTATCACAGAAAATCAGAAATATCCGCAATGCCTTCTCATCAGAAAAAGATCAAGTAAATAAGATTCTTACTTGTTCCCTAACATCCCATGAAGAGTCAGGATAGTCTCCTCTTCTTGTATAGTAAAAGTTCCCCGCTTTAATCCTGGTCTTAGATAGTTAATCCACCTTAATCTGCAACTCTTCCCGTTCCTTTTTAAACCTGTGTAATAAGATAAACAACAGAAAATGCTAACTATTTCACGAGGTTTAATGTTTTTAAGAAAAGAATAGGAGGAAAGAAGAGACTATGTCTATGTTCTTTGATTCAAATCTCCTAAACAGAGTACAACAATTCTGTAGTCTTTAATCAAACTCCCACAACATTGATATAGTTTCTGAACAATCTGCACTAGTTTTCGGTTTATTACAACTATATGGCACAACGGATATTCAATATATCAAATGAAAGTTAATTAACTTACCAGCATTGATAGGAAGTGAGCTCCAAGATCCATGACCATGATTCATAATGTAATTTCTAAGCTTCTCATCTTCTTCTGGTGACCATAGTCCCTTGTTGTGCTTAGCTTTTGTTGTCTCTAATGACTTGCACCGCATTTTTCTAAAGATGAATTAGTTTATGTGATAAACGAATATCGTTTACTAGCTAACAAATATGTGCTTCATGAGCTATGACTTCAGATGCCTGGAATATAAAGGGAACTTTAATTGTCCTTTGCTACCTCTTTTCGAATAGACGTTTAAATAAGTAATTTCAACTACCATCTATTATTTTAGTTAGACGTTTAAATAACTGATTCAACTATGATTAGCTAAGATAAACGGCAACTGTCTATGTAAAATGTCAAAAGGGCACTTTTAGACATTGTTAATTCAGTTGAGGGATTGACTTTCAGCTCAAACTAGTTGGTGTGCCATTCAAAAATTCATAGTTATACTCTTAACTACCAACTCCAAGCAGTGCTTTCGAAGATGCCTCATCTAACTAAACTTAATGATTTGATATTTTGATGAATTTACCCTTCTATAGTACAGTACATATAGAACAAAAGATTAACCTTCGCAGTTAAAAAAGTAAAAATTCCGCGCACAGACAGCTGATCAGGGGAAACTAATTCTTCCTTCTAACATCTGCATACAGAATCCTTAGCGTGATACCATAAAATTAACAAGTACTTTAAATTTTTAGCATGAGTTATGTGTAACACTATAAAAACAGGAATCATATCAAAGCAATAATCTAGTTCAACAAGACAAGTGACTAAATGGATAGACATTATATATCTATACCCTTATACTATAGTATCATTATCAATCCTGGTCCCTTGAGATGTTTAGCCCACCATTGGCTTTTTAGCCCACCACTTTTTGAAGGGTAAAAGGATTAAAACATGGAAGATACTAATTTTACGGTGTCTGTGACCGACTTGAATGTTCAAAGTGAGTGCATACTCAAACAAGAAAATAAGCCGGGAGGTTGTTTTTGTCACCAAATAATATAGACCCTAAGTGTCTCTCTGCGTGTGCATGCACACGAGTGCCTGGTGTGTAGTAGAAAAGCATTCTCTGAGATAATAAACATTAATGGATTACAAGAAGACATTTCCAGTGAAGATACTAATTATTTTCCCGTTGGAATCAGGAATGACCTGGCTTTTAGAGGCAACATGCCAACAGCTATTTACCTATATCTTTTACTCGCAGTGGGAAAATATCTTAATCCGTATGTGATTAAGGATATAAATTTAGAGTTTATTGAAATTTTGTTAGCTCTAGCTTTCTGTAAAAGTGATTGGTTGATACTTATTCAGAAAATTTCATTGAATATTGTCGGTGAGATTAGGTGAAATGAAGAGTAGGAGAAACATTCCTTAAGCAAATCAAAATTAGTCAGGCTTATATAGTTAATAAACTATTTATAAGTTTAGAAGCTGAAAGGAACTGTCGCTTAAATGATTTCTCTGTCAGCAGCCTGCAAGTAGGCAACGATACCACAACAATGTTATAAGATCAACCTCAGCTTTGTTAATTCTGAGCTATAAGCACACCAGCAAGTTTTGTGATTATGGGAATTTTAAAAGGCCTTTCAATTTACCAATCTTCTAGACATGGTGAAATATCGCCTTTACGTCATCAGGAAACGTAGCTTTAATCATTGAAATGTACTTATATTAGAGATGAGACTTTTCTTCTCCGTCAAGCATGTATAAGATATTCGAACATAAGCATAAGATATCCCCTCGCGGTGTGGACTAAAGTTGTTTAATTACCAGAAAACTTGTATTATTATGTGTGAAGTGGCTTCAGGACCTTTTTTATATTCATTATACAACTCAAATAATTCTTCACGCTTTGTAAATAAAATGATTGGACGGACAAGGATCATTGGATGCAGAATGACTCCAGTAGTTTATTTCTTAGAAAGTTTACACAGTGATTCAAGCGATCGATCTGCTTGTTCAGACGGTGTTACGTGTTAAAAATCAAATATGTCCCAGTTTAACAAATTTTGTAAACTGCTATTATAGTCTGCACATGTTTACTATTCTATGCAGGCTAAACT
This sequence comes from Apium graveolens, assembly GCF_009905375.1. Taxonomy (NCBI): domain Eukaryota; kingdom Viridiplantae; phylum Streptophyta; class Magnoliopsida; order Apiales; family Apiaceae; genus Apium; species Apium graveolens. The sequence goes on along the minus strand of NC_133648.1, from coordinate 234,910,472 downwards.
ACTCGTGATTTTGTAAATCAAAGAAAATTAACCATGAGTTTCACGCAATGCTTGTTAGAATTCAAACCCTTATCTAAATAAAGTTGGCAGCTAGTAATAATCATAATATGTATAATAAATTAAAAGCTAGAGTCCTGAAAATTTGGTGAGCAGAGGATTATCATTTCATGCAAGTCAAATGCGTGTGTTGAAGAAAGATCACCCAGGCAGTTGTGAAGGCCTGGTAAATAGGTGGGTTGTGCAAAATACAATACATGCTCAAATGTAAACTGAAGAAAATAAACATACAGCTGGTAACACATGCATGAAAAACAGATATCGTGGCACTAGCTCTTTTATGTTCAGTATACAGGTACAGGCTGGTCTCTGTTCAAACCCTAAAATAAGGTAGGCTTATGGTTGAAGTCTTTGTTGTTAGCTAGTAAATAGAAGATGACCAGGAGACCAGGAAGATGTCTGGTGATGTAAGCAATGAGGTATTAACTAGTCTCAGAAGTCTATAAATAAGACAACAACTCCATTTGTAAAATACAACTGAAAAAAACAGAGCGAAAGAAAGAGAAAGAGCAGCAGCTCTAGTAAGGAAAAAGAGGTTGTAGCCTGTGTGTGTAAACATTTATATAGTTGTATTTTTTCTTTGAAATAAAAGTGCTATTGTGTTTTTTTTTGTATTAATATTATCAAATCTTTTGGTGTAAAGTGTATTCACGTTGATAACAATTGGTATCCGAGCCAAGGTTCTGTTCAGGAAAAATGGCGAATATGATGCAACCGCAAATTCCAAAATTGACGGCAACAAATTATGGGAACTGGAGTATACAAATGAAGGTGTTACTCGGTTCTTACGATAACTGGGATACTGTGGAAAATGGGTATAGCGAGCCCGTGGATGCAGCCGCTGAAGCAGCTCTTCCAAATGCCGAGAAGACGACGTTAAAGGAGTCCCGTAAAAAAGATAAAAAGACGTTATTCACAATTTTTCAAGGTGTTGATGAATCTACCTTTGAAAAAATTTCTGAAGCAAAAACAACAAAAGATGCGTGGGAGATTCTGCAGAAATCATTCCAGGGTGTCGAAAAAGTTAAAAAGGTGCGGCTCCAAGTTCTACGTGGCGAGTTCGAAAATTTAAAAATGAAAAGCTCCGAAAATATTGGTGAATTTGTTACGCGTTTGAAAACGGTGACAAACGAGATGAAAAGAAACGGTGAAAGTCTTAATGATATCCGGGTCATGGAAAAGTTGCTCCGTTCATTGACAAGAAAATTTGATTACGTTGTTACATCAATTGAGGAGTCAAAAGATCTATCCACAATTTCCATTGATGAGCTCGTAGGTTCTCTTCAAGCCCACGAGCAACGAATGAACCAGTATGATGATGCAAGCCATTTGGAGAAGGCGTTGCAAAGTAAGGTGTCCATCAGTGACAGTTCTGGCAGTAGCAGTTCTGCACGTGGCAGAGGTGGTTTTAGAGGTGGCTACCGAGGTGGACGAGGACGAGGAAGGCAGTCCTTCAATAGAGGCCAGAATTCGGAAAGTTATCAATCATCTGGTCGTGTTAAAAATTTTAGAGGCCGAGGAAGAGGTGGATTTCAACAACGAGGTGATAAATCTCAATTTCAGTGTTATAACTGTAATAAATTTGGCCATTTCAGTTATGAGTGTAGATCCCCGAAGGTGGAAGAAACTAGTCATTTTGCAGCAGCAAAAGAAGATAAAGATGTTGGTACTGCTATGTTCCTCACTTATAAAGGAGACGAGGAAAGCAAGAAGAATGTTTGGTATCTTGACTCAGGGGCCAGCAATCACATGACTGGCCACAAAGATTTATTTATGGAGATAGATGAAACCGTCAGCGGGGAAGTTACATTTGGCGATTCTTCAAAAATTCCTGTTAAAGGGAAAGGTACAATTACGATTGTATCAAAGAATGGTGAGAAAAGGTATATAAATGATGTTTATTATATACCTGCTTTGAAAAGTAATATCATCAGTCTTGGCCAACTTGTGGAGAAATGATATAATGTTCAGATGCAGGATAATTCTCTCATCATCAGAAATCATGTTCGAGAATTAATTGCAGATGTGGAGATGTCAAAGAATCGTCTGTTCACACTTGATATGCAGACGAAAATGCAGAAGTGCTTGAAGTCGTTCATTAAAAATGACTCATGGTTATGGCATTTAAGATATGGTCATCTTGGATTTTCTGGCTTAAAATTATTGTCAAAGACAAAGATGGTGGATGGCTTGCCAGAAATTAATGAACCAGAAAATTTGTGTGAAGCATGTGTCAAAGGAAAGCAACACAGACAAAGTTTTCCTGTTGGAAAATCATGGAGAGCCAGAAGGCCATTGGAGATTGTCCACACTGATATTGCTGGTCCGTTTGATATCCCATCACTCGGAGGTAACAGATATTACCTAACATTTATTGATGATTTTAGCAGGAAAAGTTGGGTATATATCATTAAAGAAAAAGCAGAGGCTCTTGATAAATTCAAGGAGTTCAAAGCACTGGCTGAAAAACAAAGTGGACATTATTTGAAGACACTCAGATCAGACAGAGGAGGCGAGTATACTTCAAACTTATTCAGAAGTTTCTGTAGAGCACATGGCATCAATCATCAGTTGACAACGGCGTATACTCCTCAACAAAATGGCGTTGCAGAAAGAAAGAATCGCACTATTCTTGACATGGCAAGGAGCATGGTGAAAGCAAAGCATATGCCAAGAACTTTTTGGGCTGAAGCCGTGTTATGTGCTGTTTATCTGTTGAATCGTTGTCCAACAAAAAGTGTTAGAAACAAAACTCCAAATGAAGCATGGAGTGGTAGCAAACCATCAGTTGGACATCTCAAAATCTTTGGGTGCATTGCATATGCACATGTTCCAGATCAGAAAAGGAAGAAACTGGATGATAAAGGTGAGAAATGCATCTTTACCGGATATGACAAAAGAAGCAAGGCATACAGACTGTATAATCCACTAACGAAGAATTTAATCATTTCTCGAGATGTTGAATTTGATGAATCAGATTACTGGAGATGGAGTGATGAAGAAAGAAAAGTTAGAGGTTTGTTCTTTAATGATGATGATGATGACGGTGATGACCCCAATATTGAAGATGACGGAGATGATGATCCAACACCTCCACAAAGTCCAAATCAACAAACTCCCACATCAACACCATCAACAGGAGGAAGCAACAGTTCAGGGGGAGCACCAAGGAAGATGCGGAGTCTGGATAATATCTATGAAGCAACAAGTCCGGTACAAACAACATTTGATTATTCTTTATTTTGTTTAATGGCTGAATGTGGTCCAGTTACATTTGAGGAAGCTTCTGAAGAAAGCAAATGGAACAAAGCCATGGATGACGAAATTGGTGCAATCAAGAAGAATGATACCTGGGAGCTCACAGATCTTCCAGAAGGACACAAAGCCATTGGTGTCAAATGGGTCTACAAGACAAAGACCAATCAAGATGGTGAAGTTGAAAAGTACAAGGCAAGGTTGGTGGCTAAAGGCTACAAACAGAGATATGGCATTGACTATGATGAGGTGTTCGCTCCAGTTGCAAGAGTTGATACTATAAGACTTCTTACAGCAATTGCAGCTCAGAATCAGTGGAAGATTTTTCAGATGGATGTCAAGTCAGCATTCTTGAATGGTTACCTCGAAGAAGAAGTCTATATTGAGCAGCCTCCAGGATATGTTCGAAAAGGCCAAGAAAATAAAGTCTACAGACTGAAGAAAGCATTGTACGGGTTGAAACAAGCCCCACGAGCATGGAACACAAGGGTTGATGAATACTTTCAGAAAAATGGTTTTGTGAAGAGTCCATACGAGCATGCTCTCTACACAAAAACAAATTCAGGGGGAGATATTATGATCGTTTGCTTATACGTAGATGACATGATCTTCACTGGAAACAACCCTGGTATGTTCGATGATTTTAAGAAAGTTATGACTAACGAATTTGAGATGACAGATATTGGTCAAATGTCTTACTTTCTTGGAGTCGAGGTGAAGCAAAGCAAAGATGGAATTTTTATGTCGCAGAAAAAATATGCCGAGGAGATTTTAAAGAAATTCAGAATGGAGAAATGCAAGCCAGTGAGTACGCCAGCAGAGTCAAGCATAAAGCTCAGAATTGACTCAACAAGGGAGTCGGTAAATCCGACATTATTCAAAAGTTTGGTTGGAAGTTTGAGGTACCTAACTTTCACTCGTCCAGATATTATGTATGCAGTTGGATTGGTTAGTAGGTACATGGAGAAGCCGAAGCAAGATCACTTCATGGCAGCTAAAAGAATTTTGCGGTATATAAAAGGTACACTTGATCATGGTCTGTTTTACACGCATTCTCAAAATTCAAAATTAGTTGGCTACTCAGATAGTGATTATGGTGGAGATTTGGATGACGGGAAAAGCACATCAGGATATGTTTTTCATATCGGTTCAGCAATATTTTCTTGGTCATCAAAGAAACAACAGACAGTTGCCCTCTCAACATGTGAGGCAGAGTACATCGCAGCAGCAGCATGCGCATGTCAAGCTATGTGGCTAGGCTATATATTGGGCGAATTAAATCTTGCCAAAGAAGATCCAATTACTATTTATGTGGATAATAAATCTGCTATTTCACTCGCGAAAAATCCGGTGTCACACAGTCGCAGCAAGCACATCAACATAAAATATCATTTTATACGAGAGCAGGTGAACGGAAAAATTGTGGAGTTGGTACATTGTAGGACTGAAGAAAATTTAGCAGATATTTTTACAAAGCCGTTGAAGCTGGACGTATTTCAAAAAATGAAAAAGAAACTCGGAATGCAAAGTCGGGTTTGAGGGGGAGTGTTAGAATTCAAACCCTTATCTAAATAAAGTTGGCAGCTAGTAATAATCATAATATGTATAATAAATTAAAAGCTAGAGTCCTGAAAATTTGGTGAGCAGAGGATTATCATTTCATGCAAGTCAAATGCGTGTGTTGAAGAAAGATCACCCAGGCAGTTGTGAAGGCCTGGTAAATAGGTGGGTTGTGCAAAATACAATACATGCTCAAATGTAAACTGAAGAAAATAAACATACAGCTGGTAACACATGCATGAAAAACAGATATCGTGGCACTAGCTCTTTTATGTTCAGTATACAGGTACAGGCTGGTCTCTGTTCAAACCCTAAAATAAGGTAGGCTTATGGTTGAAGTCTTTGTTGTTAGCTAGTAAATAGAAGATGACCAGGAGACCAGGAAGATGTCTGGTGATGTAAGCAATGAGGTATTAACTAGTCTCAGAAGTCTATAAATAAGACAACAACTCCATTTGTAAAATACAACTGAAAAAAACAGAGCAAAAGAAAGAGAAAGAGCAGCAGCTCTAGTAAGGAAAAAGAGGTTGTAGCCTGTGTGTGTAAACATTTATATAGTTGTATTTTTTCTTTGAAATAAAAGTGCTATTGTGTTTTTTTTTTTGTATTAATATTATCAAATCTTTTGGTGTAAAGTGTATTCACGTTGATAACAATGCTGACGAGAGCTACAGACATAAGGTTAGTTGTATTTGTTCTCTTTAAGGATCATGTAAACAATCATGCTTTAACCTAACTATATATTGACTATATCCGTATGATAAGCTTGGCTATACAGCAGAATCTCGATAAATGAATTACAAATTAAAAAAATTTCTCGATCCATTATCATAGAAACGGTCGATCAATCACTGTGTATACTTGGGTATCTATTGACAGGATGTTATACAACAGCTTGAACGAGGCTTTTGGGTACTAAACACAACGATTTTTTTGGTTTGGTTTTCTTTTTTAGTTATCCCCCCGCCCCCCCTAGGGTATTTTAAGAGCTTAACAACTACATCTTCAACTACATCTTACATAAAAGATTCATGTCAATAGATCTAGCCTCTAGTTACTCTCAATCGCGGAATCTTTAAATTAACAAAGATATCTTATGCACACAGTATCATTCGAATAAACATTATATATTTCCTGATGAATTTACTATTCATATGCAAACTGCACTCCAATAAAAAATCTTGTCTTAGCATTGACTAAGCTAAGAGGGTCGACCAAACTTTAACAACGCAGAGAGTCATCGACTAATATCCTTCCTCAAAGAATCTTAAACTTGCAAAACTTAAATAAGCATGCGTATTTAAATCTGTGTTTCTAATTTGCATAATTCCTTGTAAGTGTAAGACGTAACTGTTAGAAAATTAAGATTTTAGAGCCTAATTTAATTATGTTTTTGATGTTAATCCTAAAATCTAATGATTGAAAATTGTTTAATGATATTTGAACTTAAATTTTTGGAAATGTTTGAAATTTTTGAGAATGTTTTGTCCCACATTGAAATAAATAAAGGGGTTGTGTGCTTTATATGGTATCACACACATGAGTAATATACAACTACTAAGGTGTGTGATGGTCCATTGTGTTGTTGTGTGCTTCACGCACACACGCGCCGCCGCCCCGCACCTGGGCGAGGATTTTATATATTTGAGAATTAATTTTAATTCAAATTTATTTATGAGTGAGTGGATTATTATTATTATTATTATAATTGTTGGGCTGAATTCGATACTGAATTGGGCTTAGTCTAATTCATTGAACGCGTACGACCTGGGCGAGGATTTTATTTATTTGAGAATTAATTTTAATTAAAATTTATTTATGAGTGAGTGGATTATTATTATTATTATTATTATAATTGTTGGGCTCAATTCGATACTGAATTGGGCTTAGTCTAATTCATTGAACCTGGACATACATATATAATCTGATCTGTAACTGATATATTGAATTAAAATATAAATCTAATAACAAATATTTAATATTCAAAATCTGATCAGTTTTGATTTTATTTATTAATGGAGCAGTTTAATTCATATATTAAATTGTGTGGAACAATTTCACTTTTCCTCTCCTATAAATGGAGGCTAAAGTGAATGTATTTTTTACAACACACAACATTCTCTTCTCCTCTTCCTCTCTGCATTTCTCTCCCAAAAACACAAGTTCGAGGTGCTGTTAGTTAGTTTTCCAGAGACTGAGTTGCTAGTCGAGGTGGAGGTTTTGTTGCTGTTGTTAAAATAACCTCCGAGCTGTTTTATCCTGGTAGAGATATTGCACGCATCCCAGACGCAGCAGGTAGGGGGCAATATTCTCTTCAAGAGCAGACAGGTCTTCGAGTAAGGGCTGGTGACTCAGCTGTGATCATCTTTTCTCGGCGTTCTGTATCTGTGCACTACCATTATTTTCAGTCACTATTGAAAGCTATGATTTCAGGTACATCTTCATTTTTCTCTTTGTTATTTCAATTACTGATTTTGTTTACATGCATGCTTTGTTTTGTTGACTGTGGTCTTGGCCTGGACTTGCTAAATTTTTTATACACTTGCCTCTATGTTGCTATATTTGTTAGTGAGATTTACAACCGAATATCCTTCCTCAAAGAATCTTAAACTTGCAAAACTTAAATAAGCATGCGTATTTAAATCCGTGTTTCTAATTTGCATAATTCCCTGTAAGTGTAAGACACAACATCATTAAGCTCAAGAAACTCCATCAGATAATTATCGTATAGACCCTTAAGAAGCCCGAATAAGGCTTGACCTTGTAAATGCTCTGAATAGATTTAACTTACTCGTAGATGCTGATGATCAGTTTCAAAGTAAGATTCTTGCTCAGGACCATGATCCTGAGGCGGAATGAACTGAGGGTTTTCATTAGACCTTTCAACCCTGATCTCCCTTTAAATCTCCTACTGGTGCATAAAATAACCGGAACTGAGGTACCATTTTCTGTATGTTTGTCTATTTACAAGCTAAAAAAGCAAGCTAGGTAGAATGACATGAAATATTTGAAAACTATATCTGAAGTATAATACAAGTGTGTAGAGCAAAATTGTAGCTGAGAGCTGAACAAGAAACTTAAGAGGTTTGGTAAAGTTGGCTAAGAAAATGAAAGGCTTAAATCTCAAAGTAGTCATTGAACTCAGGATCACATATCAAAAACATCACTCTAGTTATCGGGGACTCTAGTTGAGAGAGTAATGACAACTCATTTACTTGACAAAAGTGGTATTGATTTTAACGAAGTAATAGCTAGAAAGGTGTAAAACATATACGTGAAAGGTTCTCCCTAACTATTTTCAATCTTTTAATATTAGATCAATTTTATTTTCTTAGAGAAATGAAACTTCTTCTAAATTTTGTAAACAAATTGTATTATACTTAAAAAAAATAAAAAAAAATCTTATTTTTTTTTAAATTTAAAACTGGTCACCAAATTTTATAAATCAAAATATGATAATAAGAAATCTTCTTAACGAAGTAGAAAGTAAAAAGGTTAAAATAATATCAAAATCACACTACAATTTTTTTAATAAAACTTTGTGTTTCTATTTTTAAAATTTACAAAAATACTAGGGTTTTATTTTTAAAAATCATTAAATTTTTTATTTTAGATTTCAATGATTTCATTTTAAATCATAAAAAACTCATAAATATGTTGAATAAATTATGAAACAAACAAAAAAATTGCTAAAAATCTTTATTAATTTGAATATTCTAAGACTAACAGTATACTATATAACTTGGAGATCAATGAAATTAAAATTTGAAGTAAAATACAAAGAACATATATAAAGAAAAAGAAGAAGAATTGAAGGTACTCTAGTTACTGTACCTGATGATTTTTAATTTGATTATATATGGATATACATACACACGTATATATATACACTACGTGTGTAATTGAGTTGGGTTTAGTTAAAAGCCAAATACCTTGTCACGTCTATACAAATACAATTTTAAGTCTTGTTAAAGTGAAAAAGAAAATTTCGTCAAGTCAACGAGTCTGACTAAGGGATTGTCATTACTTTCGACTATAATGGTGCAATGATCGAGTCCTGGATAACTAGAATGGTTCTTTTGATATATGACTCTCACTGACTATTGAGATTTAAACCGAAAATGAAATAGTAAATGCGTACAACAAACAGATAAGTTTAAAGTTTGAACTTGTAGATGCTGTGGATATATGTTAGATATATTTGTGATGTCATATCTAATAGTGATTTATGTTTAGTTTTCAGATCTTGACTAACAGGACAAATCAGGACTTAACTGGAAATCAGTACTTATACTGAAGTCAGAACTTAAGATATCAGAACTTAAGTTATCAGAACTTAATATATCAGAAGATTTTCATTAAAAGATAATATCAGGACTTAAGAAGACTTTCAGATAAGGAAGGCGGATGATTGAAAGTAAAGAAGATCAAGACTAAAACGAGAAGAGATATGCATGGAGAAGAATTCTATGAAAAATAGAAGACTTGGCAGAAAAGATAACTAATTGATATATTTTAGGATGCAGACTTATATTCGATATCAATTAGAAGATTATCTTGTAACTGTGTAGTATATAAACACAGCATAGGGTTTACACTATGTGTGTTATCTTAATCGAGAATATTATTCATTGTAACCCTAGCAGCTCTCGTGATATCTGTTCATCACTGAGAGAGAACGGTTCCATTGTAATACTGTTTTATTAATAAGATTATTCTGTATTTTATACTTGTGTTCTTAATTCGATTTGATTGTAGTATACACTGTATTCAACCCCCTTGTACAGTGTGTGTGACCTAACAAGTGGTATCAGAGCTAATTTGTTAACACATGTACAGTAAAGATCCAAAACAATCATGTCTGAAGAAGAACAAACTCCAACCAAGCCTACCAAAACTGAAGAAACTCCAAAGACTCAAATCCATAATCGATATGAGACTATTAGGGTTCCCATACTGAGACCTTCTGAGTATACCATATGGAAAGTGAGGATGACTATGTTCCTGGAAGCTACATATCTAGAATACCTTGACAGAATTAAGGAAGGACCACATAAGCCAACAAAGCTCTCTGTTGTAGTTGCAGATCAGCCATCAAAGACTATACCAAAGGAGAAAAGTGAGTATACAGCTGAAGATATCTCATATATTGCCAAGAATGCAAAGGTAAGACATTTACTGCATAGTGCCATTGATAATGTCATGTCAAACAGGGTAATTAACTGCAAGACTGCAAAGGAGATATGGGATGCCTTGGAGACAAGATGCCAGGGAACTGATGTAATTAAGAAGAACAGGAGGACTATACTCACTCAAGAGTATGAGCACTTTGAATCAAAACCTGATGAGTCATTAACTGGTTTATATGACAGATTTGCCAAACTCTTGAATCATCTGTCACTGGTGGATAAGGAATATGATCTTGAAGATACTAATTTTAAATTCCTTTTAGCTCTTCCTGAAAGTTGGGATTTGAAGGCAACTACTATAAGGGACAACTATGCTCTTGATGAAACTACTCTTGATGAAATTTATGGTATGCTCAAAACTCATGAACTTGAGATGGATAAAAGAAGCAAGAGACACGGGAGAAAGTCAAGAACAGTTGCTCTTAAGGCTGAGGAGGAATCCCCCAACGTGGTTGTCTCAAAGAAAGGCAAAGGAAAAGCTCTCATCACAAAGTCTGATACTGAGTCATCAAGTTCTGATAGTGATGAGGATTCAGAAACTGAAAGTCTATCTGAGATGGATGCTGATGAAGAGATGATGAGATTGTGTGCTCTTATGGTGAAGTGCATCACAAAGATAGCCTGCAGGAAATTCAGAAAGGGAAGGAAGTTTTCTAGGAAAAGTGAAAGTTCTAATAAGAAGGGATTCAGAAAATCTGAAGGCAAAGCAGGAAAGTCTAACATCGGAGATTACTCAAATGTCAAATGCTACAATTATGGTGAGAAAGGCCACATATCTCCTGATTACAAGAAAGGAAAATGTGACAAAGGCAAGGTACTTGTCACAAAGAAGAAAAGCTGGACAGACACTTCAGATTCTGAAAATGAGGTGAACTATGCCTTGATGGTAAATGCTGATAGCAATTCTGATGCTGCTGAGTTAAAGGTACCTCAAACAACTTATGCTTTTCATACTGATGATATTACTGAGTTGAGATTTTATCTTAAAACCATATTCATTAGTTATAGAGATCAGACTTTAACTTGTGATAGGTTAACTTCTGAAAATCAGGCTTTTAAGAAAAGGAATGACTATTTAGAAAAAGAGTTAGTTATGTTTCATTAAACTCAGAAAGAAAGAGATGATGCTTTTTATGTTAGAGATGAAGTGTTAAAATTGAATCAATCTCTAAAAACTGAGTTAGAAAAGGAAAAAGATTATCAGGACTTGGACTAACTCTGGCAGAACAACTCAGAATTTACTAAGTAGTGGAAACTGGAAAGAGGGCTTAGGTTATGGAGATGATAAAAGTGAAACAGGAATTGAACATATTAAGCCAATTATTGTTAAACAGACTAATAAGCCAAAGGTAAATCCTGTTAAGTTTGTAGCTAAAACTGTAAAGTTTGATTCTGAAAAGATGAGAGATAGTGAGACAGAAGTTAAGGCAGAGTCAACTTCTGATAAGTTAAAATAGGATAAACCAGCTGAAGTTAACATAGGCTTAATGACAAAGAAGCAGCTTAAGTATAAGCTAAAAGAGATTAAGAATGTAAACAAGGTAAAGCCACCTAGGAAAAATAGGAAGGGAAAGGAAGGTGTGAATAAAAGCAATAATTATATGTCTGTTCCTAATGCTCCTAGAAAGAATTGCTATAACTATAACACCCCCAAATCTGGGGTCGGGGATCCGGGTTGTCACAAGTTCCATTTCCCTTAACAACACTTAATCTAAATAAACAACCAATTACTGCGTACTGTGATCCCACAATATAAACACACACCACAAGTTATAGTCTCAGAGATGAGTACAAAAAATAACACAAGTCATTTTATTCCATAATTATAAACCATTACACCTTAAAAAGGATTTCTGAATAAATTTACATTTTCGTTGCCATTATTACAGTTCATAAATATACATCAACAGTTGAAAACCTAGCCTACTGGTAGTTTTTACCTCAGCTATAGCGTCATCCACGCCTACATGAAACTGCAGAACATTTCCTATCCGCTTGCGAATTGGGAGCTTAGTCCTGTTCATTTTGTCTATCTGTTGTTGTGTGATGAAAGAAGAAAGCAAGGGTGAGCAACAAGCCCACCAAAATAATATGTATAATGATTAACAATATATGAGCATTCTCATCATAATACTCATGAAAGTCTTGGTCAAGAAGAAATGAACCAAGTTGATATCTTAACGCGACCAAGTCACAAAATATTCAGTATATATGTATATATACTTTTCAAAATCTTGGAAATCCTCTTCCACGCATAATATACATAAAGTTCCAGTTTATAACTGTATAAAAATATTGTTGCAAGGTGATCTCGTATATCTAACCTTGTCTCAACATTTTTATGAAAATCTTTGACATGCATAAGATAATCATTTACTAGATATAAGTTTAAAAGATGAAGTTACAAGATACTCCAATATACTCATATCTTTTCTGAATACTACTTGAACTACCACCGTTCAAGTTATAATTAGTTTCAAAAGTTCATCACATAGATGAGACTACAAGATAAGACTTGAATAGATTCAATCTTTGAAATATTGTTTAAAAGAAATGAAGTTACGATATACTTCATTTGATGAAAACATCATTATAACTGTTTGACCCTGTCAATGCTTCGACAATCACCCATCCGTAGCCTTTCGATCGAAATACTCTGGGTAGTGTTGTAGAAATATCCTAACTGGATGATGAACTCATTACGGGAGTTTGCCACACCAGGAAGACCACTTACGATGATCAGTCGCAGTAGTGCAACCCCCCATTTTCTACATGTAGAGGAGAACAGTCGGATTTACTTGTCAACTGAACCCTGGACTCCTAAGGAATGGACCGTCTTAGCGGAACTTCCCGTCCATTTGGGCCAATATAATAAGGCTGGGCCGGCGCCACTCGACCACTTACGCCACTCCTAGTTCAGATGAAATCCATGACTCTGAAACGTAAAGCTCGTCCCCCCCTTTCCCAAGTAGAAACTTATTGATACGGCTCCACCAAGAAGTCATATCTAGTTGGAAAGGAAAACTCACCGATATTTCCCAGGCGATGCCTGTTAATGGATTAACTTGTTCCAAGAATTTTACTTCCCGAGTGTTGGGTAAGTAATCAAAAACTCTTTTATCAAAACAACAACCTTGTTGCGAATATAAAAATACATCACAGAGCCGGATCCCTCAGATTTTTGAGCGAGTATTTAAATCCCCTTCGAAAGAAAGATCTTAAATTTGAAAACGAGTTTTGGGATCCGCTCTAACCTTCCAAAAATAGTTTTGATAAAGCTTGAAAATAATCTCTGGAAATATTTAAAGTAAGAATGATTTGATAGTATCAATTATTTTTCGAATACTTGGCAAATATCGAAACATTATTCTTTAGGAAAATAAAGAATATTATTTAATAAAATGAGCGGAATCATAAGTCCTCGGATGAATATTCAAAATAATATTCAGTAAATAAAATAAAACTATCAAATAAACCTTATCCGATTAATAATTTTGAAAACTATATATATATATAATATACTCGGGAACATCGCCTCCCGGTTTAGAAAGATGTTCAACTCTGGGTCCCCTATATTAAGGGTATACGCAAGTACTGCTTATCTCTAGCATATGTATTATGCAGTTTATAATCAATTAAATCAACAATGAGATATCAAGATTACGAAATAGGCATGCATATATATATATATCATATCAACATGCTACAATATATCGCAAGACTTGCTAATAACAACCATGCACTTATCTCAAGAGAATGCATCAATATATTTACATCACAACAACAGTATAACGGGTAGAAAACTTGCCTGAGCGACTGGGGGTGGTAAAAGGCCTGGGGCGAGTCTAGTAACCTATAAACAACATATAAGTTGGAATTAAACCATGGTCTCTTAAGAAACCAGTCTTTAACCAAATAGACTCTAACGTTCGCTTTTGCGCTTAACGATTCACATAAGTCGCTCGAGTACCCTCGGCTCCACCATTTTTAATAAATTAACCGTTATGAATTTTAAGGTGACGCTTTTGCGAATATCCTACCAACTGACGCTTTAACCTTACATAATTATTTAATACTCCAAATAGTCATTTAAGGACCTTAACCAAGGTTTCAAAGTAAGGCGAGGGGAAATGGTTCGTTCGCGAAACGCCGTTACTTAAAACGGTCGTTTCTCCTAAACCGTACATTGGATTCAAGCGAACCACATATCAAAACGAAGCTTACGACACAATCTAGCTAAAAATGGAAAAGTCACAGATTCAACAGTTAGATTTCTGTCCTGAATACTAAGAACAAGAAGTTGTATAAAACGGGCAGTACGAGGGCTATGTTTACGCGATTACCAAGTTTTAACCACTTCAAATCAATCACAATCCAACTCACAATCAACATTACAACCAAAATCCATCCAAAATTCACTACATCAGTCCCAACATCTCAATATTTTCCAATTTATACTACCCCAAACATGAACTAATAGCTATACTTAAGTTCATTAACCAATAACCAAGATTTACAACTCAAACCCATTACAAATCCAACCAAACTCTAAATATACATGAATCATGCTTCCCATGAACTATACCAATCATAAAAAGCTCTAAATATTCAAAAGTAAGGCTAGGATAAGAGATTATACCTTCCTTGGTGAGTAGAAGTAACTAAGGAGCTTGAAACAACCTTTGAAAATCCTTACAAAAGCTATATCTAAACAAAAATACAAGATCAAAATTTCAAGTTCTTGAAAACACTATTCACTCTCTTCTTCAATGATTTATTGAAAGAGATTTTGAAGGAAATGGAAGCTTAGATTCCTAGGATAGCCATATCTAAGTATAAGGGACCTTAGATAATTACCTCATAAATTAACAAGGCTTATATCTTGGTTTTTGATTTTCTTCTTCTTGAAATGATGAAGAAGCTGAGAGCTTCTTGTTTCTTTTGGCAAAGTCAACTCCCAAATTTGTGTTATGATTTTCTTTGGCTTGTTTGCTACACTTTGTTGTTAAATTATTTTTACCATAATGAAAAATGCATAGCTCACAATCAACCAACCAATCCTTCCATTTGTCATGCTTATGTCACCATGCCTAAGTCATCTTGTTAACACATGTCACCTCCTTTTTGGTGTGATGACATCATCATCCCTTAATCTCTTTGATTAACCCTTAATTACTTGGATAATGACGCTTATCTGTTATACGGTTCGCTTAACTTTCGTTCTCGTTTATCGTTTGAGGGATCATACTCGGGATCTTATTACTTGGGTTCCCTTAAACCTTTCTCAATATTTTATGTTCCTTTTTATGATCCTCTCTTTTAATCCTTGAATTTAAATCCTTTTAATCACGTTACCTTATACTCAATTCCTTCGGTATCTGGTGGATTTTCGGGAAAAATCAAAGTGTCCGAATTTGGATTCTGACGATCTTTACTTACACTTATATACCATATAGAGTACTAATAAGATATCAGAATATCAATAAAAGAACTGCTACATAGTGTGGCATGAAAAGTTTTCTTATTCAGCATAATCAGCAAAATCACTATTCATAAGTGTTACAAAAAGTCCAAAATTTTGGGGTTATTACAGTCTCCTCTCCTTAAAAGGATTCCGTCCCGAAATCAGATAGAAAATAAGTAGGGGTACTTTTCTAGCATTGCGCTCTCTAGTTCCCAAGTAAACTCCTCCATATTATGATTCTGCCATAGCACTCTGACTAGCTTGATTACTTTGTTCCGAAGCACCTGCTCCTTTTTATCCATAATCTTCACTGGTTTCTCCACGTAAGTCAGGTCCGATTGCATGTTCACCTGCTTGTATTCCACTATGTTCCTGACATCCCGATGATACTTCTTTAACATTGATACATGGAACACATTATGAACATGTTCTAGGTTTGGGGGTAAGGCTAGCTCGTAAGCTAACTTCCCAATTCGTCTTAGTATCTCAAAAGGTCCAATATATCTGGGGATTAGTTTCCCTTTCTTACCGAACCTCATTAATCCCTTCCAAGGGGATACCTTTAGCAGTACTAACTCCCCTACTTCATATTCTTTGTCCTTTCGGGCTACGTCTGCATACTTCTTATTTTGGTCTTGGGCTTCTACAAGCCGTCCTCTGATAAGATCCACTATGTCTTTGGTCTTTTGGACCACTTCGGGTCCGAGCATTTTTCGCTCCCCCACTTCATCCCAGTATAAGGGGGATCGACATTATGTTCCCTCAAGGATCTCATAAGGCGACATCTCGATACTGACACACGATCTATTATCGTAAGAAAACTCAATCCGCGTTTAAGTGACCATTCCAAATTCTTTCAAGTCTATTGCACAGACTCTCATCATAGCTTCTAGCATTATATGTTTTGCTTCTCAATACCCATTCTTTTCCAGGTCGTAGTCATTACTATCTTCCGTACATAATACTATACTGGTTACACTTTTGCTCATTAGCATTCTATAACCTTTTAATAATTGCGTCAACCTTAGTATCACGAATGCGTTAGATTCGGAATACCACCGCACTTATACTACTTCCTTTCTAGCTGCTTCCATCTTTGAAAGCTTGATCCATCGTATAGAAGTACAGGATTTTATTGAGAGATCACTATGATCATGAACACTTGTTACATTGGATAGTTAGTACAGAAGGTGGCCAGCCTTTAGTACTAGACAAGCAATTAAACAATAGATGGTATCCTACTAGGCTTCTATCACACAGATAGATAGTCATTCGACAATACCTCCCCTTCTAGAAGGGTGGTTCTTCTCAGCTTATACAAAATGAGAAGGAGAGAAAAAAACGAATTTAAGAGCATTATATAAAAAATATACTGCCACAAAATATCTAGCTTGGAATCTACCTCTGAACTATAGAGGTTTATCAAAGGAGAATGAAACATAAGTGTCTATATCAATATCCAGTATTATCGCATCGCAATTCACGTGCCTGAATATATATATATATATATATATATATTTATTCCGTCCATCATTCTATGAACGCATGCTCTTGCTCGAGCTTATAAACAATCACCGTTGAAACTCCCTCGACAGCGAAAATTGAATCTGGGATTTCATTCTAGACATCATCATTACTAGAATTATATGCTTGCACTGCAACCTTCCTCGTATGGTAATACTACTCTTTATTACTAAGAAGGAATAAATATTCAATAGGTAGATCATCGTTTTAATTAGTCTATCAATGATAACTTATACATTACCATGACCCGATTAGTGGTACTCAATCTAAATATACATTCTAATACAACTCTTACGGTTGTAATCGGCTCATTACCCGTAGAACCATTGTTGCATTACTATGGTCCATCGCTGACCTACCGTCGTCATTCGTTTTCCATGAAGTCTTAATATCTAACCATACAGTCCATACCTACCTTATCGAATTCTTCCAAGAAGGTAACATAATCATCATTCATGATTCATGAAGAATACTCCTGAACTTGACATAATCATCATTCATGATTCATAAGTGTTACAAAAATTACAAATTTTTTGGGGTTATTACAATAACTGTGAAAATTCTAACCATCTGGCTTCTTTTTGCAGGAAGAATAAGAATATAAACTCCTTACCTTCTAAGTCAGGAGTTAAGAGTCAGTCTGTTAGGTTTAAGCCACAAAATCCTTGTTTTCATTGTGGTAGTTTATGGCATTCCATTTATACTTGTAAGGAATATCATAGTTTGTACTATGATTATTATCAAATAAAACCTTCTTTAAAGAAAGTTAGCATTATTCCTTCTAGTGTAAGTTCTGATGCAAAGTCTAATACTATAAATTCTGATAAGAAAAATGTTGACAGAAACTCTGATGTTAAATCCGCTGCAAATGTTAACAAACTTAATAAGGCCAAAGGATCCAAGCAAGTCTGGGTCCTTAAAACTAATCAGTAGTGGTCTTTGTGATTGCAGGGCAACAAGAAGAACATCCTAGTTCTTGATAGTGGATGTTCAGGATATATGACTGGAAATAAAGCCCTGCTATCAGACTTTGTGGAGAAAGCTGGCCCAGGAGTTTCTTATGGAGATGGCAACATAGGAAAAACTCTGGGATATGACAATATCAATCTTGGGAATGTCATCATTGAGAAAGTAGCTCTAGTCTCAGGATTTAAACATAATCTGCTGAGTGTTAGTCAAATATGTGACAGAGGTTATCATGTGGATTTTTTTGAAGAACACTGTGAAATTGTAAGAAAATCTAAAGGCAGAGTTGTTCTAAAGGGATGCAGGCATGGTAACATTTATGAAGCCAAGCTTTCAACAAGTTCTGATGGTTCTACAATCTGTCTGTTAAGCAGAGCATCAATTGAAGAAAGCTGGGATTGGCACAAGAAACTCTCTCATTTAAATTTCAACTATATAAATGAACTAGTAAAGAAAGATCTTGTGAGAGGACTGCCAAAATCAGTATTTGCTCCTAATGGCCTTTGTGATTCATATAAAAAGGCAAAACAAAGAAAATCTTCATTCAAGAGCAAGACTGAATCTTTAATTCTTGAGCCTTATCACCTACTACATGTTGATCTATTTGGTCCAGTGAATGTCATGTCTATTGCAAAGAAGAAATATGCAATGGTCATAGTAGATGAGTTTACCAGATACACATGGGTGTATTTCTGTTAGTGTTTGTACCCTAGAGACAACACTATGATATTTTAGTTTAAGACATTAGGATTATTAATGTTTATGTTCTATCGATTATTCTATTTATAATTTATTAATTCTTAATTTACAGCGATATAAATGTTAGATTAATAAATGTCCTTGGAATATGATATGCAATACTATATCTCTAAGTACATGACTTAGAAATGAGATTATGAGAATAGTATCAATATTACTAAAGGTCCCTAGTCTAGTATTATTATTAAGGGACAATAATAATGCATTAAGACTGGTGTGTTTGTTGACTGATGATGACATCTCATTGATCATAGGTATAGTGATACTAAAGTCAAAAACACAGGCAGATGTATATGTACATGGTGCTGGATAGGCCCAATGTGAGATTCTACATGTCTGTTGTGTCATAAGTAATTCTCACAGTGATAATGATGTAATGGTCCTTAGACCTGAAGTCATTATATTTCTATTCGAGAATTAATATACATTGATTCCATTAAAAGTTATCCTTGACCGGGTAATGATAAAAGTGGACATTGAGTATATTATAAAATCTTATGAGAAATATGAATGATCTAGATGGGATTTAACCCTCCTATTTTAGGAGTGATATTATTGGCCTCTTGTGTGAGCTAGACTATGAAATGCGTGGCCACGCTCAAATGTTGATTTGATATGATAGTCTACTCATTGATCAAGGAAACTTGGATTAAACTATGATGAGGATGACACATTACATGCCTCTAGTTTAATCTATAATATTTGGTTGGGATTATATTACATTGTACATTATTCACAAAAGGTTTAATCGATCACCGATTCAATTATTATTACTTGGGTAGCAATGATGTATTACTAGATGCCGCTCATTGTTTACGATTTTAAATTAGATTTAAAATTTTTTGCAACGTAATAATAACCTATAGGGTCACACACTAAGAATGCTTGAAGGATTATTTAATTTAAATTGGATTTAAATTATATTAAAGTAATTCGGATTATTTATAATATTAATTAAGTATGACTTAATTAATTAGATAAATATTGATATTCGAATTTACTAATATTAATTATGAAATTTGTTTGTTAAATAATTAAGTGAGACTTAATTATAATACAAATAGAAATTTCGAATTAATTATAACTCCTAATTAGTTATGAGTTATAATTTGTTTTTATACTCTCTATATAATATCTCTTGTGTGGCTGATTTTGCAAGCAAGACTTTTACTAAAACCCTAGCCACCAAGGGAGAAGAAGGAGAGAGCGAGAAGAAACGAGTTTGTGATAGTGCACATCCAATCCTTGAGTTCAAGCATTCGTGTGGATACTGATAGAGCGTAGATCGCGAGAGCGGGATGCGTGGTGATTGAACAAGCTTTGGATCTCCATTAGTCAACCAATTAGTAAAGCTTCTTAAGGTAAACAATCTGATCTACGAATTAAATATATGTTTTTCGCATGGATCCTGCGGTGGGTTTCGAAAATTTTGTTTTTTTACATTTTTAATTATTGTTTCCGTTGCGTTTATGTGCTCGAAACCCTTCAAAGGCATCAGAGCTACTTGCGAAAAGTGTTTAATTCGTTTATGTGTTTATTGTTTTTATGATGATAACATGTATACAATATTCCATGACTGTTATGTATGCGATTTTGTATGTTTTACATGTTGTTATGTTTATATATGCGTATATATATATATGTTTTGAATATATGATATTCATGAGAGTTGTATAATCATATGATGAATATATAATATGTATATATATTGATATATACATGTTTTGTGTTTGTTCTTATATATGAATAGTATTTGATACGATTCTGAATCAGATGCAGTGGATTTGCTGAAATCTGGGTCTGTTTTCCTATTTTGGCGAACAAATATGCTATTTCATATGGAATCGAGCGTCTCAACAAAACAGATAGCTAAAGCTATCATCGACTGGTCTATAAGGCGTTTGACGTCGTTTAGACTCAATAATCTGCGATTTAATGTTATCAGATTTAATTTTGAATTTTCTGATTTTTGCTATATTTGGTTTTTATGATTAGATCATGATGGGTATGATATGTTAAGATAATATTATGTGTTTTAACATGTTCTTATGTGTTAATTGAGCATGGTGGATGGTTATGGCTTATGACCTCAGGATAATGGTTTTGGTTTTTTAAATACGGCTTGCATGTCGTTTGAACTTGTAATTATTAAATCTAGAATGTAACTCGAGTTCTTATTGTAAGTACATTAGATTAGTTTTTATTTTTCATTCGTGTAATGTACATGAAGACATGAAGATTTGAAGATCAAGGAAGGGTAATCTCACATGGAGGCCATCCAAGGAAGCAATACAAAAAAAAGACATGTAATAGTTAGCATGTATTTATTTTTCACCTTAGGATAAAGCCATAACCAACCACGTTTATTTATTGCACTTTACATATATATGAGCATATGATGAATGTACGTGTAGAGTAGTTTATAAAGATGCATGCTTAATTAGATTAAGGATGTATGTATTAGATACGACACCCATGCCATGCTTTCTAAATAAGGTAAAATCTGTAACGACTCAAGATTTTAAAATGAACAAACGATTATGAGATTCTCGTGTTTATAAAACACGGAATAAAATATAAATTTTCTTTATTTCTGACATGGGCGATTTTGTCAAAAGAGAGTTCATTGAACTTGTAAGGTTGTGGGTTTTAAGCGAGACCGTTGTGACTCCCTCACTACCTGAAAATCAAACCATTGACAAATATTGATTTGAAGTATTTTATTCAAGGAAAAATTGGGAATCTCTTTATGATGGGATCATGATCGTTTTAAAATTAACAAAACCCTAAAGTTAATATTAAGTTAATCAGATGCCTTCCAATGAGTCCAATGCGTTAACCCCTAGATCGACCAGGAGTGGGTTCGCCAAAGCGAAGTACTCCTATCTATCGTGGGAGATGTGTTGAAGTATATTGATACTTTTGACTATTGGGTTTGACTTAACTAAGTTATCACAATAGGATTGTGAACTTAGAGGCATAGAGTTTGGCGAGATTTATTAGATAAATATAAACAAATATTGTTCCACCAAGCTATCCAAGAGTTATATAGTTGATAAAATTGACAAATGTTGTCTACCTAAATAATAATGTTTTAGGAGAAAAGCCAAAGCTGACCTAACGCGTGGTGAAATATGGATCTTGGCTCACTAGAAAGGATATAGAAGATATTTTTTCTGAATTAATAGTTAGGGCTATTGATTTGATAAAAATAGTGGGAGATATATAATGTGAATATATATATATATGAATAATCACTTGAACATAATTTAATGATCATCTGTAGACTAAGTCATTTATGCACTTTAATATTGTAGATATCAAATGACAAATAACACAAATAACTTCTCTATGTAATAGTCCCTGAGAAGGACAAGCTGACATGAAATAATTTTCTCAATTGACACGGGAACTTGAGGATTGTCCTCAGGTTCAAGGATGTCACTCAAACCCCTCCCTTATTTCTTCTAGCTGAGAATGAAACATGTGCTGAACAAAATGCTTACCAGAAGCAAATTGATTATTCAACTGATGTTTCATGTCTCATGCTTGTAATTATGAGTGCTGAGCTTTAGAAGGAACAAGAGCATAATGATGCTTATGATATGACTGAGCACCTTCAAAGGATGTTTGAAGGATAGGCTCGTCAGAAAGATTTGACAATAATAAGGCACCATATTTTTGCATTAATGGGAGAATGATATCCGTTTGGACCACATGTTCAAAAGATGATAGGTATAGGTACCTTGATATTTGGTTTTCAAGAATAGTCTAGAGACTCAGCTTGATTTGATCAAACAAACTTTGAACAACTTCAATTCTTAGTTTGTTAAGAACAAAAGGAATGAGATAAACAGAACACCCACTGAGTTGTTAAACATGTTTAGAACTGCTGAAAATAACACGGTAAAGGCATGAATTACGTCCATATTGATGATGTACACATGGAATGCAAATAGGAAAGGAAAGTGGACATGCAAGGTGAAGATTTGATCTTATTCGGTGCCAAAACAAAGTCCAATCCTAAAGGGATTTTGAAGCCTAATAGTGGTATAGCTAAAGGAGATGATTGTCATTTCTGTGAAAATAACTGGATGAATGGAAGTTAAATTATTGAGCTTATTTGGAAGATCTAAAGAAGAAGACTAGCAATGGTCATGTTTCAGGTATAGGGTTAGAATTGGAGCAAAAGTTGTTGCTCTAGTTGAAGGAACTCGATACCTAATTTTGCCCATATAGGCGAGATTGAGAACTTGATAAATTGTTATTACGTGCCTGCCTTTAGGGGATACATTATATCAATTTCTTGTAAGTACAAGAAAGGTTTTCATTTTAATTAAATAAACAATAGTTGTTTATTCTATTTCAATGATAAGACTTATAATGTTGCACAATTAGTTAACAATTTATATGTTCTAAGTTGACTCAAATCAAACATTACCTCTAGCATTGTCGTTAAGCCATATTAATGAGAAACACACTTCTGAGTTACATATAGATGAATACTTGGATAAGTTTGATTTTGAATCATACGGAAGATGCGAACTTTGTCTCATTGGAAAAATGACTAAAGCTTCTTTTACCTGATCAGGTGAAAGGGCCACCGAACGATTATGACTTATACATAATGATGTATGTGGTCGAATGCGTATGATGGCAAGGGGGCTTATACTACTTCATAACATTTACTGATGATTTGAGTAGATATGGATATGTAGTTCTTATGAAGAACAAATCCGATTCTTTTGAAATGTTCAAAGAATATAAGGCAGAATGTAGAAAAGAAAACAAGGGAAAAGTATAAAAGTTTTACGATCAGATCGTGAAGGAGAATATTTAAACCTCAATTTCAAGAGTTTCTTGAAGGAGTGTGATAGTGTATCATAACTTACTCTTTCTGGAACACCTCAATGGAATAGAGATTCTTAGAGGAGAAATTGTACCTTGTTGGACATAGTGCGATCGATGATGAGTCAAGCGGATCTTATATTTAGTTTCTAGGGTTATGCTCTAGAAACGACTGCATATACACTTAACCAAGTTCCGACTAAAGCGGTTGAAAATACTCCATATGAGATATGGACTGATAAATGTCATAGCATATCATTTATGAAAATTTGGGGATGTGAAGCGTTTGTAAAATGTTTAGCCTCTAACAAGCTTGGACCAAAATTAGATAGATGCTATTTTGTGGGATACCCAAGTGAGACTAGGGTATAGTTTTTATAATCCTTCCGGGAACAAAGTGTTTGTTGCTCGGGCCGCTATATTTTTTAGGGGAGAACTACTTTCTAAGAAAATCAGTGGTAGGATAATAAAACTCGATGAAGATCGAGAACCATATGATAATATTGAACCAGAGTTGGAATAAGATCAGGATGTACTTCAAAATGTTGAAAGTAATCATGTCCAAGAACCACAGGTTATTCGTAGATCTAGTAGGATTCACCATGAGCCCGGGAGAATATGAATTTTTTTTGACTCAAGATGGTGATATGATGCTTATGTATAATGATAAGCCTCTCACCTACCAAGATGCTATGAATAGTTCAGACTCCAAGAGATAGCTAGATCCCATGAAATCCGAGATGGAATCCATGTATCAAATTAAAGTACTGACTTTAGTTGATCCACTCGAAGGGGTAAAACCTATAGGGTGCAAGTGGGTTTTCAAGAAGAAAACTGACATGGATGGTAAAGTACAGACTTATAAGACGCGACTAGTGGAAAAAAGTTTCAAACAAATTCATGGTATAGACTATGATGAGACTTTTTCATCGGTTACTATGGTCAAGTCTATCAGGATTTTGTTAGCAATAGTTGCTTACTTTGACTATGAGATTTGGCAAATGGATGTCAAAACTGCTTTCTTAAATGGGAGCCTTGAACAGGATGTATATATGATACAATATGAGGGTTTTTATCGATCTAAAGTTTGCTAAGGTAGTTTGTAAGTTGCTTATATCTATTTATAGATTGAAGCAAGCCTCAAGGAGAATGAATATTCATTTTGATGAAACGGTCAAAGAGTTTGGTTTTATTCAAAATGAAGATGAACCATGTGTTTACAAGAAGGTTAGTGGGTGCCATGTGATATTCCTAATATTATATGTAGATGACATATAACAGATTTGGAATGACATGCCTTCTCTATAGGCTGTTAAGACTTGGTTAAGAAATAGTTTCTCGGTGAAAGACTTAGGCGATGCTACCTATATATTAGGGATCAAGATCTATAGAGATAGATTAAAAAGATTAATCGACCTAGTCGAAGTACATACATTGATAAAGTATTACATCATTTTATGATGCAAGAGACAAATAATGGATATGTTTCGATGTCTCATGGGATAGTGATCTCAAAAGATAATTGCCCCCTAAATCATTAGATGATAAGGGTCGTTTGAGAAAGTTCCAGATGCGTCAACAATTGGATCTATAATGTGTACAATGATATGTATTTATCCTGATATTTCGTATACTTTGAGCATGACGATCAGATACCAGTCTAATCCAGGTGAGGGTCACTTGATAGTTTTCAAGAATATTCTTAAGTACTTAAAGAGGACTAAAGATTTATTTTTAGTGTATGGAGAATATAGGGAACTGATTATAAAGGGTTACACTGAAACTAGTTTCTGAACCTAATTTTTGGATAAACAAGGATGATTACGAATTTATGTTTGTTTTGTATTTTGTCTAAATATAATTGATGTTAGCTTGAATAGTTCACAACAAGAACATTGATGATTCTATGGAAGCCGAATATATTGATATTTTTGAAACAGCCATGAAGACTATTTAGGCATGTCCTTAGGCAATATCGCCTTATTAATGAGATTAATGATTAAGGAGATATAGATGTAAAGTGTATAGTAATAATAGTGTTGCAGACCCACTGACTAAGGCTTTATGGCAACAGAAGTACGATGGTCATACTAGTTCCATGAGTATTAGATACTAGTTCCATGAAAAGAAGGTGTGAATAAAAGCAATAATTATATGCCTGTTCCTAATTCTCCTAGAAAGAAATGCTATAACTGTGGAAATTCTAACCATCTGGCTTCTTTTTGCAGGAAGAATAAGAATATAAACTCATTACCTTCTAAGTCAGGAGTTAAGAGTCAGTCTGTTAGGTTTAAGCCACAAAATCCTTGTTTTCACTGTGGTAGTTTATGGCATTCCATTTATACTTGTAAGGAATATCATAGTTTGTACTATGATTATTATCAAATAAAACCTTCTTTAAAGAAAGTTAGCATTATTCCTTCTAGTGTAAGTTCTGATGCAAAGTCTGATACTGTAAATTCTAATAAGAAAAATATTGACATAAACTCTGATGTTAAATCTGCTGCAAATGTTAACAAACTTAATAAGGCCAAAGGATCCAAGCAAGTCTGGGTCCTTAAAACTAATCATTAGTGGTCTTTGTGATTTCAGGGCAACAGGAAGAACATCCTAGTTCTTGATAGTGGATGTTCAGGACATATGACTGGAAATAAAGCCCTGCTATCAGACTTTGTGGAGAAAGCTGGCCCAGGAGTTTCTTATGGAGATGGCAACATGGGAAAAACTCTGGGATATGGCAATATCAATATTGGGAATTTCATCATTGAGAAATATGAATGATCTAGATGGGATTTAACCCTCCTATTTTAGGAGTGATATTATTGGCCTCTTGTGTGAGCTAGACTATGAAATGCGTGGCCATGCTCAAATATTGATTTGATATTATAGTCTACTCATTGATCAAGGAAACTTGGATTAAACTATGATGAGGATGACACATTACATGCCTCTAGTTTAATCTATAATATTTGGTTAAATGGATTATATTACATTGTACATTATTCACAAAAGGTTTGATCGGTCACCGATTCAATTATTATTACTTGGGTAGCAATGATGTATTACTAGATGCCGCTCATTGTTTACGATTTTAAATTAGATTTAAAATTTGTTGCCAACGTAATAATAACCTATAGGTTCACACACTAAGAATGCTTGAAGGATTACTTAATTTAAATTGGATTTAAATTATATTAAATTAATTCGAATTATTTATAATATTAATTAAGTATGACTTAATTAATTAGATAAATATTGATAATCGAATTTACTAATATTAATTATGAAATTTATTTGTTAAATAATTAAGTGAAACTTAATTATAATATAAATAGAAATTTCGAATTAATAATAACTCCTAATTAGTTTAGAGTTATAATTTATTTTTATACTCTCTATATAATATCTCTTGTGTGGCTGATTTTGCAAGCAAGACTTTTACTAAAATCCTAGCCACCAAGGGAGAAGAAGGAGAGAGCGAGAAGAAACGAGTTTGTGATAGTACACATCTAATCCTTGAGTTCAAGCATTCGTGTGGATACCGATAGAGCGTATATCGCGAGAGCGGGATGCGTGGTGATTGAACAAGCTTTGGATCTCCATTAGTCAACCAATTGGTAAATCTTCTTAAGGTAAACAATCTAATCTACGAATTAAATATATGTTTTTCGCATGGATCCTGCGGTGGGTTTTGAAAATTCTGTTTTTTTTTACGTTTTTAATTACTGTTTCCGTTGCGTTTATGTGCTCGAAACCCTTCAATTTCTTGCACACAAAGTGAAACTGCATCTATCTTGATTGATCATGTCAAACAACTGGATAAATTGGTCAAAGACTCCGTGAAAATCATAAGAAGTGATAATGACACTAAGTTCAAGAATATGATTATGGAAGAGTTCTGCAAAGACCATGGAATAAAGCAGGATTTCTATGCTCCTGGAACTCCACAGCAAAATGGAGTTGTTGAAAGAAAGAATAGAACTCTTATTGAAGCTGCATGAACTATGCTTGATGAAGCAAAGTTACCAACCTACTTTTGGGTTGAAGCTGTGCAGACTGCTTGTTTTACTCAGATTGCAACATTTATCAACAAGCATGGAAAGACACCATATGAGGTGGTGAAGAAAAAAAAGCCAAATCTAAAGTACTTTCATGTATTTGGATGCAAGTGTTTTGTTCTTAAGACTTATCCTGAACAACTATCCAAATTTGATCTAAAAGCTGATGAATAAATTTTTGTTGGATATCCACTTTCCACAAAAGCCTTCAGAGTCTACAATTTAAGAACAAGGGTTGTCATAGAATTTATCAATGTCTCTTTTGATGATAAGAAGATTACTGGACTTGAAGATTTCAATGATCATGATCAGCTGAGATTTGAAAATGAAGTTTTAAATTCTGATTATGTAAATTCTGATAGTCTAAATCCTGATACTGCAAACTCTGATTGGTTAAACTCTGATGTTATTGAAACTGTGGTGACTATGCCAAAGGAAAATGCACCTTTGCAGGGGGAGCATATTGAAGATCCAACCACATCTCAAGAAGCATCAGAACCCAGAACAGGCTCTTCAAGTTCTGCTTCATCAAGTTCTGATGGGCCAAGTTCTGATAATTCTGGAAACTCAAATTATGATTCATCAAGTTCTGATGGGCCATGTTCTGATAATTCTGGAAACTCAAATTCTGAATAATCCAACTCAGAGAGCATAATTTCAGGGGGAGCATCAGAAAATGATGGGGACAACATGGATCATAGGGGAGCATCCAGTTCTAGAGATAACCTTCCATCTGCAAGGAAGTGGACTAAAGCACATAAACCTGACTTGATAATTGTAAATCCTGAAGCAGGTGTTAGAACTAGAACATCAACATCAAATGAATGTCTCTATCATTCTTTTCTTTCTCAGGTTGAACCAAAGAGAGTGGAAGAAGCTCTTCAAGATGCTGATTGGGTGCAAGCAATACAGGAAGAGTTAAATGAATTTGAAAGAAATAAAGTCTGGACCCTAGTGTCAAGCCCAAAGAACAGATCAGTTATTGGTACAAAATGGGTGTTCAGAAACAAAACTGATAGTGATGGCATTATTACAAGGAATAAAGCAAGGCTGGTTGCAAAAGGATACTCTCAACAGGAGGGAATTAATTATGATGAAACATTTGCACCAGTTGCTAGATTGGAAGCCATAAGGATATTTTTGGCTTATGCTGCTCACAAAAAGTTTATAGTCTTTAACATGGATGTAAAAAGTGCTTTTCTTAATGGAGAATCGAAAGAAGAAGTATACGTTGAACAACCTCCAGGTTTTGTAGATTCAAAGTTTCCTCATCATGTCTACAGACTTGATAAAGCACTTTATGGCCTTAAGCAAGCTCCAAGAGCATGGTATGAGACATTAGCTCAGTTTCTTTTGGAAAGTGGATTTAACAGAGGGACTATTGATAAACTTTATTCTATCTCAACCATGGAAAAGACTTACTTTTGGTGCAGATATATGTTGATGATATCATTTTTGGTTCTACAAATGACAGACTTTGTAAAAGGTTTGCCAAGCTAATACGGTCAAGATATCAAATGAGTATGATGGGAGAACTTAGCTATTTTCTGGGCCTTCAAGTCAAGCAGATTGAAGAAGGAACTTTTATTTGTCAATCTTACACCAGAAATTTGTTGAAGAAATTTGGAATGCAAGACTGTTCAAGTGCATCCACTCCTATAGCCACTGCAACAAAATTGGATAAGGATACTGGTATATCAGTAGATATTACTGATTATAGAGGTATGCTTGGCTCACTACTCTATCTAACTGCAAGTAGACCTGATATCATGTATGCTACATGTCTATGTGCAAGATTTCAAGCAGATCCAAGAGAACCCCACTTAACAGTTGTGAAAAGAATTTTCAAGTACCTTAAGGGTACAGCTGATCTAGGATTGTGGTATCCTAGGGAATCAGACTTTAAGCTAATAGGTTACTCAGATGCAGATTTTGCTGGGTGCAAAATTGACAGGAAAATCATAAGTGGAAGCTACCAATTTCTTGGAGGCAGATTAGTTTCTTGGTTTAGCAAGAAACAAAAGTCAATTTCCACATCAACTGCAAAGGCAGAGTACATTGCTGCAGGAAGCTGTTGTGCACAGATTTTTTGGATGAAGAATCAGTTACTGGATTATGGGTTAGAATTTTCTAAAATCCCTATTTACTGTGATAATCAAAGTGCTATTGCTATGACATGTAATCCAGTTCAACACTTAATGACAAAGCACATCAGCATTAGGTACCACTTCATAAGGGAACATGTGATGAAAGGTACAGTGGAATTGCATTTTGTTCCAACAGATCAACAACTAGCAGATATCTTCACAAAACCACTATGTGAAGCTACTTTTACAAGATTGGTAAATGAACTTGGAATGGTTTCAGGTTCTTTCTCTAAATCTGCTTAGTTTATGTTCTGATACATAAGACTTTAAAATTAGTATTTACAGATATTACTATCTTTATGTAATCTGTGCTTAAATTGAAATTTACTTAAGTGCTGATTGTTGTCTGATGTGAATTTCTATACTCTGATAGTGATATGAATGTTTCTATGACTATTCAATCCAATGAGGATAACTGTGCTAGATGATGACCTAATAGTCTCTAATATACTAAAGATCCCATGTTTGAAGTAATTGTTTATGTGGAAATCTTTTAACACCAGCAAATTCTGATATTGAGCTTGGTTATGTTTACTTTGTGTATCTTATTACTAAGTCACAAACTAGAATAGTGCTTCTTATCTGTTAAGTTCTGATGTTGTTAAATCTTATGGATGTACTATGTGATGATAAGCCTCACTTATCAAAAGAAATAGTAAAGAAAAAAAAGTAAATATCAGGTACTCCTTTGAGATCTAGAGAAAAATGTATGTGGAAGGGAAGACCCA
This sequence comes from Apium graveolens, assembly GCF_009905375.1. Classification (NCBI taxonomy): domain Eukaryota; kingdom Viridiplantae; phylum Streptophyta; class Magnoliopsida; order Apiales; family Apiaceae; genus Apium; species Apium graveolens. Next base: position 234,879,917 of record NC_133648.1, on the reverse strand, counting down.
AGTGCATTGCTGGTATTAAGTAATATGCATTAGAAAAGCAAAATAAAATTTTCTTGGTGACTTTTCACATTCTCTGATTACTGGAGAATACTCTGATAATAGCATAAATTCTGGTAAGCAGTCGTGACTCACTTACACTGAGAAGCCACTGTAAAAAGGAATTTCAAAAGATGCATAAAATGAACACAAAACAGTTGAGGTGGACTCATGCATGAACTCATTCTATAGTAGACTTCAGACTAATGACAGATTTTGAGCAAAGTTCTTAGTTATGCCTTATTTTTAAGATGTACTGAAGTCAGACTTTACTCTTTGTCTCATATTTAGGTTAATGCACACACTTACACTCCATATGAATGATGAAAATTACTATGGTGATCAATATTGTTTTTGATGAACAGTTTAAGTGTTAGTTACATAAATTCTGAGGACAAGTTCTGATGGAAATTCTGATGATTAAGTTCTGTTGAAACCATATCAGTATTTGTGTGAAGAATTACAGAAATAAACATTAACTTTTTGAGTCAAGAAGCCATATTCTGATGACTTTTAAATTCTGATAATAATTAAGTTCTGATGCTTACGTGGCAGTATTTATTTACTTGATTTATTTTTGTTCAATACTTCAACGGTTATATTTTATCTGAATATTGGTTTAAGTGAGATAAAGACAGTAATAATCATTTGTTTAGTGGGAACAATTTTTTTAAAAAAAACTGTATGTGCATAGTAATCATTACTTATTTCCCGTGCCCATTAACTTTTATCTTAATTACTGCATGGCTGACAGGTGTACAGTCTGTTCCACTTCTCAATAACTGCTGTCAAGTGGAGTGTATAAGTAAAAGAGATAAAAGATTTTAAAATCTTTTATTTACATTTCTTTCTATCCTCTCTCTCTTTTATCTTAATCTCTCTCTAACGGTTTTCTATACAGATATTTTATCAAACACCTTTCAGGCACTATTCTTTCTCACTCATTTCTCAATGGCACCCAAGGATATAATCTTTAATGGAGCAAAGTTCGTCCCCAACAACTATGTTGCCATTCTCATAGTGAAGCTCCTTCGGAACTTCATTTTATTCAGGATTTCTTATCTCATAGTGAGATTGGGTTCGCTTTGATGCAACCATCCTATTTATTTGGAACTCAAGTTCTGACGTTCTGGCGAACGGGACTTTATGATGATGGTGGTAAGGATGGGACTCCAAGCATTGTGTTTACAATAAAGGAGGTTGAGTATGTTGTTACTCCGGAAACAGTTCGAAAAGTTCTACACCTACCTGAAAACTGTCAATTCAGTTCTGCTGTTGAGGAGCCATTGCTACAGCAAGTGATGGCTAATCTTGGGTCTGAAAAGAGCTTGGCTAAGTTCGGTCAACTTAAACGCCCATATATTCGAAAGGAATAGAGCTTCTTCTTCGATTGCATCACGAAGACGTTTTCCAACAAATGCTCAAATTTTGATGCCATTCCAATTCTGACACAACAAATTGGGTATGCACTCTTAAACCAGTCTCATTTTGATTATGCAAAGACCGTGTTATGTTTTATAGGAGATAGAATGAAAGAGGACATGAATGTAGTTTACTTTGCTAGGTTCTGTCAGTTAATTTACAATTACTGTACATCAGATGAACCACAATTAGCAAGTGAATAGATAGAACCATTTAGATTAGCTATGAGGGCTTTTACTGATCTTTTCACTGCTGACAATAAAAAGGGAGTTTTGAGACCCCTTAGAATTCCTTTGTCAGTAAAGCAAGCCCTTGTAAATGCTGATTATGAAACTTATTCATTGCTATATCCTGATGTCCAACCCACCAACACACAACAACCATCAGAACCAACCACCACCTAAACACAGCAACCACATACATCAGCACATGCCACTCAACCATCAGCACCTAAGTGAAGCCTTCTTCTTCTAGAGCAAAGAGGACTAAGACAGTCCCTCAGTCACATCAGAAAAGAAGAAAGATAATTTTAAGAGATGAGCCTGATGATGAGGTACATGTTCAACCATCAGAACCTGTTGCTGAAGTAGCTGAGAAGGTCTCTTCTCAGAAAGTTCAAGAAATTGGGAGTTCTAGGCCCCTCAAAAGGCTTAGAAAGATAAATTCTGATGACAAAGCTCCCAAAGTCTCTCCACTCTTGAAAAAATTGAATAAACAAAGCTCCCAAAATTTGACATAGTTGAGTCAGATTCAGAGGATGCGGAAGCAGCAGCTAAGGAAGGGGATCAGGAATCTCTGATCCCAAAGGAGCCAATTATGATTGAATCCCTTCCATCTACACAACCAGAATTTGCTGAAGCCACTGAATCTACACCTCCACAATCTCCAATTCAAGAGCCAGAGACTGCTACATCACCAATGCCTACACCTCCTATGTCTCCTATCATTGATCAAATTCATGCTGATAATCAAGGTATAAATGCTGAAATAAATATTCACAACTTGAATGTGCCTGAGGTTCTGTACTTGGAAGCTCCAACCATTCCTCAGCATACTCCACCAACAACACCAATTTTTGATGCTAATTTCAATACAGATATTCCAACAACACCTCTTTTGAATCTAGATTATGAAGATCAGATATTAGGTGAGCATCAGAATTTGGATGTTGATCAGAATTTACTGCCATATCAGCACTTAGAGGATGATTTTGAAACCTCTATAGCCTCACATACTATCATTTTATCAGAGGATGCTGATTCTGTAGACTCTGTAAGTTCTGATGCTGCAAATATTGACACTACTGGTGAAGCTGCTACAAATCTATATGCTGATACAGTTGGTCCTTCAGGACATGCACCTCAACAAGTTCTACACAAAGCTGATTTAATCAAGAACTTTGTTAGAGAGGATGCACCAGTACCTTGGAGTGAAACTAATAGAGGAAGGGAATGGATCAAGGAGTGGAACAAAGTTGATTTTGTTCCTACTGCAAATATTCTTGCTGAGCACTTGGCTAAAGCTGATGAGATGCTAGTGAATGATGACTTCAAAGCACAACTCAGAGTTACTGCATTGAGTACCAGGAACCTTCAAGGTCAACACTCAATAACTCAAGCCAAGGTGAACAAAATTCAAGAAACACTGATTCAGCAAGACATGAATGTCAAATTGGAAAAGAACAGGGTTTTGAAGCCAGCCTTTGACCACATTGGGTATATTGAGAAAGCTCAGGAGAAACAACAAGCTCAAATTGCTGAAGTACTAAAGAATCAAGCTTCTCAACAAGTTTAACTAAATGAAATCCAATCTTCAGTGGAACTACTTCTCTCTCTCTCCTACTACCCGATGATGCCAAAAAGGGGGAGAAGGTGGTTAAGTCCAAATGCTCTACTGATTTAGCACTGAAGAAAAAGGATGATGGAAATGATGACCAGGGAAACACTGAAAAGGGTAGAGGTCATGGTCAAGGCAAAGGCTCTTCATCCAGGAAAGTAGGAACTTCTACATAGAGATCAAGCTCTGATGCTGATAAAAGAATAAATTCGGATAAGCAAGTTCTGACTAAGCCTGATGTTCTGATACAGAGTGAAAGTCAAGAATCACAGAATTTTATGCAGACACTGAAGCTCAAGGGGAAGGAAACAACAGTCTACTATCAAGACCCCAAGATACAGAAGCTGGATGAAGAAATTTCAAAAAGACTATTTCTCAAAGACAATCCAGGAATGGACTTTGAAAGTCTGAAGGAGGAAGAAGCCAAACTTAAAGCAGAAAATGTCAAATCCAAGTCTAAATCTTCTATTACTGCAAAGAAACCTCCAAAGTCTAAGGGCATTGTGATTAAAGAGAGGACAAACTCTGAGACAACCAAATTTGAATCCAAAGCCAAATCACAAGTAGAGGTAGATCTAAGGTTCAAGGGCAAAACAAAAGTTGATGATTCTGTAAAAATCTATATGCCAACTATGGATCTGGAAGCAAAATCTGATGAAGATGCAACTCTGATTTTAAAGAAGAAAAGCAATATTCAAGCAACCTCTGACAGAGCTCAAGTTGTCTTGATATCAGAAGAAAAGGAAACCTCTGACATTGCTCATGTTAAACTTTCAAAATTTTTACTACCTGGGTTTACTAAAGCTCAACAATCTGCTCAACCAATGAAGACTTTAACAAATGTTTTTAAGGGTAGATTGATTTAAGGAAAGGACGCTAGAGATAAAACAGGACTGAGTAATACTGATGAGAGAAGAGTAAACAACTCTACCTTAGATCCTACATCTCTTTCTAAACCAGGAGTAGGGACAACTCCAGAAAGACTAAATCAATTGGAGTCTGTACAAATGGTCTACCACTCTGTGTTAAAATAAGATATCATGCTATACTTCATGACAAATGGGAGGGTATTCCAAAGAAGGAAGGATGTTATTCGTTTGAAGTACTTTGAAGAATTGCAACATGTGCTCTTTCTACTTCAAGTGAAGAACAGGTCAACAGATGGTGCTGCTAGTTACTTAAAATCTGATATTCAAAGACAGAAGAAACTTTACTCTGTAAAGTCTGACATACCATACTATCCTAAGTACAGAGCTCACAATGGAGAACTAGTTGAGATGAAGCCTAATACTGCCAAAATCACTACATTTTTGGGTATTGAGGGACTAGAATTTACTCTGAAGTATGACAAAGCTTATCTGATCAGACTGGATCAGGAAATAAGGAAAGCAAAGATTAATGATCTCAGGGCTGCTATCTTTCATACATGAGAAGATACAGCTGAACTTAAAGATGCAAAAAGGAGGATGCAGAATGAACTTAAATATGCTGAGAGGAGTTTGTTAAAGAACTATCTCAGAACAACTCCTGACATTCGAGAGATCACACACTGAAGCCAAGTCAAGAACTACAACTGTTAAATTTTGAAGGATATACAGGCTAAAGCTGATATCAAACTTTAAGGATGGTAAAAGCTACAAGGACTGTGAGTTGTAGTTATCTAGTCAAATTCTTATATGCATTTGTACTTAATGTTTTTGACATCATCAAATATCTATTGAACTTGTATATTATGCTAATTTACAAGTTAGGGGAGATTGTTAGATATATTTGTGATGTCATGCCTAATAGTGATTTGTGTTTAGTTTTCAGATCTTGACTAACAGGACAAATCAGGACTTAACTGGAAATCAGTACTTATAATGAAGTTAGAACTTAAGATATCAGAACTTAAGTTATCAGAACTTAAGATACCAGAAGATATTCATCAGAAGATAATATCAGGACTTAAGAAGACTTTCAGATAAGGAAGGCGGCTGATTGAAAGGAAAGAAGATCAAGACTAAAACGAGGAAAGATATGCATGGAGAAGAATTCTATGAAGAATAGAAGACTTGGAAGAAAAGATAACTAATTGATATATTTTAGGATGCAGACTTATATTCGATATCAATTAGAAGATTATCTTGTAACTGTGTAGTATATAAATACAACATGGGGTTTACACTATGTGTGTTATCTTAATCGAGAATATTATTCATTATAACCCTAGCAGCTCTCATGATATTTGTTCATCACTGAGAGAGAACGGTTTCATTGTAATACTGTTTGATTAATAAGATTATTCTGTATTTCATACTTGTGTTCTTAATTCGATTTGATTTTAGTATACATTGTATTCAACCCCCTTCTACAGTGTGTGTGACCTAACAATATATTTAAATTAATACTGAAAAAATGTTCCTGGTTTCTGGTTCCTGCAGGTTATTTATTCGTTCTTTGGAGCACAGTTGCTCGCAGCCAGAACCAATCCAACTTCTTGTTGATGTGTTAAATATTGATGTCAGTGGGATCTGGCAAGGACAACTGCCAGAAGCGAAACTCCCGAACTTTAACATCAGACAAGTAATATGTTGGGGTTTAGTCTAAACTTGTTTTGTTTAATTCATTTAGTTTAGGTATTTTAATTGATTTGTATTTCCGAGGTGTCAGTGAGAAACCTGGTCTTCAGTAGTGCAGAGAGATTTTAGGAGTTCAGAGAATAAGTCGTATGAATTAGAGTAGTGCTAGGTGTTGTAGTTTTAGTTTCCTACTTTCTAACCACTTTCTGTTCTTGGTTTAGTACTTATTTTGTAATTCTCAGCATGAATAATATAGCAGACTTATAGTGCATCATTTGTTTTTCCCAGTTTTACATACAAACACGAGTATAATTATATTGCAGGTGATCAGATTATCAACATTCTGGTATCAGAGTTACGGAGACTGGTGAATGCCCAAGTACATGCCAAGGATGTCGATATCAGAAACCGGGAAAATCAAGGATGGTTCAATAAGTTTGAGCTACCCCATGCTGACAAAAGAGAATAACACAGCATGGGCTATGAAGATGAGGGTTTATATGCAGGCCCATGGATTTTATGAAGCCATTGAACCAAAGGATCCAAAAACGGTGTTGGAGGACAGAACATACAAGATAGCTCTGGCAGCTATCTACCAGGTGTGCCTGCGGACATCCTATTATCTATTGCGGACAAGGAAACTGCAAAACAAGCTTGGGATGCTGTGAAGGTGACATGTCAAGGTGCAGAACGAGTAAGGACAACCAAGGTGTAAACATTGAAGAATGAGTTCGAGTCTCTCACTATGAAGGATTCAGACTCGTTGGATGATTTTCATTTGAAGCTGAGAGGAATCGTGACTAATATACGAGCATTGGGAGAAGAAGTTAGTGAGTCATACATTGTGAAGAAGCTTCTTCGTGCTGTGCCCGCAAAAATTTCTGCAGATTGCGTCTACCATTGAGCAGTTTGGAGACCTGAGCAAGATGACTGTCGAGGAAACCGTTGGATCGCTGAAGGCCCATGAATAGAGAGTTCGAGGGCAAGGTGATAGTAGTGGAGGTCAGTTGCTTCTTACTAAGGAGGAGTGGACCAAGAGAGAAAAGACATAGGGGAAACTTTTACTTATAAATATTGTGGCAAGGACATAAATCGGGTTGCACGTGACAAAAGTAAAATCAGGTGTTTTAATTGCCTTGGTTATGGTCATTTTGCTGTTGAGTGACAAAAGGCAAAGTGTGAAAAAGAGCATAAGGAGGAAGTAAACATATCATAAATCTCAGATGATGAACCCGCACTATTGGTGGCTGAAGTTGAAGGAGGAATGTAGGAGAGCATGATGATCAACGAAGAGAAGGTGGCGCCAAAATTAGACGAAACTAAAGAAGTTGAATCAAATTTTTGGTATCTTGATAATGGGGCTAGTAACCACATGACTGGCCAACGTTCAAAATTCAATGTGTTGGACGAAAATGTGACGGGTAAGGTAAAATTCGGTGATGGCTCCATGGTGCACATAAAGGGCAGAGGCTCGATAATTTTAAGATGCAAGAATGGTGAAGAAAGAGTCCTAATAGAGGTGTACTATATACCTTCATTGTTCAACAATATTATTAGTCTGGGCCAGCTTTCGGAGGAAGGTAACAAAGTTATTTTAAGTGGGGATCACCTCTGGGTGCGTGACAAACAGGGAGAGCTAATCATGAAGGTGAAAAGATCACTTAATCGACTGTATAAAATTATTCTGGAGAACAGTGGGTCGAAATGCTTGGTGTCGAGATGTGATAAAGAAAGCTGGCTTTGGCATTCGAGATTTGGGCATGTAAATTTCAAGGCTATGAAGTTGATGTCCTCGACTCAGATGGTGCATGGTATGCCAAATGTCAACGTGCCAGATGAAGTATGTAGGGGATGCTTACAATCAAAACAAACAAGGAGACCATTCCCATCAGAGTCGAGTTTTAGTGCAAAAAAAGTATTGGAGTTAGTCCAAAGAGATCTTTGCGGCCCAATCACACCAAGTACAACTGTTGGTAACAAGTATATTTTCCTTTTAGTCGATGATTTCAGTCAAATAATGTGGATATATTTGTTAAAATTTTTTTTGAAGTGTTTGAGGCATTTAAGAATATTTGAGCTTTGGTGGAGACACATGACAGAAAAATTAAGACTTTCAGAACTGAACGGGGAGGGGAGTTTACTTCTAAGGAATTTATGACTTATTGTGAGGAGGCTGGCATAGTGAGACACTTCACGGCACCAAACACCCCTCAACAGAATGGTGTCATGGAATGACGAAATAGGACAATGGTGGAGATGGCTAGGAGTTTTTTGAAGGAGATGAAAATGCCGTGCACTTTTTGAGGAGAGGCAATACGTCACTCAATCTATATCTTAAATAGGCTGCCCACACGTGCTGTGACCGGGGTCACACCTTATGAGGCATGGTCGGGACTAAAACCATACGTTGGACACATAAAGGTGTTTGGCTGTTGTTAAGCACAAACCATGCACTAAATAAATCACGCAAGTATACGCGTTCGCAAGTAATATAGAATGATTTCTAGTTCGTTCCCACATAGATTCTGATTAATTATATTTAATTAATACTTACTCACCAATGTATGATTATTCTTCAATGCCAAGACAATAACAATTAAGGTTGGTTAACTAATAATTACTACGAGAATTAAACACTTGAATTAACAATAATAAACAAACACGAGATCCTAACTTCATTACTACTTCATTCAACAGTTATTGTTATTAACCTTAACATGTAATGGTGATGATATTAATCGAACACACAATTAAGATAGAAGTTGAATAGGCATCAATTATGTTGAGACCTTATATGTCTACAAAATTTGACAACTTAACGATTTAAGCGCAAGTTATTCATGATAATTACACATGGCAAGTAAAACGGTTAGAGTTACCCACTAATCATGTATACCATACATGAACCTATGCTAGCATGGCAAGTTCTAAATCTCAAGATTCACTGTCGCTTCAAAAGGGATTAACAGGTTATCTTACATGATCGCGATGCATATAAGACGATTAAACACAACCTATACTAGATATCATACAATAACCACATACAAAGGTATTAAAAAATTAACTAAAGAAATCCATAGTAAATCCGCGAGGATCCCATGATCACGATTAGCCCATAATAGAACTCATCATCACCATGGGTTTATATGAAAGCATGATAATAACACATATAAAGATGAAAAATAATTAATAAATAATGAAGTATGTCACAAGAGTATTAAGGTTCAAAGCATAAATAAAACTAGCATCCACTGTTACAACGAATTAAAAGAATCACAAGATAAACATATGCTTCTTCTTCTTCGTTGTTGCGTGCTAAAACGGTCTTCTCAATCTTCTTGCCCTTGCTTTTGATGAAGAAAACGTCTTCCAATAAGGTTTATATGATAGCCCAAGAGAACCAGCGCCAACAGAAGCCCAATTGAACTTGATTTAATAAAATCCAGATTCTGAAATTCCGCACGCACACGGTCGCCTGCTGTCTCCACGCGGCCGCTTGCTGGCACGCGGTCGCCTACTCCTGGCGCGCGGTCGCATGCTACCCTTCTGGAAAATACTTTAGTTTGCTTCTGTTTTTGCTGATTTCTTTGCTCATCACCCCTAGGCCGATTCCAAGCACTTCCTTAAGCTTTATTTGATGAAAACCACCTATCTAAGCAAGTTATACCCTGAAATGAAAAAACACTAGAAAACGCGTCAAATACACAAAACACTTGAGTTCAAGACACCAATTCAAGCCTTTATGAGACATTCTAAGTGGTATAAAATGCCACTTATCACACCCCCAAACTTGAATCGATGCTTGTCCTCAAGCATCACAGACTCAAACTTAGAATAAAATATGCAGGAATGGAACTTATATGAATGCAGCGATCCCCTCGCGATGACTAAACCAACCAACACATGACATATCAATAAATGCAATTAGGCGACTAAAGATCAATCAAATCACGCAAGCTAACATACAACTAAAAATGTGGTGTGTGCGAATGCTTAACAGATATGCTTCGAAACTATATCAATCACCATAACTTAATTATCCTCAAGGCAATCACAAGCTTATACGAAGAATATATTCTAGACACAATATGACTTATAACACTTGAAGATTATTGGAGTTTATTACGGAATCATGCTTTTATTCAACATATAAAACAAATGCTTATTTGATCGTGCAATGAGTGAGGTCCACAAAAGACTTATGCAATGGTACCGATTTAGCGAGCGTTAGGTTAGCGGATCCCAGACTATAAAAGCCTTAGGTCACTAGGCACAAAGTCCCCTAAGAACTTAATAACTCGTATACCAAAGAGCCCACTCGTGATCAATTGTGTATTAAACCATATTTTTTTTCTTTTTCTTTTTTTCTCTCTTTTTTCTTTCAATTTCTGAGCAAGTGCGTTTTGCTCCATCTTGCTCAACCCTACACTATTCGTATACAATACGAGCCGGCTACTAGCCATTTGACGCCTAGCCACAACTAGCAATGAATTCCAATTTTTTTATCCAATTTTTATCTTTTCATGTCTTTTATTATTAAGAGCCTAGCATGCATTCTAAGTATAAGCAATAGATTATCCTCAAAAACCATCAAACCATGACAATAATCTAGTCCTTAAGCATACTCTAAGGCTTAGTGAAATTACAAGTGTTTCTAGCATGCATATCAAACTAACAAGATTCAACATTACTTAAACGCTATCACTACACTCACATCAATATCACATATTAATCGGTAAAGTAACACAAAGGGATTATGGTATATGCATGAGCTATATGACATGATAATTAAAGCTATAAATCCTTAAAAAAAATTATATGGCAAAAATATGCAACTATATGAACTAAACTAACATGAAAATGAAACTACATGACACACACACAAATATGTTCCTTAACTACCACCCCCAAACTTAAAATATTCACTGTCCCCAGTGAAGGTAATAGAAAGGAACACATGGTATACCTACTCAGACGAATCATCATCATCACCCTCAGAGGGTGGACTGTCAGGAGGTGGATAAGCAGAATCCTCACCAAAAACGGGACACTGGATATTAGCTCCAAGAACTCTAAATTCAGTCCCAAGTGTCTGGGTGAGCTCCTCCGCAAACTGACTCTGCAACTCATACATCGCATCCATCCTCCTTGAAAGCCTCTTGTACTGGACATCAGCCAATCCCGAACCATCTCCTCCCTGAGCTCTCGAAGAGCCTGCCTCTCCCTGAGCCTGAATGGGCCTATCCATGGTAGCACCAGCTGCTGGAACTCCTCCTGGAAGGTGATACCCAAACCATGTGACTCGAGCTCTCCACCCGTCCACTCCTGCATCGCATTCAAAGTCGATGAATCAATAGGAGCGGTCGACATCTGCAACTGCTCATAAGAAGGCCACTGGACTCCAACTACCTTGCAAAGCTTCGTGACAATAAAGGCATACGGGATAGAGTATTGCGATTTCCCCCTCAAAAACTTTATAATCCCTTGGTAGATGTACTCACCAAGGTCCACTTAATATTCATCATTCAGAATTCCCCATAACAACCTCGCCCTCTCCACTGTAACCTCATGTACATGCAAAGGAGGAAGAATATTAGCACATATAAACGCATTCCAAGCACGAGCATACCTGTTCATCGCGACAGCAGGGAAACTACGATAACTATTGGATCCCCTTTTGAACTTCCACACAGTGTCTGGCTGACAGAGAGTAACAATAATCATGTCCAAATCAAAGTCCTTAGGGGCCTTTGCATTCCAATGGTCCTCTTGTGGTATCCTTTGTCGCTGTACAATCACCCGGTGAATCGCCTCGGGCTGATAATCATCAGCAAGCCCACAAACAACAGAAAACCCATTCTTGTCGTCCTTGGCATTCGCATAGAACTCGCGAACAAAACTCATCAGAACCGCCTCAGGTGACTCATATAATGTAATCCATCCCTTCTCAGCAATCATTGGTAGTAATTCACTATCCCTCCCTGATGGAAAGAACCCCCTCTCCCTCATAATAGGCTTAGTCAGAAGCTTGGTGTGCTCTTCTTCAGCAGCCCTATCCAATAATGAGGGCCTCGCAGCAGTATTCCTTGAAGAATCAGTAGCAGTCGGATTGGTGCTGCTGCTACCCACAGTTCGTGATCTCTTTGGGGCCATGAAAACTGAGAATAAGAGTTGGAGAGTTTGTGTTTGGTATGTAGGAGAGTTTTTGTAGAGTTGATAGTGTGTGGGATGTGTATGGAGAGGTTGTATGTATTTATAGGGCAAAATTAGGGTTAGAATTTGATTAGGAGTGGGGATTGTGGCAAGGTATGTGGGGAAAATCGTGGGTTAATGGATTTATTTTTTTATGATTTATTTTTTGTTTTTTTAGGTTGAAAAACAATTTTTCAAAAGTCAGGGTCGCACGCGGTCGCGTGACACCAGCACGCGGGCACATGCTAGGCTTCAGGAAAAAAAATTTTGTAATTTTTTTTTTGGGTTTTGGGATAAAGTACTATATTCTAAGGTGTCCTATGGTCTCATATCTTGGATTGCCTCCCAAGAAGCGCTTCTTTTATGTCATTAGCTTGACGTGGAGTTATGCGATCAAGTTGACAATAAAACGACACTAACCACTTCATGGTTTGCCGTATCCCCATAATAGTGCTTCAATCTCTGACCATTTACTTTGAATGCTTGGCCCGGATCATTCTCAAAAATCTCCACCGCTCCATGTGGAAACACAGTTTTGACGATAAATGGTCCAGACCACCTTGATTTCAACTTTCCAGGAAAAAGTCGGAGACGAGATTTGAATAGAAGAACTTGTTGCCCCGGCACGAATGACTTAGGTGATAGCTTCCTGTCATGCCACCTTTTTACCTTTTCCTTTTACATTTTGTTATTTTCGTACGCTTGAAGTCGAAATTCATCAAGTTTATTTAACTGAAGCATTCGCTTCTTCCCAGCTGCATCTAGATCAAGGTTTAACTTCTTCAATGCCCAATAAGCCTTATGCTCAAGCTCCGCAGGTAAATGACATCCCTTACCATAGACAAGTTGAAACGGGGACATCCCAAATGGAGTCTTGTATGTTGTTCTATAAGCCCAAACAACTTCATCGAGCTTCAAAGACCAATCTTTCCTAGACGGACAAACGACTTTCTCTAAAATGTCAATTAGACACTTCAGCTTGACCATTAGTTTGCGAATGATAGGCAGTAGCAATGCGATGATTCACCTTGTAGTGTTGCATTATAGAAGTGAACTTACGATTGTAGAAATGCGACCCTTTGTCACTTATGATAACTCGTGGTGTTCCAAACCTTGTGAATATCTGCTTATGAAAAAAACTCAACACTACCTTTGCATCATTAGTCGGTAGAGCTTTGACTTCTACCCATTTCGAGACATAATCGACTGCTAGCAAGATGTACTTTTTATTGCAGGACGAAATAAATGGTCCCATTAAATCTATTCCCCAAACATCGAAGACCTCAACTTCAAGTAGCACATTTAAAGGCATCTCATCCTTTCTGGAAAGATTCCCAACTCTTTGGTAACGATCACACCTTAAAACGAACTGATGTGCATCCTTAAACAACGTAGGCCAGAAAAAACCTGCTTGAAAAATACGAGCTGCTGTCTTTTTACCACCATATTGTCCACTATAAACTGTGGAATGAAAGTCTCATAATATCCCCTCCGTCTCACAGAATGGGATACATCTCCTGATGATCTGGTCAGCTCCTTGTCTAAACAAATATGGTTCATCCCACATGTACCACTTCACCTCATGTAGAAACTTCTTCTTTTGAGCCGCATTCATATTATGAGGCATTATATTGCTAACAAGATAGTTCACAATGTCTGCGAACCATGGCTCTTCCTCTTGAATTGTGAACAACTGCTCATCCGGAAAAGATTTGTTGATCAATGTCTTATCATGTGAAGTAGAATCAGGATTCTCCAATCTAGAGAGATGGTCAGCTACTTGATTTTCAGTACCTTTTCGATCCTTGATCTCTAACCCGAATTCCTGTAGTAAGAGAACCCAATGAATAAGTCTAGGCTTCGAATCCTTCTTTGAGACCAGATAGCGGATGACAGCGTGATTAGTGAACAATGTCACCTATGTCCAAAGTAGATAAGATCGATATTTTTCGAAACCAAAAACTATAGACAAGAGCTCTTTCTCAGTAGTGGTGTAGTTCAATTGGGCTCCATTTAGCGTCTTACTAGAATAGTAGACCACATGAAAGATATTTGTCTTTCGCTGCCCAAGAACTGCTCAACTGCATAATCACTTGCATCACACATCATCTCAAAAGGTTCTCTCCAATCAGGTGCCGTAATAACTGGTGCGGTGATTAAACTCTTCTTGAGAATCTCGAATGCTGCCAAGCATTCATCATCAAATTTTAAAGGCACATCTTTCTCGAGCAAGTTACACAACGGCTTAGATATCTTAGAGAAGTCCTTGATGAAATGTCGATAAAAACCCGCATGACCAAGAAAGCTACGGATTCCTTTTACAGAAATAGGTGGCGGAAGATTTTCAATGACGCCCACCTTGGCTTTATCCACCTCAAGACCTTTACTAGAGACCTTATGCCCAAGAATGATGCCTTGTTGCACCATAAAGTGATATGTTTCCCAATTAAGCATCAGATCGGTCTCAACACACCTTTTGAGCACCAAACGGAGATTATTCAAGCATTCATCATACGAATGTCCAAAGACGGAGAAGTCGTCCATGAACACTTTGACATTATTTCCAATCATATCAGAGAATATGGCCATCATGCATCTCTGAAAAGTGGCAGGTGCACCACATAAGCCAAAAGAAACTCTGCGAAAAGCAAACGTGCCAAATGGACAAGTGAAAGTAGTCTACTCTTGATCTTCTGGTGCAATGCAAATCTGATTGTAGCCCGAATAGTCATCCAGAAGACAATAATACTCATGACCAGCCAACCTGTCAAGCATCTGATCAATGAATAGAAGAGGGAAGTGATCCTTCCTCGTGGCTTTATTCAACTTCCTGTAGTCCATGCATACCCTTCATCCTGTGACTATTCGAGTGGGGATGAGCTCGTTCTTCTCATTTGCTAACACAGTAATACCTCCTTTCTTAGGTACACATTGCACGGGGCTCGCCCAAGAACTGTCAGAAATTAGATATATGATTCCTGCATCCAGCCATTTTAGAATTTCTTTCTTCACCACTTTTTTCATGATAGGATTAAGCCTTCGCTGTTGCTCAACAGTCGGCTTGCTACCTTCCTCTAGCAGAATTTTATGCATGCAGTACGAAGGGCTGATCCCTTTTATATCTGTTATAGTCCATCCGATGGCCGATTTGAATTCTTTCAGAATACTCAAGAGCTTGTCCTCATCACTACCTGAAAGGTCATATGCAATAATAATAGGAAAAGTAGATGCATCACCTAAAAAAGCATACCTCAAGTGTTCAGGCAGTGGTTTAAGCTCCAAGGTAGGTGCTTCGTCAATAGATGGTTTGAGCTTTCCCTCAGCATTCTTGAGATCAGTATTACCAAGAGATTCAAATGGCATGTCTAACTTCCGTTTCCAAGGAGAAGCATTCAGATATTGTAACTGCTCATTGCATTCATCATCTTCACTGTCAAAATTCCCCAATAAGGCTTTTTTAAGGCATCAGACCTTAGCACATGATCAAGTTCTGAAGTAACTGCAGAATCGACCAAATCCACCTTGAAGCACTCCTCATCTTCCGTAGGGAATTTCATCGCATTGAACACATTGAATGTCACATCTTGATCTTGCACCCTTATAGTGAGTTCACCTTTTTGCACATCTATCAAGGTACGTCCTGTAGCCAAGAAAGGTATTCCCAAGATTATGGGAATCTTCTTATCTTCCTCGAGATCCAGAATGACAAAATCTGCAGGAAAGATGAGCTTGTCCACCTTTAGTGGCACGTCCTCCATGATGCCTCGTGGGTATGTAATCGAACAATCAGCCAATTGTAGAGACATGTAGGTGGGCTTCAGATCAGGCAAATTCAACTTTTTGAAGATAGACAATGACATCAGATTGATGCTTGCTCCCAAATTGTAAAGGCACTTGTTAAATGACAACTTGACAATGGTGCAATGAATGGTGAATCTACCTAGTTCCTTAAGCTTTGGAGGTAACTTTTGTTGCAGCACGACACTACACTCTTCCATCAGAGCAACGGTATCAAAATCATCCAGTTTCACCTTCCTCGAAAGAACCTTTCATGAATTTCGCATAACTAGGCATTTGCTCAAGAGCCTCAGCGAAAGGTATGTTGATGTGAAGTTTCTTGAACACCTATAGAAACTTACCATATTACTTGTCCAGCTTTTGTTTTTGCAATCGCTTAGGAAAAGGTGGTGGAGGATAGAGCTGTTTCTCCCCTGTATTACCCTCAGGCAGAGTGTGTTCAACGGTAGTCTTCCTTGGTTACCCCTCTTTCTCCTTTTGTATTCCTTCTTCATCTACAACTTTAACTTCTACATCTTTTGCTTTTTCAGCATCAGCAACTTTTCCAGACCTTAAGGTGATAGTTTTGACTTGCTCTTTAGCTTCCTTCCTGCCTGACACTTCAGTATCGCTGGGAAGTGTGCCAGGTTGACGATTGAGCAATGCATTGGCTATTTGTCCAATTTGATTTTCCAAGGTCTTGATAGAAACAGCCTGACTTTTGCACAAAAACTTTAACTCCTCGAAATCAGCACTAGAAGGTGGAACAACACCTCCTTGTTGAGGATATGGTTGCCTTTGAGAAAATTGCTGAGAGTACTGGAATTCAGGTGGATTAAACTGTTTATTTATAGCTTGTTGATATGACTACTGAACAACATTCTGATTATTGTTTCAGATGAAATTGGGATGATTTCTGTTATTCGGACGATAAGTAGCGGGCACAGGCTGCTGCGGTTTCTGGAAATTGTTCACATACTGAACAGATTCATTAACAACAGAACACTGATCCGTAGCATGAGAGCAACAAAGCTCACAGACACTAGATAATTGATTTACACCATAGTTGGTTAAAGAATCGACCTTCATAGTCAGCGCCGTGAGCTGTGCTGCAATAGCTGTAGCTGCATCAACTTCCAAAATACCTGATACTTTTCCAGACATCATCCTTTGAGTTGGGTTTTGATACTCATTTGCAGCCATAGTTTTAATGAGATTATAGGCCACAGTATAGCTTTTGGCCCACAAGGCGCCTCCAGAAGCTGCATCGAGAATGTGTCGAGATTGTACCCTCAAACCATTATAGAAACCAGTGATCACCATCCGGTCAGGCATCCCATGATATGGACACTTCCTCAACATCTCTTTGTAGCGCTCCCAAGCTTCGCACATAGATTCTCCTGGTTGTTGCGCAAACTGAGTAAGAGCACTCCTCATAGCTGCAGTTTTGGCTATTGGATAGAACTTCACCAGAAACTTTTGCTCAAGATCTTCCTAAGTAGTGATGGACCCAGCAGGTAAAGAATATAACCAGTCCTTAGCTTTGTCCCTCAGAGAGAATGAGAAAAGCCTCAGCTTGATAGCCTCATCAATGACACCATTATATTTGAAAGTACTACAAATCTCGACAAAAATCCTGATATGCATGTTAGGATCTTCAGTTGCAGCCCCTCCGAAAGAAACAGAATTCTGCACCATCTGAATAGTGCCCGGCTTGATTTCAAAAGTATTGGCCTGAATAGCCGGATGAATGATGCTTGACTAAATGTCATCAATTTTAGGCCGAGAAAAGTCCATAAGAGTTTGATCAGCTTGAGCTAGACGATCACCCATTATTTCAGGTTCTTTCTTTTCACTCTCTTTATCCGAATCTTCAAAAACTATCTTCTCCGGAAAGTCAAGAGCTTTATCTGTCTCCTCAGCTTTATGCAGATTTCTTTTGCGAGTGCGAGAACGTGTTTGCATAAACGCTCACTAGAGTACCTGAAACACAACCTAAAGCAGTAAGTAACAAGTCTTAAACAATGAATCCTAATGACCACTAATGGAAAGTACATAAACTAAACAAATTAACACCGAGTTCCCGGCAGCGGCGCCAAAAAATTGTTAGGCACAAAGTATGCGTTAAATAAATCACGCAAGTATACGCGTTCACAAGTAATATAGAATGATTTCTAATTCGTTCCCACAGAGACTCTGATTAATTATATTTAATTAACACTTACTCACCAATGTATGATTATTCTTCAATGCCAAGACAATAACAATTAAGGTTGGTTAACTAATAATTATTACGAGAATTAAACACCTGAATTAACAATATTAAACACACATGAGATCCTAACTTCATTACTACTTCATTCAATAGTTATTGTTATTAACCTTAGCATGTAATGGTGATGATATTAATCGAACAACACGAAACTGATAAACGCCAACTTTTGTTGTACGAATACCATTCTACCAAGCATCCACAATTAAGATAAAAGTTGAATAGGTATTAATTATATTGAGACCCTATATGTCTACAGAATTTGACAACATAACAATTTAAGCGCAAGTTATTCATGATGATTACACAAGGCAAGTAAAACAGTTAAAATTACCCACTAATCATGCATACAATACATGAACCTATGCTAGCATGACAAGTTCTAAATCTCAAGATTCACTGTCGCTTCATAAGAGATTAACAGGCTATCTTACATGTTCGCGACACATATAAGACGAGTAAACACAACCTATACTAGATAACATACAATCACCACATACCAAGGTTTTAAACAATTAACTAAATAATTCTATAGTAAATTCGCTAGGATCCCATGATCACGATTAGCCCATAATAGAACTCATCGTCACCATGAGTTCATATAAAAGCATGATAATAACATAACGATATAAAGATGAAAAATAATTAATAATGAAGTACGTCACAAGAGTATTAAGGTTCAAAGCATAAAGAAAATTAACATCCACTGTTACAAATGAATTAAAAGAATCAGAAGATAAATATATGCTTCCTCTTCTTCGTTGTTGCGTGCTAAAACGGTCTTCTCAATATTCTTGCCCTTGCTCTTGATGAAGAAAACGTCTTCCCATAAGGTTTATATAATAGCCCAAGAGAACCAGCACCAAAAGAAGCCCAATTGTACTTGAATTAATAAAATCCAGATTATGAAATTCCGCACGCACGTGATGGTCTGCTGTCTCCACGCAGCTGTTTGCTGGCACGCGGTCGCCTGCTCCTGGCGCGCGGTCGCATGCTACCATTCTGGAAAATACTTTAGTTTGCTTCTGTTTTTGCTGATTTCTTTGCTCATCACCCCTAGACTGATTCCAAGCACTTCCTTAAGCTTTATTTGATGAAAACCACATATCTAAGCAAGTTATACCCTGAAATGCAAAAACACTAGAAAACCCGTCAAATACACAAGATACTTGAGTTCAAGACACAAATTCAAGCCGTTATGAGACGCTCTAAGTGGTATAAAATGCCACTTATCGGCTGTACCACACACATGAATGTGCCAGGAATGAAGGTTTCGAAATTGGATGTCAGGAGCATTCTGGTGGTTCACTTGGGAAAGGAACCTGGTACTAAGGCCTATAGATTATACGATCCGGAAACTAGTAGAATTTTCGTGAGTTATGATGTGATCTTTGAAGAAGAATCTTATTCCCAGTGAACTAACAATGTGATTTACAGAAGGGGGTTGAATGTAAATCTCAAAACTTTTTCAAGTTTTGAGCAGTTTCTAAGGCTAAGTGTTTTAATGAACAAATGTGTGTGAATTGCTTTAAGCTAATACAGACAGATATATATTCAAACACAAATGTAAAGAACACAAAGAACTTAAAAACTTTTCTGGTGGATTTGTTGTTCCACCAGAGATGTGTTATTTCAGAAAATCTGTGATTCAAAGAATTAAATCACAGTTGCGTCCTAGTACAAACTAGATGATTTTCTCTCTGGATTTTTCTAAACAGCTCTGGAAAATTCACCATCTAATTACTAGCTGCTACTTGGTTTATATATCACCAAGTTTACAAGTGAAGAGAAAACTGTAAAATACAATTAAAAGATTCTTCACATATTTCTTCTTCATTTCTCTATCCAATGCAATTTAGGTTTAGCTGTGAATCCTTGAATACTTCCTTGTTTGCACCAGAATGGAAATACTGCTTTTTTTTGATTTCTCCTAGAGGCTGCCACATTCCAGTTTGTCTCTGTCAACCCATGTGCCTCTGTCAGCTTATGAATTGTCACTATCAACTACTATTGAGCTTAGCACCCGTTGAAGCTTTTATCCATTGATGGCTTTATCCGTTGAAGCTTTATCCGTTGAAGCCTTATCCGTTGATGCATTAGCAGTTGAAGCTTTATCTGTTTATGCACTCATCCGTTGATGGATGTTATCCGTTGAAGCTTTAGAGACATCCGTTGAAGCTTTGTTTCTCATCCGTTGAAGGCCTTTAATATCAGTTGTTACTACTTCACTTATACAAAATTACAAGGCATGAAATATTTACAATTAGCCCTCCTATTTGCATATCCACTAGTAGTCAACATGACTCATAATTTCCCACAACATCTAAGAATTACAACTTAAATACAGAGAATGAAATGTGCTGCAATACTAAACTTATTTCTAAGTAAAGCTACTCCTTCAACGGATAGCTAGAATGGTCTTATCCGTTGAGGCTACAAACACCAGATTTCTACTTAAGTGTTTTTTTGAACTTATCATCAAACTAATACACATATTCCTAACAAAGAAAAACCATGGAATTGGGTTCAAGGAAAGGAGAATGCAGTGCTATAGTCGGGTATATTCACAGTTGCTGGAATAAGTGAAGAGTCATCGAGTGATCTTCAAACTGAAGAAGATGCTGTTACTTCACAACAATCGAGAGAAAACAACGAATCTGAAAGCTCTGATGTTAGTCCACAGTCCACCGAGTTGAATTCAGAATCTGCTGTCGATAGTGAAGCCCAAAATCACTGTTCACTTCAAAATATTTATGCTGAGATAGAGCAAGTCGAATTGGAGGATGAGGAGCTGTTTTTGATGGGAGTCGATGAACCAACAAACTACAACCAGGCAGTGAAAGATATAAATTGGAGGAAAGAAATGAAACAAGAGATTGAATCGGTCGAGAAAAATAACACTTGGAGGTTAAATGAACTACCACCTGGAAGAAAACCAATCAACTTGAAGTGGGTGTATAATTTGAAGAAAAATGCAGAAGGTGAGATTGTAAAATAAAAGGCAAGAATTGTTGTAAAGGGGTATGTTCATAAACCATACATAGACTTCGATGAGATTTTTGCACCAGTTACACGGATCGAAATGGTTCGTTTGTTATTAGCTTTGGCTGTCAAGAAGAGTTGGGAAGTCCGTCACATGGATGTGAAAACGGAGTTTTTGAACGAGGAGGTTCAAGAAGAAATTTATGTGACTCAACCTGATGGATTCGTGAAAAGAGGGCATGAACATCTGGTCTACAGGTTAATAAAAGCTCTATATGGGCTCAGACAAGCGCCACGAGCTTGGTATTCGAAATAAAGCAAGTGCCTTGAAGATATTGGTTTTGAGAGGTGCCTGTATGAGCACGCTGTTTACACAAAGAAGATGGGTAGTGAGGTTCTGATTATTGCCATCTACGTAGATGATATACTGGTGACTAGTTCGAGTGTTGCAGCTATAAGAGATTTCAAGGATCAGATGAACAGCTGGTTTGATATGAGTGACTTAGGAAAGCTATCTTACTATCTTGGAATAGAAGTGAAGCAGAACGAAGGTTACATAGAACTAAGGCAGACGGGATATGCCAAGAAAATACTTGAGAAGGCGGGCATGTTGGACTGCAATTCCACCAAGTATCCAATGGACCCAAAGGAGTGTATTAGTAGTGATTTGGGAGGTGTGGCAGTCGATACAACCCAGTTTAAAAGCTTGATGGGAGGCCTCCGATATCTTGTGCACACGGGGCCGGATATTGTATTTTCTGTTGGCGTAATTAGTAGGTTCATGGAGAGACCTACAGTGATGCATCATAATGCAGCAAAGAGGGTGCTGAGGTATGTGAAGGGCACTCTATCATACAGGTTGACTTATTCGAGGGACAGCAGAAACAATGTGCTCACGGGATACTCTGATAGTGATTTAGCGGGTCACATCGAAGATAGGAAGAGCACTGGGGCTATGGTGTTTTATTTGAATGAGAGTTTGATAATATGGGTTTCTCAAAAATAAAGGTGTGTGGCTCTTTCCTCATGTGAAGCTAAATTCATGGCAGCAACTACTGCATCCGGTCAGGCGATTTGGCTTCAGAAGCTTTTAACAAAGATCACAGGAGAGAAAACTGGTCCGGTTGTTTTGTATATTGATAATAAGTCTGCAATCGATTTAGCAAAAAATCCCGGTGTTTCATGGCCGTAGTAAACACATATATATTCGATATCACTTCATCCGTGAATGTGTTGAGAAGGGCGAGATATTTGTAAAACATGTAAGCACTGATATGTAGCAGATACTCTCACAAAGGCTCTCATGACTGTAAAGTTTGAAAAGATGCGTCAGCTGTTAGGAGTTAAGGATGTAGGCAAACAAGTCTAGACTAAGGGAGAGATTGTTGGAGTTTAATCTAAACTTATTTTGTTTAATTTGTTTAGTTTAGGTTTTTTAATTGATTTGTATTTCTGAGGTGTCAGTGAGAGACCTGGTCTTCAGTAGTGCAGAGAGATTTTAGGAGTTCAGAGAATAAGTCGTATGAATTAGAGTAGTGCTAGGTGTCGCAGTTTTAGTTTCCTACTTTCTAGCCACTTTTTGTTCTTGGTTTAGTACTTATTTTGTTATTCTCAGCATTAATAATATAGCAGACTTAAAGTGCATCGTTTGTTTTTCCCAGTTTTACATACAAACACGAGTATAATTATATTGCAGGTGATCAGATTATCAACATAATCATGGCTCAAACTATTAGATAAGATGATTGCAAGAATAAAACCATAAAAAACACTGTGATGAACTTCTCATCAATTGTAATCAATATTTTAAATTCCAGAAACTACTTGTACAGGACATCAACCACAATGTGATTGCTTCAGCATTGTCACTTTTACAAATCTAAGAGAGATCACAATCAAAGCGCGTCTAGAAGGATATGATTTATCCCCCGGTACACATTATACCTCCAACTTGTTT
Organism: Apium graveolens; assembly: GCF_009905375.1. NCBI lineage: Eukaryota > Viridiplantae > Streptophyta > Magnoliopsida > Apiales > Apiaceae > Apium > Apium graveolens. Next base: position 234,856,882 of record NC_133648.1, on the reverse strand, counting down.
ATCTGAAATCTAGACAACTGCTGAGGAATGGTGGATATAATAGGCCCGTACCTCTGCAAGCAATGTGAATGGACAGAAATTAGAAACAATCATAACAAAAGAGCAAGCTCTGAAGAACACTTTAAAGAAAAACAATATAGTGTAATTTTTTAATATGGAATGGAGCAGAAATTATTCCTGCACATAACACTTGAACACGTTTGGCTCTTCTGTATCTAAGAACAAGGCTAAATAATACAATTCAATACAAAATTTTCTCGGACCACAAAATTTAAAATTCACTATACCTGAGCATTATCGTAGAGTTCGTATAATGGAACAGCCAGAAGTTTCAAATTCTTTGGAACTACGAAGTACTGTTTCTCGGACAAATGAACGAGAAAAAGTTTCTTGCACTCCTGCATCACAGAAGAGGTGGCCACTTATGTCATCTGCTATACGCGAGAAGATCAGAAAGCAAGAATTCAATGTCTGTAAACTCCTTTATGTCTCAAATATGAACATAATCATCCTTTGAGGCTTGTGGCTTAGGCTTAGGCTTCTGAGTAAATTTGATTGAGGTTAGAGGAGGTGTTGATTTGATTTTTCTTTTCTATTTCTTTGATGGTGGAGAAGTGGTTAAGAAGGTGGGAAATTTGATGGTGTCCCAATCAATTGGTTCCTCCTTAGGAGTGATTGTGTCACCATGGATGTTTATGAAGGGGTCAGGCACAATGGGTTCAGGAATAGAAGGTAGTGGTTTGGATTTTGATTGGGTTTCTTCAGTTTCATCTACAATCTTCCTTTTTTCATTGGCCTTCTTTCTGTTCCCTTTCAACCATTTCTTTCTTTTTTCTTCCACATTATCACTAAACATGTCCCCCATACCTACATCTTCACCCTTGTCTTCAATTTCTTTCTTTTCTTCAGCTTGACTTGACTTTAGCTATTTTTCAAGCTTTGCTTGTGCTCTTTTGTCAGCCTTTAGCTTTTCAGCTTCTTCCTTCAACCTTCTGGCTTCTTCCCTCTTGGCTATTAAGAATTTGGGATGTCCTTGTATCACACAGATACTTTTTCCCTCTCTAAAGATAATAGCCATGTTCATTCTTTCAACCACATCCTTGGTCTCCTTGTGCTTTATGATATTACCACCCAAAACCTTGTCTTCATCAGGCTTTAGAAGAGGAAAATCCACTCCTTTCAACTGAGCAAGGCTTAAAGGGTTCTTTGTAGAGTCCTTGTTGGATCTGTTGTTGGGCTTGAGAACCTTAGGTTTCAGATTCTTGGAAGAAGTCTCTCCAACCTTATTCCTCCTTACTGGCTTGAGCTCCATAATGATTGGCTCCACCTTTGTGCTATGCTTCACAGATTGTGATTTTGAAGTTGTAGAACCAAAAATTTGTTGCATCCTTTCATCAATTCTCCTCCTTTGCTCTTTGACTTTCATCTCAGCTGCTGCTATCTGGATTAGATCAATTCCATCAAGCTTTCCTTTGATTTGAAGTGTTGGAGAAGTGGTGATGGCAGGAACTAGCACTTTAGATATTTGAACTTTTGTTGATGGCTCTCCTTCCCCTTCCCCTTTATTCTCCACCTTTTTGTTATCATCAAGGATAGGGGTCAAGCCTTGTGCTTTTGCCAGCTGCAATAGTAGATTTGTCTGAGATTGTTGATTTTGAAGAATGGTGACCACAGAGTTTTTAATGACTTGAACTCTGTCTTCCAACTTGGCCAGCCTCTTGTCAGCATCAGATTCTCTCCTCAATCTCAGCAACAAATCTTGCATTGTACCATAAGGCATGACTGAATCTAACTTCTCAGAATTGTAGGATTTCAAGTTAGCAATATCCTTTTTGAGTTCATCCACACTCAAATTCTGTCTGATGTGCTGCAACTGCAGAAGATGCAAAGAGTCTAGATGAGCTTGAAGAATAGCCTTGGTACCAGCATCTGAAGTTCCCTGAAGGGCCTTTTGAATAGCCATAACCTGCTTGACCAAAGCTACACCAAACTGTCCTGGTGTAGATTTCTTTGTCCATGACCATTCAGGTAAATTTGGAACAGAACTTGGGCCTTCATCTCCCCCTAAGTTCATGCTTCCATCCAAAGAAATTGAGTCATCATCATTAGAGTTTACTTCAAATTCTTTATATGGATCACCAGCTTGAGAAGGCATCCTATTAACAGTGGCTTTATCTCTTTGAAGAGATTCTGAAGTGTGCACTATGTTCAAAGTCTGCTCTGCCTCCACATTACCCTGAGCAGCCAACCGTTGATAGGCTGAAACAGGATGAGTAAAAGTGTCAGCATCCAAGGAAATGTTATCAATTTCAGCTTTGTAATGTTGCTGAAATTGTCTTCCCTTCTCAGCATCATCCACAATCATTGACTCACTAGCAATGGCTGGATCCACCCTTATAGCTTCTGTACCTGCTTTTCTCTCATTTTCTCTATATTCTTGCATCAGGGGCTCCCCGTGGCTCACACACACCCTCACCCTCACCTACTAAGGCGACACTCTTCTCACTCACTTTTGCCATGCTGGAAGAAATAGCATGCATATTTTGACTCTCAACCTCTCCTTTTGCCTGGGAACAACCCAGCCTCTCACTCAAATTATCACTCCCTTCCCTCAATCCTAGAAGTGATTGTACAGTAACCATGTCTTCTACACATGGAATTGATTCAGTTATATGTGTAGAGACCATCAACGGATAAGGAGTATCCGTTGAAGTAGAAATTGATAATATCAACAGATAACTGTTGTTAAGCTTATCCGTCGAAGAACAACCACTTGTAAACGGATGAGCGATATCTGCTGAAAAAGGAAAAGATGTAGATATTGAAAGTGACATAATTGTTGAATCTATATGGATTGATTTTAAGTGAGGTGACACAGATTCTTCAACTAGGTCTGAAAGAATTGGCTGATGATCCAACAAATCATCTAAAAGATGATGATCACCAGGATTTGAGTGGGGATCCTCCCTGAGTTTTAAAGAGGGAGAATCAGGAATTGATGTGAATATCATATCCACATCCAGAGATGGTGATGGAGAATTTGGTGATTGATGTGTGTCTATTATGAGAGAATGGGGCTGTGACTCCACATTTGCTGGAGCCACATCAAGCTGAATTTGAGAAGGCAAAGATACAGGTGGATGTATCTGTGCAGTGTGTGCCCCCTGTGTTGAAACTAGGGTTTTAGCCTTCTTTCTTCTTGAAAAGGCTTTGATAGGTGAATGTGTGGCTTCAGTGTCCCTCCCTCTTTTGTTCTGTGTCCCTGGTTGGGGACTATTTTCAATAGCTGCATCCTTTTGGGAGGATGCAACTAGGGATGTGTTTGAATCCTTTTGAACCACCACAGTCTTTTGAGAAACTGTGGCTTGGCTGGCTAGGGTACCACTCACCTCTCCCACCTTATCCGGGGGGGTTTCTTGATGTCACCCCTCCCCTCACCACTCACACCCTGTTCACTCCCTTCAGGGTTTATGGTAGTTGTTACAACTGTTGTCTTTTGAGAAACAACAGAGGTGGTTTTCTTTGACTTATGTTTTGGAATTTTAGTTTTGGTGGCTTTGGTAGGAATCTATTGGGACAAAGACACATATTCCATTGCTACACTAGAAGGCAAAGATACAATGGGGTTGGAAGAAGTAGGAGTTGCAGAAGTATTTACCTCACTTACCTGAGGTGCATTCATTATTGGTAAATATACCAATGGCACCTGGCTGTTGAGATTAATTCTCAAAAGGTCTGCAAGGACCCTTTTCTCTTGTGCCCATCATTTGAGTTTATTGCTCTCATTAGTTATGACCAAACCTTCAGCAATATGGTTAGCCAATAACATAAAGAATCTAGCATAGTAGATGTTATGAGGTCTATTAGCTTTGTTACCTAATCTGGAACCTAATTCTAGCATGACATAGTTGCTAAAATTAAAGTACCTATCAGAAACTAGCATATAGAGCATATTAACAAGAGATGAAGTTATGGCATCAAAATTGCTAATCTTCCCAGAGAAAACCTTGATAAAGGCATCTCCAAGAAAACTCCATTCTTTCCTAAGGCCCTTTCTTCTAATGCTTCCTAAACTAGCAGAATCAAAAGAATAGCCTATGGAATCTAACATAGGAGATACATCATTATCAGTGTGTGGTGTCATGGCATTATTCTCAGGTAGCTTAAAGCAAGACTATATATCATCACAGTTAATACAGTAATCCTTACCTTTGAGAGAGAAAGCAATGGTCATGTCTGTGGAGTTGAACTCTGCTGTTGTCCAAATTTCCTCAATTACCTCACAGTAGATAGTTGGGGCTTCCAGCATTGCATAGCTTAGTTTGCAGTTTTTGATGAAGTCCATCATCTTGTGATAATCTGAGTGGGCTTCATTCTTTTCCACCAAGGCTACGAAATTGTTCTTTTCATAAATAAATCCAGACTGAGACATAATCTTGACTACTGGTGCCATTGTTGTGGGTAGAGGTTGCAGAGAAAGATTGAGAGTTTTGGGAGAGAAAGAGAATAAAAGCTTTTGAAAAATAGCAAGAAAGCGTAAAGTGAAAATAAGAATTCAAGGGGGCTTTTATACTTTCTTGAATTAAAACGTAAATATAATGATTAAATAGTTCTTTTAAGTAAATTACAGCCGTTTGAGAATAAAGTAAATGGTAGAAATTCTAAAAATTGCCTTTAATACAAATACATACAACTGTATATATATATATCGACGGTTAAGTAAAAGAATCAACGGCTGTGACTTACGTAAAATGACTGATGTGACACTTCAACGGATAAGGTAAATGGTTATCTGTTGAAAATTAACACAGTTTTATCCGTTGAAGGATAAAACTACCAGAAATGTATTTATCTTTCAACGGATAATGAACATCCGTTGATAGAACAATTTTGGCTTTCAACGGATAGGGAATATCCATTGATGAAATAAACTATATGCAAAGCCAACTTTGTTCTTGCAACAAATTCATTTCAGGCTACAATACAGATTATAATGAGGACATGAATTTATGAATAATTAAGCATACCTAGCTCACTTACTAATCTTGTGAATGTTGATTCATCAAGTGGCTTGGTAAATATGTCTGCAATCTGCTTTTCACTTGGAACAAAATGAAGTTCCACTGTACCTTTCATCACATGTTCCCTTATGAAGTGGTACTTGATGTCAATGTGCTTGGTTCTTTAGTGCTGCACTGGATTTTCAGTAATGGCAATGGCAATTGTGTTGTCACAGAATATAGGAATTTTGTCAACAGTTAGTCCATAATCAAATAGTTGATTCCTCATCCACAGTATCTGTGCACAGCAACTACCAGCAGCAATGTACTCAGCTTCAGCTGTTGATGTAGAAACAGAATTTTGCTTCTTGCTGAACCATGATGTTAGATATATTTGATAATGTCATGGCTAATATAATTTATGTTTAGATTTCAGATCTTACTTAAGAGGACAAATCAGTACTTAACTGTTGATCAGTACTTATACTGGAAGTCAGGACTTAAGGATATCAGTACTTATATTATCAGGAGATAATCATCAGAAGTTAGATATCAGAACTTAAGTGCTAAAGGATGATCAGAGAAGGACAGTAGTTGATTAAAGGAAAGAAGATCGAGATAAACATAAGAAGAGATATGCATGAAGAAGGAATTCCGTGAAGAATGGAATACTTGAAAGAAAAGATATCTGATTGATATATTTTAGGAAGCAGAATTATAATCCATATCAATTAGCAATTATCTTGTAACTGTGTAGTATATAAACACAGACATAGGGTTTACACTAAAAGTGTTAATATATTCGAGAAGATTATTCATTGTAACCCTAGCAGCTCTCGTGATATTTGTTCATCACTGAGAGGTAACAGTTCCATACTGTAACAGAGTTTATTGTTTCAATAAAGTTTGTTTTCTGTTACTTAATATATTAAAGTTCGATTTGATTATATTATACACTGTATTCACCCCCTCTACAGTGTGTGTGACCTAACAAGTGGTATCAGAGCTAATCTGTTAACACACATACAGCTAAAGATCCATACATAATCATGTCTGACACAGAAACTCCAACTAAGCCTACCAAAACTGAAGAACCTCCGAAGCCACAAATTCAAAGTCGGTATGAGACTATCAGGGTTCCCATACTAAGACCATCTGAATATCCCATATGGAAGGTAAGGATGACCATGTTCCTGGAAGCAACAGATCCAGAATACCTTGATAGAATCAAGGAAGGCCCTCACAAACCAACCAAGCTCGCTGTTGCAGTTGCAGGTGAAGCAGCAAAGACCGTACCAAAGGAGAAGAGTGATTATACTACTGAAGATATAGCATCAATTGCTAAGGATGCCAAGGTACGATACTTACTGCATAGTGCCATTGATAATGCAATGTCAAACAGGGTAATCAACTGCAAGACTGCTAAGGAGATATGGGATGCTCTGGAAACAAGGTGTCAGGGAACGGAGACAATTAAGAAGAACAGGAAGACAATACTCACTCAAGAGTATGAACACTTTGACTCAAAGACTAATGAGTCATTGAATGATTTATATGATAGATTTGTCAAACTTTTGAATGATTTGTCATTGATTAATAAAGAGTATGATCTTGAAGATTCAAACCTTAAGTTCCTGTTAGCTCTTCCTGAATGCTGGGATTTGAAGGCAACGACAATAAGAGACAACTATAATCTTGATGAAACAACTCTTGACGAAATCTATGGTATGCTCAAGACTCATGAGCTTGAGATGGAACAAAGAAGCAAGAGGAAAGGAGGAAAGTCAAGGACAGTTGCTCTTAAGGCTGAAGAATAATTCCCTAAAGCAGCTTCCTCAAGGAAAGACAAGGGTAAAGCTCTTGTCATAAAGTCTGAAACTGAGTCATCAAGTTCTGAAAGTGATGATGACTCAGATTCTAAAAGCTTGCCTGAGACTGATGCTGATGAGGAGATGATGAAGCTGTGTGCTCTTATGGTGAAAGGAATCACAAAGATTGCATACAGGAAGTTCAGGAAGGGAAAGAAGTTTTCCAGGAAAGGCATAAGTTCTGATAAGAAGAATTTCAGAAGATCTGAAGGCAGAGGAGGAAAGTTTGACAGAGGAGATTACACCAATGTTAAATGCTATAACTGTGGTGAGAAAGGCCACATATCTCCTGATTGCAAGAAGGTAAAGGGTGACAAAGGCAAGGCTCTTGTCACAAAGCAGAAAAGTTGGACAGACACCTCAGACTCTGAAAGTGAGGAAAACTATGCATTGATGGCAAATGCTGATAAAGAAAGTGCTGAGAGCAGTTCTGAAGATACTGAAACAAAGGTACCTCAGACTACTTATGCTTTTCATACTGATGATATTAATGAGTTGAGAAGATATCTTAAAACCATGTTTTTTAGTTATAGAGATCAAACTTTAACATGTAAAAGATTAACTTCTGAAAATCTTGCATTTAAGAAAAGAAATGATTTCTTAGAAAAAGAGTTAGTCATGTTCCATCAAACTCAGAAGGATAGAGATGATGCTTTTTATGTTAGGGATGAAGTGCTAAAAATGAATGAATCTCTAAAAACTGAGTTAGAAAAGGAAAGAGAGATTATCAGGACTTGGACTAACTCTGGCAAAACAACTCAAAATTTGCTAAGTAGTGGAAACTGGAAAGAGGGCTTAGGTTATGGAGAAGATAAGAATGATAAAGGAACTGAAGAAATTAAGCCTGTTGATAAGCAAAAGCCAAAGTTAAAACCTGTTAAGTTTGTAACTGTAAAGTCTGAAAATGAGAAATCAGAAGTTACAAAGGAATTAACTTCTGACAAACTAAAACAGGAAAAGACAGCTGAAGTGAACATAGGCTTAATGACAAAGAAGCAGCTTAAGCATAAGCTGAAAGATGTTAAGAATGCAAACAAGATAAAATCACCTAGGAAAAATAGGAATGGAAAGGAAGGTGTGAATAAAAGCAATAATTATAAACCTGTTCCTGATGCTCCTAGGAAAACATGTCATAACTGTGGAAGTTCTAACCATCTGGCTTCTTTTTGCAGGAAGAATAAGAATATTAACTCCTTACCTTCAAAATCAGGAGTTAAGAGTCAGTATGTTAGATACAAACCACAAAATCCTTATTTTCATCGTGGTAGTTTATGGCATTCCATTTATACTTGTAAGGAATATCATAGTTTGTACTATGATTATTATCAAATAAGACCTTCTTTGAAGAAAGTTTCCATTGTTCCTTCTAGTGTAAATTCTGATTCAAAGTCTGATAATGTAAGTTCTGATAAGAAAAATGTTAACATAAACTCTGATGCTAAACCCGCTGCAAATGTTAACAAACTTAATAAGGCCAAAGGATCCAAGCAAGTCTGGGTCCTTAAAACTAATAATTAGTGGTCTTTATGATTGCAGGGCAACAGGAAAAATATTCTAGTTCTGGACAGTGGATGTTCAGGACATATGACTGGAAATAAGGCCCTGCTATCAGACTTTGCGGAGAAAGCTGGCCCAAGTGTTTCTTATGGAGATGGCAACATTGGAAAAACATTGGGATATGGCAATATCAATCTTGGAAATGTCATAATTAAACAAGTAGCTCTGGTCTCAGGACTTAAACACAACCTACTGAGTATAAGTCAAATCTGTGACAGAGGTTATCATGTTGATTTCTTTGAAGAACACTGTGAAATTGTGAGTAAATCTAAAGGCAAAGTTGTTCTGAAAGGATACAGGCATGGTAACATTTATGAAGCTAAGCTTTCAACAAGTACTGATGGTTCTGCAATCTGTCTGATGAGTAGAGCATCAATTGAAGAAAGCTGGAATTGGCATAAGAAACTCTCTCTTTTAAATTTCAACAATATAAATGAACTGGTCAAGAAAAATCTTGTGAGAGGACTGCCAAAGTCAGTATTTGCTCCTGATGGTCTTTGTGATTCCTGTCAGAAAGCCAAACAAAGAAAATCTTCATTCAAGAGCAAGACTGAATCATCAATTCTTGAGCCTTATCATCTACTACATGTTGATCTATTTGGTCCAGTAAATGTCATGTCTATTGCAAAGAAGAAGTATGCATTGGTCATAGTGGATGAGTTCACCAGATACACATGGGTGTATTTCTTGCACACAAAAAGTGAAACTGCATCTATCTTGATTGATCATGTCAAACAGCTGGATAAAATGGTCAAAGATTCTGTGAAAATTTTAAGGAGTGATAATGGCACTGAGTTCAAGAATTTGATAATGGAAGAGTTCTGCAAAAACCATGGAATAAAGCATGAATTTTCTGCTCCTGGAACTCCACAGCAAAATGGAGTTGTTGAAAGGAAGAATAGAACTCTCATTGAAGCTGCACGTACAATGCTTGAAGAAGCAAAGCTTTCAACCTACTTCTGGGCTGAAGCTGTGCAGAATGCTTGTTTTACTCAAAATGCAACACTCATTAACAAGCATGGAAAAACACCATATGAGATGGTGAAGAAAAAGAAGCCAAATCTGAAATATTTTCATGTATTTGGATGCAAGTGTTTTGTTCTCAAGACTCATCCTGAACAGCTATCAAAGTTTGATCTAAAAGCTGATGAAGGAATCTTTGTTGGATATCCACTTTCCACAAAAGCCTTCAGAGTCTATAATTTGAGAACAAAAGTGGTCATGGAATCTATCAAAGTCTCTTTTAATGACAAGAAGATTACTGGTCTTGAAGATTTCATTGACCATGATCAGCTGAGATTTGAAAATAAAGACTCAAATTTTGATACTGAAAATCCTGACAATCTAAGTCCTGATACTGTAAACTCTGATGGATTAAACTCTGATGTTATTGAAACTGTGGTGACTACGCCAAAGGAAGATGCACCTATGCAGAGGGAGCATACTCAAGATCCTACCACATCTCAAGAAACATCAGAACATGCATCTGGCTCTTCAAGTTCTGATTCGTCAAGTTCTGATAAGCCAAGTTCTGATAGTGCTGAAAATCTAAATACTGAAGAATCCAACTCAGAGAGCATAGTTTCAGGGGGAGCATCAGAAAATGAAAATGAAGATAGCATGGATCATGGGGGAGCATCCAGTTCTAGAGAAAACCTTCCATCTGCAAGGAAGTGGACAAAATCACATACACCTGATTTGATAATTGGAAATCCTGATGCAGGTGTCAGAACTAGAACAGGTACTTCAAATGAATGCCTCTACAATTCTTTTCTCTCTCAGACTGAGCCAAAGAAAGTGGAAGAAGCTCTTCAAGATGCTGATTGGGTGCAAGCAATGCAGGAAGAGTTAAATGAATTTGAAAGAAACAAAGTCTGGACCCTAGTGCCAAGACCAAAGAATAGATCTGTTGTTGGTACAAAGTGGGTATTCAGAAACAAAACTGACAGTGATGGCATAATTACAAGGAATATGGCAAGGCTGGTTGCAAAAGGATATTCTCAACAGGAGGGAATTGATTATGATGAAACATTTGCACCAGTTGCTAGGTTATAAGCCATAAGGATATTTTTGGCTTATGCTGCTCACAAAAAGTTTACTATCTTTCAAATGGATGTGAAAAGTGCTTTTCTCAATGGAGAATTGGAGGAGGAGGTATATGTTGAACAACCTCCAGGCTTTGTAGATACCAAACATCCAGATTATGTCTACAGGCTTGATAAAACACTTTATGGACTTAAGCAAGCTCCTAGAGCATGGTATGAGACTTTAGCTCAGTTTCTTCTGGAAAGTGGATTCAACAGAGGAACAATGGACAAAACACTGTTCTACCTCAACCATGGAAATGACTTGCTTTTGGTTCAGATTTATGTTAATGATATCATTTTTGGGTCTACAAATGATAAACTTTGCAAGAAGTTTGCCAAACTAATGCAGTCAAGATATTAGATGAGTATGATGGGGGAACTTAGCTATTTTATGGGCCTTCAAGTCAAGCAGAATGAAGAAGGCACTTTTATTTGTCAAACCAAGTACACCAGAAACTTGCTGAAGAAATTTGGAATGCAAGATTGTTCAAGTGCATCCACTCCTATGGCCACTGCAACAAAACTGGATAAGGATACCGGTAAATCAGTAGATATTACTGACTAGAGAGGTATGATTGGCTCTCTACTCTACCTAACTGCTAGTAGACCTGATATCATGTATGCTACCTGTCTTTGTGCAAGATTTCAAGCAGATCCAAGAGAACCTCACTTAACAGCTGTGAAAAGAATCTTTAAGTATCTTAAAGGAACAGCTGCTCTGGGATTATGGTATCCTAGAGAATCAGATTTTAAACTAATAGGTTACTCAGATGCAGATTTTGCAGGTTGTAAAATTGACAGGAAAAGCACAAGTGGAAGCTGCCAATTTCTTGGAGGCAGATTGGTTTCTTGGTACAGCAAGAAACAAAAGTCAATTTCCACATCAACTGCAGAAGCAGAGAATATTGTTGTAGGAAGCTGTTGTGCACATATTCTTTGGATGAAGAATCAGTTACTGGATTATGGGTTAACATATTTCAAAATCCCTATTTACTGTGATAATCAAAGTGCTATTGCTATGACAGGTAATCCAGTTCAACACTCTATGACAAAGCACATCAGCATAAGGTACCACTTCATAAGGGAACATGTGGATGAAGGTACAGTGGAATTGCACTTTGTTCCAACAGATCAACAACTAGCAGATATCTTCACAAAACCACAATGTGAAACCACTTTTACAAGATTGGTAAATGAACTTGGAATGGTCTCAGGTTCTTTTTCTAAATCTTTCTAGTTTTGTTCTGATGCATCAGACTTTATGATCAGTATTTACAGAATGTAATCTCTTTGTTTATTCCGTGCTTAATTGAAATACACGTTTAAGTACTGATTGTTGTCTGATATATGTTTCTAAACTCTGATAAGTGATATGTCTGTTCAAGTAACTATTCGATCCTATAAGGATAACTGTGCTAGATACTGACCTAGTAGTCTTCAATAAACAAATGATTCCATGTAAGAAGTAATTATTTCAGTGGAAATCTTATGACACTAGCAAATTCTGATAATTGAGCTTAGTTGAGTTTACTTTGTTTATCTTATTACTAAGTCACAAATTAGAATAATGCTACTCATCTGTTAAGTTCTGATACTAGTAAAACTGCTGATTGTACTAAGTGCTGATAAACCTCACTTATCAAAAGAAAAAACAAAAAGATCAAAGAATAAAATCAGGTACTCCTTTGAGATCTAGAGTAAAAATGTGGAAGGGACGACCCAAGTGCATTGCTGGTATTAAGTAAATATGCATTAGAAAAGCAAATTTTCTTGGTGACTTTTCACACTCTATGATTACTGGAGAAATACTCTGATAACAGCATAAATTCTGATAAGCAGTCGTGACTCACTTACACTGAGAAGCCACTGTAACATAGAATTTCAAAAGATGCATAAAATTAGCACAAAACAGTTGAGGTGGACTCAAGCATGAACTCATTCATCAGTAGGTTTCAGGACAATGACAGCTCTTTAGCAAAATTTTAGTTATGCCTTATTTCTAAGATGTACTGAAGTGAATCAGACTTTACTCTTTGTCTGTTATTTAGCTTAATGCACACACTAATCACTCCATCTGAATGATGAAAATTTCTGTGGTGGTCTATGTTATTTTAGATAAACAGTCATTGTGTCATTATTGCACAAATTCTGAGGACAAGCTCTGGTTGCATATTCTGATGATTAAGTTCTGAAGAGTATAACTCAGAACTTGTATAAGAACTTACTAAGATAGGCATTCCTTTTTCGAGTTAAGAAATTATGTTCTGATGACTGTTAAGTTATGATATAAGTCTAAGTTCTGATATTACAGTCTAATTTTTTACTTGACTTATCTGTGAATAAAATTTGATAACAGTGTCAGTTAATATTTGAATATGTTGAAGTGGAAGATTAATAGTCACTATGGTTAGGGTTAATGGTATTTGTACTTGAACAGTCCACTGTTACTTGTTTCTTGTGCGCTTTAAACCATGTTTCCTCTTTCCAATGAATGTTATTCTTTTTCAAAGTCTAGGGAGACGAGATAGAATTAATTCTACCTGTCAGCATTAAATACTTTTACTTCTCCTGGCATTCTCTTGCCTATATAAGCAGCCACTTCACATCAGCCTTCCCATCAAATTCTTTCTCACACACTTACCTTCATACTTTTTCTTTCAAAAACACAATGGTCAGATTCAACATGTTTTTGAACTAGCAAAACTTCAATATGGAGCTACGCTGTGCCGAATGGCAGCAGGAATGGCACGTCACGGCCATTCCTGAGGAGATATGGGACTCTGTCCCACAGGAGGTACTGACCCACCTCCTGTTCTTCTATATAGATTACCATCGCCATCTGGAGCGAATGGAGGAGGAAAGACTGGCAGCTCTCCGCCAGCAAGAGCGAATCATCAGACTCGCCATTCTGTTTGTCGAGAGTAGGAAGAAGAAGAAATGATTTAATCTTGTCTTCTTCCTATTTTTCTTCATCATCAGCTTTGTCAGGCTTCTTAGCTAGGAATAAGGCTGTTGATGTTAGGTTTCGTAGCTTAGGGAAATCTTGTATAAGTACTGATGTAATTTCAATTTCATAAATGTATTCTCTTGATATATTAATGAAATTTATGTTTGCTTCAAGATTTTGTCTCTAAGATATTTGGTAATGCATTGCTAAATCCTGATTGATATTCTAATGACCATATAAATTCTGTTTTAATTTAAGTTCTGATTTTTTTTTATCAGCACTTACTCATCTCATTTATCTTGGTCATTTTTACGTGATTTACTTTCCGAATATTAATGATGCAGTGAAAAATAATTAACTCAGTGGGAACGGTTTCAATTTTGAATTAAAACTGTTTCACCTTGATTAATGGAATATCTGGGTAAGTGGAACGGTTTTTCCTTGAAAACAGGCAACTGAATAAGTAATGATTCCTGTTTTCTCGAGCCCAGTAACTATCCGTTATTACTGCATGTCTGACAGGTGTCCAACGGTAACATTTTTGTTCAGAGTATAAGTACAACATAGAGAGGATTTCTTTAATCCTTTATTTTCTTCGTATTTTTTTCTCTTTACTTACTTTTACTCTCTTTCTTCTCACGTTGATTTTTCATACAGACATCTTATCAAACACCGAACAGGCACTTTTGAATCTTAATTTTTCACATGGCACCTAAGGATTTAATCATTGATGGAGCTAAGTTTGTTCCAAACAACTATGCTGCAATTCTTGATCATGCTGAAGCTCCATCTGAATTGCATTTTGTGCAAGATCTTCTTGCACACAGTGAGATTGGGTATGCATTAACTCAGCCTGAAGTCTTTTCGAGTCAACAAGTTCTGACGTTTTGGCGGACTGGGCACTTTGATGATGGTGGTAAACATGGCACTCCCAGTATTGTTTTTGAAGTGGGTGATTCATCTTATGCAGTCACTCCTGGTACAAAATGCAAAGCTCTACATCTCCCAGAAAATTATACTTTTTCAACTCCAGAGAAATCAGCACTTCAGGAATTAATGGCTGATTTGGGATATAAAAAGAGTTTGGCAAAGCTTGGGCAGTTAAAAAGGGCTAATATCAAAAGAGAATGGAGTTTTTTCTTTGACTGCATCACCAAAGCTTTTGGGAACAAATGTTCGAATTTTGATGCTATCCCAATTCTGAGTCAGCACATAGGGTATGCTATTATCCATCAAACTCATTTTGATTTTGCAACTGGAATAATTGGTTTTATTGGGGATAGGATGACAGAGGATAGAAATATTGTCTATTTTGCTAGATTCTGTCAACTTATATATACTTTTTGTACTGATGAACCTCAATTAGTCAGTTCCTCAACCCCACCTTTTAGAGTTGCAAAACGATATTTTAATGATCTCGTAAATGCTGATACTAAGAAAAAAGTGGTTAGACCATTACAGATTCCTCAGTCTGTAAAACAGATCCTAGTAAATGCTGATCCTGATACTTATAGATCTGTTTACTCTGATGTCCAACCAACCACAAACACCCAAAAACCATCATCCTCATCAACTACCACTCATACTACTCAACCTACCCTCAGGACTTATCTCAAATCCTATCTCTCTACTTCACAGACTGCTCAACCCTCATCCTCCAAGCCAAAGAGGACAAAAACTATTCCTTAAACACCTCAAAAGAGGAGGAGGACTGTACTGAGAGATGAATCTGATACTGAGGACCAAGTTCCTTCTTCAGAACCTGTTGTAGGTGAAGCTGAGAAAGAGACTTCTCAGAGGGATTCTGGAATTGGGGGAGCTAGGCTTCTCAAGAGGCTTAGAAGAATGACAGTTCCTGCAATTCCAAAGGAATCCAAATCAACAAAGAGATACAAGAAATAGAGAGCACACAGGCCAGTTTCAGATGATGAAGAGGAAGCAGCTAAGGAAGGGGATCAGGAATCTCTGATCTCACAAGATAAGAAATTTGCTCCAGTTACTTCTTCTCCATCAACTCCATCTCAGGAAGCTGTTCCTGAAAAGGCTAACACACCTTCTGTGTCTTCTGTTGATCCAGGCATAAGTGCTGATATTGATGTTCAAAACTTGGTTGTGCCTGCAGTAATTCTCTTAGAAGCTCCAACAACAAATATTCCTTCCACAACACCTGTTACTGATGTTGTTCAAACTCCAGAGTTATCAACAACACCTTCTCTGCATCCAGATGCTGATGATCAGAATTTAGGTGAGCATCAGGATATGGCTGTTGATCAGAACTTAGAACAAGATCATCAATTAGAGGATGCTGAAGCCTCCATTGCTACTCACACTGTTGTCTTATCAGAAGATACTGATTCTTTAAGTTCTGATGCTGCAAATGCTGGAGATACTGGTGATGCTGCTCCAACTGTAGATGCTGATGAAGCAGATCCTTCAGGACTTACTCCTCAACAGACTCTTCCTAAGTCTGAACTGGTTAAGAAGTTTGTTACTGGAGAAGCACCAGTACCTTGGAGTGAAACTCGTGCAGGTCAGGAATGGACTAAGGAATGGAACTCAGTTTCATGTGTTCCAACTGACAAGCATCTTGCTGAGCACTTGACTAAAGCTGATGAAATGTTAAATTCTGATGATTTCAAAACTCAGCTTAGAGTCACTGCATTGAGTACTAAACATTTACAAGGTCTTCATTCAACTACTCATGCAGAGCTACACAAGATTCAGGAGAACTTTATCAAACAGGAACAAGTTTGGAAAATTGATAAGAAAAAGTTCTTCCAACCTACCATTGACAGGATTGCTTATATTGAGAAGACTCAAGATCATCAACAAGCTCAGATTGATGAAATTCTGAAAAATCAAGCTTCTCAGCAATCACAACTAACTGAAATCCAATCCTCAGTGGAATTGCTTATCTCTCTTCTACTACCTGCTGATGCCAAAAAGGGAGAGAAAGTGATTAAGTCCAAATGCAAGACTGACAAGACACTGACAGGAAAGGATAATGAAAAAGATGATCAAGGAAGCTCTGGAATGGGTAGAGGTCATAGTCAAGGTAGAGGATTCACATCAAGACAAGCTAGTCACAGGACAAGTTCTGATATTGGGAAAAGAATAAGTTCTGCTACTGGTAAAAGGATAAGTTCTGATGAACTTCTAGATCTTGATGAGGAAATGTCAAGACAGTTATTTCTTCAGGAAAATCCAGGAATGGACTTGGAAAGTTTAAAGAAAGAAGAAGCCAGACTTAAATCAGAGAAAGTCACATCTAAATCTGAAGCTTCTGGTAAAAAGCCACTTCCAAAACTCAAAGGCATTGTGATCAAAGAAAGGACACATACGGAAACAACATTGGCTAGATCACAACCACAGATAGATCCAAGATCCAAGGGTAAAGAAAAGGTTGGTGAACCTATCAAGGTTTATGTACCTCCTGAGGATGAAGAAATTACTGATGAAAAGGATGATCTTGCTCTGACTTTAAGAAAAGTTCTTAAAACAACCTCTGACATGGCTCAAGTTGTTCAGAGTCAAGAGATTGTAAGTTCTGATATTCAGAAGAAGCAAGTAACCTCTGACATAGCTCAAGTTAACTTGATATCAGAAGATAGATCAAAGACACTCCTACCAGGATTCACTAAAGCAAAACAGACTCAATCTTTGAAGACTACTGCAAGTGGTTTTGAAGCTAGAGTAGTTACTGGAAAGGAAGCAAGAGATAAAACTGGATTGGGAAGTGCTGATGAAAGAAGAGTACACAACACTAACAATGATCCAACTTCCTTGAGTGAACCAGGTATTGGAGCAACTCCTGAGAGATTGAATCAACTGGGATCTGTACAGATGGTTTACCATACCTACTTGAAAGAATACATCATGTTGTATTTCATGACAGATGGTAGGGTATATCATATAAGACAAAATGTCATTCCATTGAAGTATTTTGAAGAATTGGAGCATGTACTTTTCTTACTTCAAGTGGATGACAGAATAACAGGGACTGCTGCAAACTACTTAAAAGAACAGATTCAGAGATAGAAAAGGTTTTATTCTGTTAAGTCTGACAGCACATATGTTCCAAAGTACAGAGATCACAATGGTGATATTGTTGATATGAAGCCTAATACTGCACAGATCATAACATATCTTGGTATTAAGGGACTTGAATTCAATTTGGAGTCTGACAAAGCCTATGTCATAAGACTAGATCAGGAGTTGAGAAAAGCAAAGATCAATGATCTCAGAGCTGCAATCTTTCAAACTGGTGAAGATACTGCAGAGCTTAAAGATGCCAAAAGGAGAATGATTGATGAACTCAGATATGCTGAGAAATGTTTGTTGAAGAACTATCTCAGAACAACTCCTGACATCAGAGAGATCAGATGATGAAGCCAAGTCGAAGATCTACAACTACTTAAATTCTGATATTTGTACAGACTGAAGTTGTTATCAGAAGTTGAATATTGGTAAAGCTTTAAGGACTGTAAGTTGTAGTTATCTAGTCCAATTCTCATGCATTTGTACTTAATGTTTTTGACATCATCAAATATATGTTAAACTTGTATATTATGCTAATTTACAAGTTGGGGGAGATTGTTAGATATATTTGATAATGTCATGGCTAATATAATTTATGTTTAGATTTCAGATCTTACTTAACAGGACAAATCAGTACTTAACTGTTGATCATTACTTATACTGAAAGTCAGGACTTAAGGATATCAGTACTTATATTATCAGGAGATAATCATCAGAAGTTAGATATCAGAAATTAAGTGCTGAAGGATGATCAGAGAAGGACAGTAGCTGATTAAAGGAAATAAGATCGAGATAAACATAAGAAGAGATATGCATGAAGAAGGAATTCCGTGAAGAATGGAATACTTGGAAGAAAAGATATCTGATTGATATATTTTAGGAAGTAGAATTATATTCCATATCAATTAGCAATTATCTTGTAACTGTGTAGTATATAAACACAGACATAGGGTTTACACTAAAAGTGTTAATATATTCGAGAAGATTATTCATTGTAATCCTAGCAGCTCTCGTGATATTTGTTCATCACTGAGAGGTAACAGTTCCATACTGTAACAGAGTTTATTGTTTCAATAAAGTTTGTTTTCTGTTACTTAATATATTAAAGTTCGATTTGATTGTATTATACACTGTATTCACCCCCTCTACAGTGTGTGTGACCTACACAAGCTTATTCCCTAGAAATTGGCAGGTGCCAGTTGTACTTTTCCTGTCTATTTTGAAACCTGCATAATCTGTATCTGAGTAGCCAATTAGATCAAAACCAGACTCTCTAGGGTACCAAATTCGTAGATTTGGAGTCCCTTTGAGATATCTGAAAATCCTTTTAATAGCCACTAAGTGAGATTCTTTAGGGTCAGCTTGAAATATTGCACAGAGACATGTAGAAAACATTATATCAGGTCTACTAGCAGTTAAATATAAAAGTGAGCCAACCATGCCTCTATAACTTATAATATCCACAGACTTTTCAGCCTTGTTTAATTCAAGTTTGGTGGCAGTGGTCATGGGAGGTTTTGCAGATGAACAATCCATTAAGTCAAACTTCTTTAAAAGATCATAAATATATTTAGTTTGACTAATAAAAATTCCACCACTAACTTGTTTAACTTGTAAACCAAGAAAATAAGTTAGCTCTCCCATCATGCTCATTTCATATTTACTTTGCATTAACTTAGCAAACTTTTTACAAAGCTTATCATCTGTAGAACCAAATATAATATCATCTACATAAATTTGAACAAGTATTGTAGAGCCATTAATATTTCTAAAGAAAAGAGTTTTGTCAACAGTACCTCTTGTGAAGTAATTATCTAGCAGAAATTTTGACAAAGTCTCATACCAGGCTCTAGGTGCTTGCTTTAGTCCATAGAGTGCTTTCAACAGATAATAAACATGATCTGGAAAATTTGGATCTTCAAATCCAGGAGGTTGGCTTACATAAACTTCTTCCTCCAATTCTCCATTCAGAAATGCACTCTTGACATCCATTTGATAGACTTTGAAATTGGCATGGGCTGCATAGGCTAGAAAGATTCTGATGGCTTCAAGTCTGGCAACTGGAGCAAATGTTTCATCAAAATATATTCCCTCCTGTTGAGAATAGCCTTTAGCAACCAATCTAGCTTTATTCCTTATGACAATGCCATTTTCATCCATCTTGTTTCTGAATACCCATTTTGTGTCAATAGAACTCTTATTCTTTGGCTTGGGTACCAGCTTCCATACTTTATTTCTCTCAAATTGGTTTAGCTCTTCTCGCATTGCTAAAATCCAATCTGGATCCAATAGGGCTTCTTCCACTCTCTTAGGTTCCTCCTGTGATAGAAAACTACTATATAGACATTCATCTTGAGTAGCCCTTCTAGTTTGCACTTTAGATGTAGCATCACCGATGATCAATTCAAAAGGGTGATTCTTGGTCCATTTCCTTTGAGGTGGTAGATTAGCTCTAGATGAGGTTGCCTCGGTATTGTCATGATGTGAGATAAAATGTTGATTGGTTGAAACTCCCCCTGAGTTGCTGATCCTTTGAAAGGAATTGGGAGTTCTATTACTTGATGAAGTGAAATGATTATCCGTTGACAGATTGTGATCAACGGATGCTTCATTATGAACTTCAACGGATGATGCACTTTGTCTTTCAATGGATGTTGCATTGCTTCTATCAACGGAAGCTGAATTATGACTTTCAACGGATGCAGCATTCTGTGCATTGTCCAAAGACATATTTTGAATTCTTTTCGAGGTGCCTTCTCCATCATTCTCATCTTCACTATCATCACAATATATCTCAATGTTGTCAAATTTGAGTCCTTCATGATGTCCCTCATCTGTTAGTCCATCAATCTTTTTATCATCAAACACAACATGCACAGATTCCATGACAATGTTGGTTCTTAGATTGTAGACCCTATATGATTTTCCAGCAGAATAACCAACAAATATTCCTTCATCAGCTTTTGCATCAAACTTTCCTTTGTGATCTGGTTGATTCCTTAGAATGTAACATTTGCAACCAAAGACATGAAGAAAGTTTAAGGTTGGTTTTCTTCTCTTGAACAATTGATAGGGAGTCATGCCTTTTGCTTGATTGATTAGAGAAATATTCTGAGTGTAATATGCACAGTTAACAGCCTCAACCCAAAAGTATGTTGGGAGTTTTGACTCTTCAAGCATTGTTCTTGCAGCTTCAATTAGTGACCTCTTCTTCCTTTCCACCATACCATTCTGTTGTGGAGTCCTTGGAGCTGAGAACTCATGCATGATTCCATTTTCTTCACAGAACAGCTTCATGGTTGAATTCTTGAACTCAGTTCCATTGTCACTCCTGATATTCCTTACTTTGAAATCTGGATGATTGTTGACTTGCTTGATATGATTGATAATGATTTCACTAGCTTCATCCTTTGATCCAAGAAAATAAGTCCATGAAAACTTTGAGAAATCATCTACAATTACTAGGCAATGTCTTTTCCTTGAAATTGACTGGTCCAAAAAGATCCATGTGTAGCAGTTGTAATGGTTCATCAATTGCTGATTCAAGCTTCTTGCTGAATGATACTTTCTTTTGCTTTCCTTTCTGACAAGCATCACACAGTCCATCCCTTGTGAATTCCACAAGAGGCATTCCTCTAACTAAGTCCTTTTTGACTAGATTATTCATTGTCTTGAAATTCAAATGGGACAGCTTCTTGTGCCATAGCCAACTTTCAACTGGACTTGCTTTGCTGAAAAGACAAGTAATTGATTCTGCATTTGTAGAGTTGAAGTTAGCAAAGTACACATTCCCTTTTCCAACTCCAGTTAGAACCACTTTGTTGTCCTTCTTATTTGTGACAACACAGGCTTCAAAATTGAAGGAAACAGTATTCCCCCTGTCACATAGTTGACTGATGCTCAATAGATTGTGTTTGAGACCATCAACTAATGCAACTTCATCAATTATGACATTTTCCTTTGAAATTAAGCCATATCCCATAGTGAACCCTTTGTTGTCATCTCCAAAGGTTATGCTAGGGCCAGCTCTCTCCTTGAACTCTGTGAGCAAGGTGAAATCTCCTGTCATGTGCCTTGAACAACCACTGTCCAAGTACCATAGATTCCTTCTTTTTCCCTGCACACAACAAAATCAATCAAGTTGATTTTGGTACCCAAGTTTCCTTGGGTCCAGCCTTGTTAGTCTTTTTCCTAGACTTCATTCCTCCTGCATCTTTTGACTTAGGCAACTTTGGGTCAACCTTGATCTCAGATGCAGTTGGTTGAAGTGTAGGATTAGTTAAAGAATCATTTAGCACATTTGGTTGAATAGATAAGGCATAGATTGTGCAAACATATTATTCCACATAGGCATGTTATATGGCATTTGAGGCATACTGAATGCAGTAAAATAAGGGTTATTAATATATGGCATGTTTGCAAAATGTGCATGAGGATTCTGATGAGACATAACAGGCATAACATGCAGATGCGACATAGACATGTTAGGCATAGAAGGAGTTAAAGGCATGGGAGCAGTCTTAACAGATTTGCAGTTATTGGATAGATGATTAACACTTTTACAATATACACAGCTTTTTCTAGGAGCATACTTATCAGGTGTGTAATTGTTGTGTTTGTTAATCCCTAGCTTCCCATTTCTATTAGATTTTCTTTTAGTTTCCTTTTTATCCTCAACCAACTTAAGCCTGTTTTTCAACTGATCTAAGGTCATGTGTCATATATTCACCTTACTGGCATCTTTGGATGTGCTAGCTTCTTCCTTGACAAAGTTCTTGGAAGTTGAGATTTTTCAAATTGTTCTTTTTAAAATCACTTGCCTGTTTTAATTGATGAGCCTTCAACGAATGCTCTTTTTCTTCCTTCAACGGATAACTTTCATCATCCGTTGATTCCACTTCCGTTGACAATCCATCAATTAATTCAACTTCCTTTTTGGTTTTCTTCCAGGCATTCTCACATAGTGATTCAATTCCCTGAACCTTGACAATTTGAGCACTAACATCCCTAGATGTTTTCCAGACCTTGATTACCTCTTGCTCACGTTCTAATTGTTTAGAAAGAATTTCTACTTTCTTAACATATTCTTCTAGTTCACTCTCAACAGTCAAGCATTTGATTTTAATCTTTTCAAGCTCAATTACCTTACCCTCTAACACAGCATTCCTATCACTTAAAAACACATTATTCTCTTTGATTCTTGTGTTTTCTTTAGCTAGTGATTTAAGGGAAACACACAAATGATATAATTCATTGGAAATATCATTTATGGCTTCATTGCATTCAATATTAGAAAGCTGAGAGAGGTCAGTAGTAATTACCTGGTTGCTTGATGAACTAGTTTCATTTTCATCAGAGTTAGCCATCGGGGCTAGGTTGACATATTCCATATCATCATCTTCATTGGCTCCATCTGCTGCCCAATCATCTCGAGTCAGAAAAGCTCTTTCCTTCTGTTTGAGCAAATCGAAATATTTCTTTTTGTAATCAACTTGCTCAAATTTCTTCTTATCAGAGGATGGCTTTCTGCACTCATTTGCAAAGTGTCCACTTATGCCACAGTTATAACATTTGAACTTAGATTTGTCCACCATGTTCTTGTTTGACTTAGTGAATTTTGCATTTTTCTTGAATTTCATCTTTGCAAACCTCCTGGACAGAAAAGCCAGATGTTCATCAACATCATCAGAGTCATCTTGACTGGAATTGTCTTCAACCTCAGCTACTTGCTCCTTTCCCTTGCTTGATTCTGATTTGCTTGTGCCAATTTTAAGAATTGGCATTGTCTTTTCTTTATTCCTGGCTTCAATCTTCTCATTGTCAGCTACAAGTGCAACTGATCCACCTTTTCTTTTTCCCTTTTCCAACAGCTCATCTCGCTCCATCTCAAGTTCATAGGTCTTTAAAATTCCATATAATCTTTCAAGTGTGAAGTCCTTATAATCTTGAGAATTTTTTAGAGAAACTGTCATAGGCTTCCATTCCTTTGGTAGAGACATCAGAAATTTTAAATTGGAGTCCTTGACTTGGTACACTCTGCCATACAGCTTCAATCCATTCAACAGTTTCTGAAATCTGTTGAAGGTATCATTCAATGATTCGCCTTCTTCAAAATTAAAATATTCATACTGTTGAATGAGAAGCTGCATTTTGTTTTCTCTAACTTGCTCAGTACCTTCACAGATAAGTTGCACAGTATCCCAAATCTCCTTAGCAGTTTGGCTGTTAATGACATTGTCAAACATATCTTGATCTAGGCCATTAAACAGAATGTTCATGGCTTTCTTGTCCTTGTGAACCTCTTCAATATCTTCAACAGTCCATTCTGCTTTTGGCTTGGGAATAGACTGTCCAACAGCAACTGTTGCAGTAGCAGCTGTGGCCACCTTGTGAGGGATGTGAGGACCATTTTCAATACAGTTGATGTAGCTTTCATCTTGAGAGAGAAGATGTAAATGCATCTTCACTTTCCAGTGATGATAGTTATCTCTTTCCAGGATTGAAATCTTTACACCAATATCCTTCTTACTCATGATGTTAGCAGAATAGATCTTTAAACTCTTTGTATGTTAAGAGCTTGCTCTGATACCAATTTTTATTCCCAGTGAACTAACAATGAGATTTACAGAAGGGGGGTTGAATGTAAATCTCAAACTTTTTCAAGTTTTGGGCAGTTTCTAAGGCTAAGTGTTTTAATGAATAAATGTGTGTGAATTGCTTTAAGCTAATACAAACATATATATATTCAAACACAAATATAAAGAACACAAAGAACTTATAAACTTTTCTGGTGGATTTGTTGTTCCACCAGAGATGTGTTACTTCATAAAATCTGTGATTCAAAGAATTAAATCACAGCTGCGTCCTAGTACAAACTAGATGATTTTCTCTCTGGATTTTTCTAAACAGCTCTGGAAAATTCACCATCTAATTACTAGCTGCTACTTGGTTTATATATCACCAAGTTTACAAGTGAAGACAAAACTGTAAAATATAATTAA
This sequence comes from Apium graveolens, assembly GCF_009905375.1. Taxonomy (NCBI): domain Eukaryota; kingdom Viridiplantae; phylum Streptophyta; class Magnoliopsida; order Apiales; family Apiaceae; genus Apium; species Apium graveolens. The sequence continues at coordinate 234,832,384 of NC_133648.1, read as the reverse complement.
AAGATTCTTCACATGTTTCTTCTTCATTTCTCTATCCAATGCAATTTAGGTTTAGCTGTGAATCTTTGAATACTTCCTTGTTTGCACCAGAATGGAAATGCTGCTTTTTCTTGATTCCTCCTAGAGGCTGCCACATTCCAGTTTGTCTCTGTCAACCCATGTGCCTCTGTCAGCTTATGAATTGTCAATATCAACTGCTATTGAGCTTAGCATCCGTTGAAGCTTTTATCCGTTGATGGCTTTATCCGTTGAAGCTTTTATCCGTTGATGGCTTTATCCGTTGAAGCTTTATCCGTTGAAGCCTTATCCGTTGATGCATTAGGAGTTGAAGCTTTATCCGTTGATGCACTCATCCTTTGATGGATGTTATCTGTTGAAACTTTAGAGACATCCGTTGAAGCTTTGTTTCTCATCCGTTGAAGGCCTTTAATATCAGTTGATACTACTTCACTTATACAAAATTACAAGGCATGAAATATTTACAATTAGCCCTCCTATTTGCATATCCACTAGTAGTCAACATGACTCATAATTTCCCACAACATCTAAGAATTACAACTTAAATACAGAGAATGAAATGTGCTACAATACTAAACTTATTTCTAAGTAAAGCTACTCCTTCAATGGATAGCCAGAATGGTCTTATCCGTTGAGGCTACAAACACCAGATTTCTACTTAAGTGTTTTGTTGAACTTATCATCAAACTAATACACATATTCCTAATAAAGAAAAACCATGGAATTGGGTTCAAGGAAAGGAGAATGCAGTGCTATAGTCGGGTATGTTCACAGTTGCTGGAATAAGTGAAGAGTCATCGAGTGATCTTCACTCTGAAGAAGAGGCTGTTACTTCACAACAATCGAGTGAAAATAATGAATCTGAAAGCTCTGATGTTAGTCCACAGTCCACCGAGTTGAATTCAGAATCTGCTGTCGATAGTGAAGCCCAAAATCACAGATCACTTCAAAATATTTATGCTGAGATAGAGCAAGTCGAATTGGAGGATAAGGAGCTGTTTTTTATGGGAGTCGACGAACCAACAAACTAAAGCCAGGCAGTGAAAGATATAAATTGGAGGAAAGAAATGAAACAAGAGATTGAATCGGTCGAGAAAAATAACACTTGGAGGTTAACTGAACTACCACCTGGAAGAAAACCAATCAACTTGAAGTGGGTGTATAAGTTGAAGAAAAATGCAGAAGGTGAGATCGTAAAATAAAAGGCAAGAATTGTTGTAAAGGGGTATGTTCATAAACCAGGCATAGACTTCGATGAGATTTTTGCACCAGTTACACGGATCGAAATGGTTCGTTTGTTGTTAGCTTTGGCTGTCAAGAAGAGTTGGGAAGTCCATCACATGGATGTGAAAACGGAGTTTTTGAACGGGGAGGTTCAAGAAGAAATTTATGTGACTCAACCTGATGGATTCGTGAAAAGAGGGCATGAACATCTGGTCTACAGGTTAATAAAAGCTCTATATGGGCTCAGACAAACGCCACAAGCTTGGTATTCGAAATAAAGCAAGTGCCTTGAAGATATTGGTTTTGAGAGGTGCCCGTATGAGTACGCTGTTTACACAAAGAAGATGGGTAGTGAGGTTCTGATTATTGCCATCTACGTAGATGATATACTGGTGACTAGTTCGAGTGTTGCAGCTATAAGGGATTTCAAGGATCAGATGAACAGCTGGTTTGATATGAGTGACTTAGGAAAGCTGTCTTACTATCTTGGAATAGAAGTGAAGCAGAACGAAGGTTACATAGAACTAAGGCAGACGGGATATGCCAAGAAAATACTTGAGAAGGCGGGCATGTTGGACTGCAATTCCACCAAGTATCCAATGGACCCAAAGGAGTGTATTAGTAGTGATTTGGGAGGTGTGGCAGTCGATACAACCCAGTTTAAAAGCTTGATGGGAGGCCTCCGAATTCTTGTGCACACGAGGCCGAATATTGCATTTTCTGTTGGCGTAATTAGTAGGTTCATGGAGAGACCTACGGTGATGCATCATAATGCAGCAAAGAGGGTGCTCAGGTATGTGAATGGCACTCTATCATACAGGTTGACTTATTCGAGGGACAACAGAAACAATGTGCTCACGGGATACTCTGATAGTGATTTAGCGGGTCACATCGAAGATAGGAAGAGCACCGGGGCTATGGTGTTTTATTTGAATGAGAGTTTGATAACATGGGTTTCTAAAAAATAAAGGTGTGTGGCTCTTTCCTCATGTGAAGCTGAATTCATGGCAGCAACTACTGCATCCGGTCAGGCGATTTGGCTTCGGAAGCTTTGAACAAAGATCACAGGAGAGCAAACTGGTTCGGTTATTTTGTATATTGATAATAAGTCTGCAATCGATTTAGCAAAAAATCCCGGTGTTTCATGGCAGTAGTAAACACATATATATTCGATATCACTTCATCCGTGAATGTGTTGAGAAGGGCGAGATATTTGTAAAACATGTAAGCACTGATATGCAGCAGATACTCTCACAAAGGCTCTCATGACTGTAAAGTTTGAAAAGATGCGTCAGCTGTTAGGAGTTAAGGATGTAGGCAAACAAGTCTAGACTAAGGGAGAGATTGTTGGAGTTTAATCTAAACTTATTTTGTTTAATTTGTTTAGTTTAGGTGTTTTAATTGATTTATATTTCTGAGGTGTTAGTGAGAGACCTCGTCTTCAGTAGTGCAGAGAGATTTTAGGAGTTCAGAGAATAAGTCGTATGATTTAGAGTAGTGCTAGGTGTCGCAGTTTTAGTTTCCTACTTTGTAGCCACTTTTTGTTCTTGGTTTAGTACTTATTTTGTTATTCTCAGCATTAATAATATAGCAGACTTAAAGTGCATCGTTTGTTTTTCCCAGTTTTACATACAAACACGAGTATAATTATATTGCAGGTGATCAGATTATCAACATAATCATGGCTCAAACGATTAGATAAGATGATTGCAAGAATAAAACCATAAAAAACACTGTGATGAACTTCTCATCAATTGTAATCAACATTTTAAATTCCAGAAACTACTTGTACAGGACATCAACCACAATGTGATTGCTTCAGCATTGTCACTTTTACAAATCTAAGAGAGATCACAATCAAAGCACGTCTAGAAGGATATGATATGTCCCCCGGTACACATTATACCTCCAACTTGTTTATCTGAAATCTAGACAACTGCTGAGGAATGGTGGATATAATAGGCCCGTACCTCTGCAAGCAATGTGAATGGACAGAAATTAGAAACAATCATAACAAAAGAGCAAGCTCTGAAGAACACTTTACAGAAAAACAATATAGTGTAATTTTTTGATATGGCATGGAGCAGAAATTATTCCTGCACATAACACTTGAACACATTTGGCTCTTCTGTATCTAAGAACAAGGCTAAATAATACAATTCAATACAAAATTTTCTCGGACCACAAAATTTAAAATTCACTATACCTGAGCATTATCGTAGAGTTCGTATAATGGAACAGCCAGAAGTTTCAAATTCTTTGGAACTGCGAAGTACTGTTTCTCGGACAAATGAACGAGAAAAAGTTTCTTGCACTCCTGCATTACAGAAGAGGTGGCCACTTATGTCATCTGCTATACGCGAGGAAATCAGAAAGCAAGAAGCCAAGAATATTAAAATTACATACAGGGTTGTTACATTACCTTGGGCCTTGTAATATGTGGAGGGCAGTATGGGTACATTACGTTCTCAAAGTTTGGCCTCCACCACGTACCGACACATTCCCCTATCTATAGTTGCATAATACACATTACTGAAACTTCAAACTCATATAAAACAAGCTTCAGATCCCTGTTTCTTAATGAAGTAGTACCTGCCATTCAGGCTGATGACCAGCCGATGCAGCTCCAAGTTTGCTGGTAAGCTTTCTTTTCAGTCCGGCAATTTCTAAAAACATCGTAAACAAGTATACATTGTATCTTCAATATAATGCAAAAGAAAATACTGTATGCAATTTCTGAAACCAAATATAGTAAATATTACCGCTTTCTCCTGGCTTGATACGCCCCCCAGGAAGTTTGCAGAACGTATCCCCAATTTGCAGAAGAAGTATATGGGGATGATTATGTTCATGCATCTGCAAAACTCAATAAGTTTAACCTTTCAAGTGACCAATGTGTACACAACGTACCAACATTTTGTTAACACTCTCACGTTTACCATAGCAAGGAATGACATATAATTGCAAAGCTTTAACTTTAAGAATCTTAGGGGCATTATACACTTATACCATGATGATTTAGGTGCATTATAAGTTGTATCTAAAATTTAAGAATAATCATGTCATGTGTATCAAATTTTAATCACGAATACTTCATCACCAATGTAATCAATTATAATTAATGTACCCGTGGAGAAATTACTTAAAAAATAATAAAATTCAGAAAAACTTTTATAAGTTAACTAAATTCACAATTGTATGTGCAAATCAATATAAGGGACCATACCAACAATATTCCTTCAACAGTAGTCCTCATGCCCTCTTTCATGTAACTGCACAAACAATAAAAACACCCAAAAATACTTAACAAACAAAAAAAACAGTAACAAAATTTACAATCTAGCTAGGGTCTTTAAATCAACGTAACTACACACATTAGGTACAAATAATCTGGAAAACATTTAACAACATTAAACTAAAATCTTGCTCAAACAAGATAAAGATAAATATATAAATTAATAAATGTGTACATAGTTTTCATGCGAGCAAGACGATCAGCAACAGAAGTGTCTTTCTCCATCTTCCATTCTTTGGTTCCAAATGTGTAGTTTGATAGTTGGTATGTGTTTATCACAGGGCTCGCCATTTTTTTTATCTACACAAACGAGAGAGAGAGAGATGAAAATGGGCTGGAGTACTATAAAGAAACAAGGGGAGAGTGATGTTTCTAGTAAAATCCTGAGTAGTTACTTGAGCTATGTTTTTGTTTCTTGCCTAGGCGACAAATTTAACATCAGTTAAGTATTGAAAACAGCCGTTCTATCTCTACTCATTACTCCTTTTATATCTTTTAACACTAGGCTTTTTACGGGTCTAGGTGAGAATAATTTTTAAAAATAAATTTTGGAAGATTAAATGTTTATGTTTTTCTCAAAACTAATTTCCAAATTTTTTCTATAAAAACTTGTTTGATTCAATACCTTTTTTCATCCATCAAAATGAAATTAAAATTTACTTAATATATTTTGTCAAATTTTCAAAACTAAAAAGCTCAATTTTACTACTAATGCTGCTCCAAATAATATTTAAAGAACTTTAACCTAACCAGACACATATAATAGCATCTCTACTGGTATTAGTTATAACTGGTTGACTAAATTGTATATGTAGAATATTATGTAAAATTTGTTGAACTTTGTACTTCGATATATTGGTTAGCTATATTTTAAAAATAGTAAGTTATTAAAATTTTATGTTGTTATAAATAAAATATATTACTTCAATATGGTAATAAATGAATATTTTTTTTACAGATTTATTAAGGCCTGTAGTGGTTAAACAAATATAGCCAACATCAAAGGTTGGCTATATTTATAAATAAGGGTAAATTTTTTTTACGTAATCTCTATATCTTTTATTTTTATTTATAGTATATATTAATTTTTTGTTAAGAGTTTTATGTGGTTCGAAATACTGTAAGACAATATCATTTACCATTAAATCAAAGCAGGCAAAATTTCAAAACATGCAAATTTTGACGTATATATGACCAAATAGTGTATAAGACAATATTAATTTTATTTAAATCTCCTACACTCAAAATTTTTGATCTAGGACCTAATGGGTGCCGTTTTTAGATGTTATTGACCTAATAATAAGGAGGAGTATGATTATATATTATTGAGCGTTAAAATAATGCAAAAAGTTTAACCTATGACCTAATGAACGCCCGTTTTAAGATATTATTGTACCTAAATTTATATGACCTAATAAGATGACTATATACCATTAACCGTTACACCAATACATTTCCTATAAATTTCCTTTTTACAACCTCCCTATGATGTATTATTTTTTAACCCAACAAACACAGACCGACAATTAATGCAATTAAGATATTTAACCAAGAAATAACTTCCCTCTAATTGTTGTATAAATCTTCTTGAAAAAATTGTCGTATAAAAAGACCTCTTTAGGATAAAATACATATTTTATATAAAAATTATTTACTAATTAACATTTTATTTTTGAGAAATTTATCATAAAAATGATGTATATATACTAACATTTTGATTTTGCTTTTGGGAAATCTTTCTTAAACTCCTCGTACACCTTTCTAACATGGATTTTGCTAATATTTAAATTGATGATATCCAATCCAATTATTAAATATTAATTAAAATTTTTGACCTTACATCTTCGGTTATAGATATTTTATAGTTTTTATTAATTTTAAATGATAAATTGTGATTTTGTATTCAAAAATATCTCTGTAAAATAGTGGCATGACTAATATAGATGTAGTTATGTACAAATATGTAAAGATCAAAATTTCAACTTTAACTAGTCAATGTTTCATTACTTTTTTGTCTTGAACAGATAAATTTTGAAAAATACTATGTGTACAAAATTAATTCACAAAATAGTTATAAAATATTACATATCAGATTTATATTAGTTAAATGTAAATAGACTACTGATTTCATACTACCACATCATAACATCTCATTTTGTAATTTTTCTTAACATTTTTTATGTCCTTAGCATTACCCATAATTTTTTATTATACATGACTAGTCAAATTTAATAAAATATAATTATAAATATATATAACTTTACTTTCCATTTAACTTTCAATATACAAAGCCCAAAGGCTTTCGGCAGTGATTGTAGAGACCCTCAAGAAGCCGATCAAGGTTCAAACTTGTAGATGCTCTAAAACTTGTAGATGCTCTAAAAATTAAATTCAACTTAATTACTAATCAAGAAACCTGATCAAAGTTTTGAACTTGGAGATGCTTTTAATATATTCATATTATTACTGAAAAAAGGTGCCTGGTTCCTGCCAGTTATTTATACATCATTCTTTGGAGCACAATTGGCCCATAGCTACAACCAATCCAACTTGATGTTGATGAGTTCAAGTACTGTTTGGTTTTAGTGGGATCTGGCAAGGACCACCGCAAGAAGCAAAACTCTTAATCCTTAAACATTTGACAAGTAATAATCACCATTTAAAAGATTAGATAAGATGATTGCAGGAATAAAACCAAAAAAACAAAACAGCTTGATGAACTTCTCATCATTTGCAATCAACATGTTCAAATAGAGAAACTATTAATTGTACAGACCATTAACCACAATGTGACTTTTACAATGTGAGATTAAGTAGAAGCGCCTCAAGTCTAGACGGATAGGATTTTTCACTAGGAAAAGTCAAACTCTATAGTTATCTGCTAAAGTAATAAGGTGCCAATCAGATATCTCCTATAGCCTACATATGAGCTCCTTAAGTCCTCCAGCACACATTACTCCTCCAACATGTTAAACTGAAATCTAGACAGCTGCTGAGGAATGGCTGATATAACAGGCCCGTACCACTGCAAGCAACGTGAATGGGCAAATATTAGAAACAATAATAACATGTGTACGGAGGATTACAAAAGAGCAAGCGCTGAAGCTTCTCATGTGACAAACTAGTTTTGCTGTTAATTTTAATGTGAATAATTTCACAGGAACACTTTACAGAAAAACAATATATAGAGTGACTTTTTTGTTATGGCATGGAACAGAAATTATTTGTGTAACATTTGAACATGTTTTGCTCTTCTGTATCTAAGTAAAAGGCTTTATAATACATTTCCATTCTAATTTTTTCTTGACCAAAAAAAATTGAATTCACTAAACCTGAACATTGTCGTAGAGTTCTAACAATGGAACAGCCATAAGTTTCAAATTCTTTGGAACTGCAAAGTATTGTCTCTCGGACAAATGAACAAGAAAAAGTTTCTTGCACTTCTGCGGTACAGAAGAGGTGGCCACTTATACTCGAGAAGATCAAAAAGCAGGAATTTAAAAATTACATACAGGGTTGTCACGCATTACCTTAGGCTTTGTTATATGGGGAGGGCAGTATGGGTACATCAACGTTTCAAAATTAGGCCGCCACCACGTACCAACACATTCCCCTATCTATAGTTGCATAATAAAACATTGATAAAACTTCAGAATCATACAAATTAGTATAACATTAAACGTGAAAATCGATGGAAAAGTGAGAGTTTGGTATCACAGTCTTATAAAACAAGCTTCAGATCCCGGTTTGTAAAACATAATACAGCAGGAAGTAGTACCTGCCAATCAGGCTGAACACCAGTAGCTCCAAGCTTTCTCGAGAGTTTTCTTTTTAGTCCGGCAGTTTCTAAAACATCGTAAACAAGTATTGTATCTTCAATATAATGCAAAAAAAGAGACAATATGCAATTTCGGAATCCAAAAATAATTAATATTACCGCTTTCTCCTGGCTTGATACGCCCCCCAGGAAGTTTGCAGAACGTATCACAAATTTGCAGAAGAAGAATATGGGGATGATTATGTTCATGCACCTGCAAAACCGAACATTGAAGTCCTCATCTTATCTCACAGTTAACACTAATCAGCTCCGTGTACAAATTAAGTTGATAAATCAGAACACCTTTATGGTGACATCATTTTAGGAGTAAGGGGTTTAACCTTTTAATTTGAAGTGACTAGTGTGGATCAGACTGAGAGTACACACAACCCCAACTATCTGTGAACACTTCCGTTTTACAAAAGCACTCACTTTACAATCACGAGGAATGACATATAATTGCATAGCTGTAACTTTAATAATCTTAGGTTACTTATATAATTTAGAATTACCATGTCATCTGTATCAAAATTGTAATCACGATGAATACTGTATCACCAACTTGTATAATCTACTAGTCACATAATGTACCCTGACTACCCTTGGAGTAATTACTTAAAAAATAGTATAACTTCAGAAAACACTTATAAGTTAATTAATTTCAAGAATGTGTGTGCAAGTATAATTAGGGACCATACCAATAAAATTCCTTCAACACTAGTCTTCATGCCTTCTTTCATGTAACTGCACAAACATTAAATATAAAATCACAAAATTTACAATCTAGGCAATTTAAAAAATTACATATACTATTTAGCAAAAAAAACAACTACATACTACATAGTATGCACAAATAACCCTCAAACAATATGGCAAAAATCTAGCTCATATGATAAAGGATAAAATTGAATAAATAAATGTACAAACTTGGTTTTCATGCGAGCAAGACGATCATCAACTGAAGTGATCTCCATCTTATACTCCTTGGTTCCAAATGTGTAGTTTGATAGTTGGTATGCGTTTATCACGGGGCTCGTCATTTTATTTATTTATGCAAACAGGAGAGGGAGGGGGGGGGGAGCCAGGGGGGGGGGGTTTGAAAATTTGCAGGACAGAATGTTAAAAATGGGCTGGAGTATAAAGAATCAAGGGGAGAGTGATGTTTCTAGTAAAATCCTAGGAGTTACTTGGGGCCAAGTTTTTGTTTCTTGCAGAACCTGTTTTTGTTTCTTAGGTAAACAGACAAATTTAACATGGGTTACTTATTAAAATCTGCCATTTTATATTAATATTTTTGGGGTCTTTTGTAGAACTTTGGCCTTTCATGGGTCTACAAGAAAATAGCTGTAAAAATAATTTTGGAAGACAAACATTCTATTTTTCTCAAAATTAATTTCCAAAAAGAATTCTGCAAAAACTTGTTTAATTAATTTATGTTTTTCATTTTCAACCATTAAAATAAATAAAATTTATTAATTAATATTAGAAATCCAATTTTAAAACTTTAAAAGCCCTACACTACAACAAATCAGGGCTTTTACGACGGTCAACTTACGACGATTTTTTTTGCGCGCCTAACTTACGACGGTAAAATCATGTCGTCGTAATTATTTACGACGGAAACCATATTTTGTCGTAAGTTAATTATTTTATTATTAAAACTATTACCAAACGAATAAAAAACTACAACCAGCCGCGTAGAAGAACGACGTCGTGTTTAATTTACGACGACATTTTTTATTTCCGTCGTAAGTTCAATATCTTATCATTATATTATCGTTAAATTTTATTACAAAAAGAAAAATAAAAGCTACTGTGAACGATGACGTCATTTAATTATAACTTACGACGACCTTTCCGTCGTAAATTGTCATTTAATTAAAACTTACGACAGAATTTCCGTCGTAAATTGTCCAACTAACCGCAATAAATGCCACCTGCAAACATTTGTTAGTCGTTCAAAAGTATAATATTTTAAGCAAACTTACGACGGGAAATTGATTCCGTCGTAAAGTAATATGTGCAGTGTGCAAAATGCTACTGTCTCTTTTGGAATTTCATTCTTTTCACTTTTTTTCCTAACAAAAACATATCTTCATATTATTCAAAATACATGATGACATAACAACAACGATTTCAACGATCTTCAATGTAAGTATTCAATTTTAATCTCCTATTTAATTGTTTATATGCATTTAAATATATAATTTATTATTATATTTAGTTGCATGTTCAACATATATATTTATATATGTGTGTGTATGTATGTGTGATTATATGTTATTGACTTAGCAATTTTTTTTATTTATAGATGTCTTACGATTCTAGTTGGATCACTAAACGAATTATTCCCGATGGTTATGGTTTTACGGAAGAATTTAACAAAGGGGTCAAAGATTTCTTAGCATTTGCAAAACAAAATAGCAAGAAACCGGATAATCTGGAACTTTTGATTAGATGTCCGTGTAATACATGTAACAATCAACTCTTTCAACTCATTCCCGATGTTGAGTTTCACTTATATGTCGTCGGTTTTCTTGAGACTTATACCATATGGCATTATCATGAAAAAGAAGGTGGCTCAAGGCATGAAGAAATGAATGATCGTGAAAATGTATTTGATGAATATGAGATGTTAAGGGATGCCTTTAGAATAGAAGAATTTGGAGGTGTCAATAGTATGCACGAGGAGCCAAACGAGCAAGCATCTAAATTCTTATACAATATGAATAATGTCGGAGAATCAATATATCCGGGAAATACCAAGTACACGCAATTGAAGTTTATAACAAGATTACTACATTGGAAGAATCATAATAAATGTAGTGATAAGGCCTTTGATGAGCTACTCCTCTTACTTGGAGATGTGTTTCCGGAAGGGCATAAACTTCCTTTTAATTATTATGGAGTTAAGAAGATGGTCAAGAAGCTAAGCTTGGGATACGAAAAAATACATGCATGTGAGAATGATTGCATGCTGTTCTATGGTGATGATAAAGATTTGAAAAATTGTAAGTAATGTGAGTTAAGCCGATACAAAGATACAACTAATGGCGGGAGTGATACCATTCCGAGGAAGATCTTAAGATATTTTAAGATCACTCCTCGTCTACAGCGTTTGTACATGTCTACTCATACAGCCCAATATATGAAGTATCACAACAATATAATTGTGGCTGAAGGGGTTCTTAGTCACCCTGCAGATGGAGAAGAATGGAAAGAATTTGACAAGAACTATCCAGATTTTGCAGCGGATATTCGTAATATAAGGCTTGGTCTTGCAACTGATGGATTCCCGCCATACAGTAATACTACTTCTACGGTATACTCAGTTTGGCCTGTTGTACTACTTGTGTACAACCTTCCACATACCATGTCCATGAAGGATCCATACATGTTCATGACATTACTAGTACCTGGACCGAATGATCCTGGGAGGAATCTGAATGTCTATCTTAGGCCTTTGATTGATGAGCTGATTAGTTTATGGCAGGTTGGTGTGCAGACATATGATGCTTCTACAAAGACCAATTTTATGATGCGGGCAGCCTTGTTATGGACTATCAGTGACTTTTCCGGGTTGGGTATGGTTAGCAGATGGTCAACCCACGAAAAGATGGCTTGTCATGTTTGTATGGGTGAAGTTAAAGCTAAGCAACTACCGCACAACAGGAAGTCCAGTTTTTATGGGTTACATATGGGGTTCCTAGATAAACGCCGAAGAATCGACGAAAAGGTCGAGTTATCCGTAACATGTGTGCTGGTATCACATTCCCACCACCAGGGAAACCACATAGCAAAGAAAGGGCAGATGGATTTGGTGATTCACACAATTGGACACATATCACTAGCTTCTTTGATCTACCATATTGGGATTCATTGCGCCTACGTCATTGTATCGATGTTATGCACACGGAGAAAAATGTATTTGACAACATATTTCATACTATTTTATGTGGTGCCAAAACAAAGGATACCACAAGATCAAGTGAAGATTTGAAGGCAATGGCCATCATGCAAGAGTTATGGATGAATGGTAGACACAGGCAAAAAAAAATGGGGTTTTACTTTGCTGCTACTGTGATTTAACAAACACAAATACATGTGTTTCATTTTTTAACTTTCAGGAGCGCTACATTAATATATGTGAAAAGAAAGGTGTTGATCCTAAGGAGACCCAAATTCAGAGTTGGATAGAGGCAGTGAGAGGTGTTCGGAAGAATACCATTCTTGGACATCCACGAGTTCGAGCCTCTGATGTTTATGGTATATTTCTGTGATAGTACTTGAAATCTTTAAAATACTAGAATTATTGCATATAATTTGTTCTCCATATTAACATATATGTGTTATATTTTTATAGAGTTTGAGGGACGTCCCCCACCGCCTCGAAAAGGAGAAGGAAGCTCCGGAAGATCAGCCTTGGCTCGAATACAAGATGAAATATTCATGCGCGTCATAGATCAGGCCTTGGCCCAAGCTCGAGCCAATCCGGAAGAGTATCTATTGACTCCCGAGCAGATCCGTCTTTTAGCACAAGATGTGGTGGAAGACGACTCATCACTACCTGACGACCATCCTATTATGAGAGAAACACGCCTAGCCATTGTCAGGGTCGTGGTGGAGGTGCTAAACAATATTTATAAGACGGATGGACCAGGAGCTGTCAAGGTAAAATTTGTCGTTAGTATTTTCTTTTTTTTCTTAAATGAGAAGATATATGTATGTTAATGTTTATACTTGCTACATTTGTACCCGTTTTTATACCCGTTTTTTACTTACCTTTATTCTGGATTAGCAACATTTTAGGATTAGTAAAATTTAAAGATAAAATATTTATGATTATTAAATAGGAGATTAAAATAGATTTCTTAAATTGCAGGTGGTTTGTGATGCTTTTTTTTTATCAAATTATGACCTGAAGAAAAGTGAAAAGTTATTATATATATATATATTCATAAATTTGTAATTTTATTTCTCGGTCATAAAGTTACTATATATATATATGAAATTTAAGATTATGAATCATATTAAGCAAAGGTAAACACAAGGAATCATATGAAATTATTTTACATAATATTATGACAATGTTAAATTAAAACAGATTAAGTAGATTTTAGATATACTTTGTCCACTTGCAGGGGTGATTAGGAATCAATGATAGCTATGACATAGACTGAGATTTCAAAGTATTTAATTTATTTGGTTCAATTATACAGATAAGTCATGTAGTTCAGTTAGTACAGATAAGCCATATATTTTCTTGAATTGTTGCTTAGTTGATCAAAAATTTTATACCAGGAGTTTGTATCTATTACAAGTTCACCCCAAAATTATCTATTATAATTTTGTTAACTTATTTTGTGTACATTGTAGGGGAAGGCCATAGCTACAGAAAATGACAGTGATTGGGTGGGAGCGACAATGAGAGTACTGAGTCGGAAGATGATCGTGATATGAGTGCTTCAGCTTATGATCGTGTTCCCCGTGGCGGTCCAGTTATTAGGGGTTGAATGTTAGTTAGCGTTAATATATCTTATGGATGTTTGTAAGATAATCCAAACTATGTTTGTAAACTGAATTTGGGTTTTTGGATGTTTGTACATATAAGTTTGTGTATGATACTCTAGGCTTTTGCTTGTGAACGAGTACGGATTTATGGTCACATTAATATTATTTTGGTATTTTGACTTGTAGGGTTAATTATAAATGTTGGTAGTGCTTGGTTAAATAATTGAAAGGCAGGTTTAGAATTTAATTTGGAAGCCAACAATGGCTGGAAATCAAAAGGTCAGAATATATGCTTTTCTGGAAATACAAACTTACGACGACTGTTCATAACATATTTCGTCATATTTTACTTCATTTAAAAACCAAATACGACGTTTTTACCGTCGGAAGTTAACAACTTACGACGTAAAATTTCATCGTAATAAAAGCTCAAATTTATTACAGGTGAGTCCCACTTCATAACATACGACGATATTCATGTCGGAAGATAATAAGACGAAATATTTCGTCATAATAAAAGCTCAAATTTATTACAGGTGGGTCCCGCTTCATAACATACGACGACATTTCTATCGGAAGATACTAACATACGATGAAATATTCCGTCGTAAATTTTTATTATTATTTAACTCCAGAAGTGGGTCCCAGTGTTTTAACTTATGACACAATTCAAATTTGTGACGAAATTTCGAACTTTCTACTCGACCAAAAACGACGGAAAAAAACCGTCGTAATTGGCTCAATTACGACGGTTCCCGAAAAAAAAAACATCGTAAATGCCCCTTTTGTTGTAGTGCTATTTTAATTAGGACTAATGTTATCTTTGAATGTACCTAACAATTTTTACTAACTGATGGTATGGCTATGACCTAATAGAGCTGTGGATGTCATTTATTGTTAAACACGTGCTTACAAAATTAATTTTAATCTAATCGAACAAGGGTGGTTTTAATAAAACAATGTTGTTGTTATCGCTGAACCCTAATTGTTTAACTAACTAACACATGACCTTTGAATTTTTAATAATATCTTTAAACTAAAAATACATATGTCTCATATGGATAGAGATCTTCAGATAGGGGCAGACTCAGATGAGAACTGTTCTCCTGAAAAAAATTCACTATTTTTTCAAAAATTATATCAAAAATTCTCATAATAATATTTTTGTTTAAATGACATTGTAAATTTTTTTATAAATATTTTCATAATTATTATAGAACACTAAATATAGAAGTATAATATGTTATGTGATTTGTGCATAACATGTATATGTTCCTGGTATTTTTTTTATATATAATTTTTTATTTTTATTAAAATGACACTTTCATTTTGAATAAACGATATAAAAAAATATATAAGAAAAATAAAGTATTCACTAGTTCTCCAATTAAAGTGTTCTTCATGAAATCCAACCCCTTTAGATAATATATAATTTTATATAAATAGCTATAACATTTTACTTTTATTTTTGAGAAATTTATTGGTAAATATCTCTATAACATTGTAATCTAGCTAATGTTCAAACTTATTATAAGTATTAAACATGATTCAAAATTTTCAACCAAACCTCTCTCAATTATATATATTTTTTGTTTAAACTAATATACGATTTTAAATGATAAAATTTGATCTTGTATTCCAAACATCTATCTATAAACATGAGAACTTGTAACATTTTTACGAGAAAAGTGTAGCACTCATATGTAAAAATCAAAATTTCAAAAATTGTCAATGTCTTATTAACTTCTCTGTTGAACAAACAAAAAAATATTTTTATATTTGATACATCAAAATAAATAAAAATATAATTTTACTTGCATTATTTTTTCAATATCATCTTTGCTTTTTTGATAAATTTTGGAATATATAATAATATTTTTATAATTTCCCATTTTAATTACAGAAAGTTTAAATTTATGAGACTAAATAATGTACTTGCGAAACATATTATTTACTAAAAAATGTGAAGACACATAAAATTTATAATTTTACATATAAGTGTTAATTTATAACTTTATATTTTTAAAAGTTTCATGCTAACATGATAAATGTGAAATAATTTCCAATTTTTACCATTGTGGATATTGTGTCAAATTTTACCCTTACATTTATTGTTATGTAGTATTTTTTAATAAAAAAGTATTAAAAAATATTTAAAAAATTATATATATACAAAGAGAGGAGTTAAGTTCTATGGAAACTACTATTTTTCTTGAGACCTTGGATATACTTATGTTCAACAAGTAAAATATTGCATAAAAACAATGCAAAATATATTTTTTTTGCAAATCATGCTATACAAAGATCCTTATTTTATTTAAAATCTTAAATATCATATATGTACTACATGTAAAACATTACAAAAATAATATATTTTGTAAATCATGTTAAGTTTGCAGAACATTTGTTCAGCTTGCACATACACATTATACTTATTAAACTTAAATGATCTTCAATAATTTTAATGAATTAGTGATACTCGTAAATATATTTTATAGTGTTTTGATTGCTGTGTGATCGTCTCCATGAAAGAGTGGTCTCCATAAAATTTCCTCTATAGAATATATAGATAGATGATCAAATAAAATTCAACATTATTCTAAAAAGTAGAAACTAATGGCAACCATTCATTTTTTTTAACTTTAATTGAATCTCCACCACACAAATCTTATCAAAATCTCCCATCTCTCTCGTCACATTAAGCATGTCACTCCCACACATATATGTACATGTATGTATTATTCTATCCATTTTCTATTTAATTTTTCTCATTAATCGATGAACTTTTTTTAAAATCCGACTTCACTATATTTTCTCTATCTCCCAATTCAATTTTCATACCATATTTGTTATATTTCGGCGATAAATCACTATTTATACTTATCGGAATCACTAAACCGAAATCACTATTATTTCAGAACTTCCTGCATTTTAGTGATTTCCGTAAGTACAAATAGTGATTTATTACCGGAATATGACATATATGGTATGAATATTGATCGTTGGAGGATATACAAAAATATTGTGAAGTCGAATTTTTAAAAAATATCGTCGAATGAGAGGAAAAATCTATTTAAAATGGACGGGATTAAGTGGGGTTGTTTGGAGTAGGGTGTATCTAATTAAGTTATATTTGGGTTGAACTAGCCATACCTTTCAAGTTTTTATTTTAATGTTGTTTTTATTTGAACAGTCATATATATATATATATATAGTAGCGAGAACCCTTTTATTTAGAAAATCGTGGAGAATCATTATTTAAAAAATATGTAATATATAATTTATTTATTTTTATCATATATAGTTCAAAATTTAATTATCAAGTTAAAAATCGAAGTCACTCAATTTTTTATTTAAAAAATCATTGAAATTTATGAAAAAATTTAATTTGGTTCTATAGTAGAATCACACTTATTAAAAATTATTCTATTTTAGAATCAAATTTAAAATCAAGTAACTTTATCAAATTCTAATTGATAAATTTTTGATTATATTCAAATATAATTATTATTCTAGATTAGCATCAAATTTTATATTTTTTGAAATAAAATTTTACAATTTTTGATGAGATTCTATAATAAAATCAACGGTTCTCCACGATTTCTCATATAAGATGATTGTCCACGAAGTAAAGGCCTATATATAGAGAGAGAGTCTTACTCAAATACAAATTAAATTAAAATACAAACTGCAAACTACAAACTGTACCACACTCAATTTAAATATACCCTACCACACACAACTCTACCTAATTCCCTCCATTTTTAATTAATTTTTTCCCGTCAATTGGTGAACTCTTTTTAAATCTAACTTCAATATATTTTTCTACATCCTCCAACAATCAGTATGAATACCATATTTGATATATTACGGCGATAAATCACTAATTATGCCTACGATAATTTACTAAAACCTACTGGTTTTTTGAATTGTACTAATTTCAGCTTAGTGATTTGGGTAAACTTAAATACTAATTTGTGGTCAAAATATAGTAAATATGCTATGCAAATTGATGAGTGAGAGATGGAGAAAAATACGGTGAAGCTATTTTTTTTAAAAAAGTTAATCGGCTAACGAGAAAAGTCAAACTAAAAACGTAGGGGAAAATATATACATGAATACGTAGTGCACATGGAGGAGAGAGAAAGAGATTAAACATGTGGCTGCTATTGGTTTGTAGTTTGTATTCTAATATTGGTTTGTATTTGAGCACTTTGCCTATATATATATGAACTACTTCAAAATAAACTTTTTTATAATAAAAATTAGAAATTAAAATGAAAAAAAAATTCTCAATCATGTCGAAATATAGCACATATGCTATGCAAATTGATCGTTGGGAGATTTAGAAAAATATAGCGAAGTCGAATTTTTAAAAAAACTTATGGTTTGACGGAATAAATTAAAATAAAAACGGAGGGGAAAAACTGAGATTCTGTGTGGGAGAGTGCAGATTAGTTCGGGTTTGGTGTTTTAGGGAGGTCATTAGATTAGATTGATCTAATGGCTTAGACTAATTTCTAGTTTAATTTTGATTTTTATTTGATCATTTGCCTATATATATACTAACCTAAAACCTGTGCGATACACAGACTATTTTTAATATTTTATAGTTTTGAATTTAATTTGAAGTGAAATTTTAAACTATGAATTATTTATTAGAAATTTTTGATAATATAATTTGATAATTATTTTAAATATACATGTGTATAATTTATTGAAATGTTTAGTTTTTAAAAAAATATCATTGATTGGAAAATTTAGTTTTCTTTTGAATTTCATAGGTGTGTTTACAAAAGATAATTATGGTTTAAATTAAAATATAAATTTAGCTCACATCAATTGTAAACAAATTATTTTTACTTTGGTATACCGAAAAAATCTAACTAATTATATTCAAATTTATTTTTATTTAAATTGTTTAAACCGAGATCAATGATAAAAGTTTATGTATCAATAATAAAAATTTATGTTAACCCGACTAAAAGTACATGTTATGGTATAATTAGTTTCTTATTTTAATTTTGATTTATCCTGAATCAATTGTATAATTATTTTAGCCTGGATGAATAGCATGTATTGATTTATTTTAGTCCGACGCAATTATACTGACTAAGGAATCATCTCTCTTTTTATTTTATTAAAAACCTATAATTATATAATCCAAATATTTTACACACATATCTGCAATCAAACTTTTAATATTTCGGTTATTAGGGTTGTATCACAATTATCCCACAATCCTAAACCTAGTTTATACCTAACAACGAATTAGGTAGATTTTAATTTTATTTTAACACGAATCAATAATATAAGAATTACCTTTAGTTTGAATTTAATTTTATTTTTAGCGTAAATCAGTAATATACATTATTTTGTTTTAGCCTTAGCCCCGTTATATCCATCATCTAATTACATTTAGTTTATTTTTAATTTTATTGTAGATGTAGTTAAATATTATTTTATTTTAAGCCGAATAAATTACATATTTTGTTTTATTTAGATGACATTATATCGACCAACGCATTATGTTGTATCACGGTTTTAGTCTCTGACCCGTTACGTCAACCAAATCCAGATAATTATCTATTTTTTTTATTTAATTTTATTTTAGTACGAAATGAATATTTTTATGTTTTAGACCGAATTGATAATAAGTATAATTTTAGTTTACCCTGATGACATTATATCTGCCAAACGAATTTGCTTTCATTTTATTTTGTTTTAACTCGTTTATTTTTTTTTGTTTTAGCCTAATGACAATATATCGACCAACCGAAATTGCTTCAAATTTTGATCAGTCTATTATTTTATTTTAATCCGAGACTGCAAATCTAACTAATTATACGTAATTTAATTTATTTTTTATTTAGAATTAGATCATTAGTATACTTTTATTTAATATTATATATTATTTTGTTTAAATCAAAATCATTAGACATATTACAATTCTATTTGTATTTATATAATTATATTGTGAATAGTAATCTATGTATGTGAATGTTTTATTTTAAATATTACTATAATTACGGTGACCGGATCGAATATCAACCAAACTTTCATTATTTCGTCTTAATAGTCTTTAGGCAAATGATCAAATAGAAAATAAACTTAGAATAGAAACTACAAACTAATCCAAGCCATTAGATCAATCTAATCTAATCCCAAAAAAGCATCACACCCAACTAATCTGCACCCTCCTTCACACAATCCCAGCTTTTCCCCTCCTTTTTAATTTAATTTTCCGTCAAACAATAAGTTTTTTTAAATCCGTCTTCACTGTATTTTTCTCCATCCCTCAACGATTGATTTGCATACCATATATGTTATATTTCCAAGTAATTTAAAAAAAATATTCGGTTTCGAGTTTTTATTATAAAATTGGTTTTAATTAGGGTAGCCCCATAGTGTGTATATATATATATATAGTTGTGTGTGTGTCTATATATATAAAAAAAATAAAAAATTAAATTTTTAGTGCTGATAGAAATTTAGATGTGAAAGAATGAAGTTAAAAATTATTAGGTCTCGAGGGTATAATTTACTTTATTTGTAAATATTAAAAAAATAGAAAATATAATTTATACGTGAAAAATACGTTATTTGTGTAAGGATTATAATAAAAAATGCAAATAAATATGATCCAAATAATTTTATTATTTTAATAAAAGTTATTAGAATTATACAAGAAACATGATTATATGTGTGGTCGAGAGCTAACATTTAGAAAATGATTCTTTTACTAATAAAAATTAAATGATAACCCGTGCAAAAATACGGGTGTGACCATTTAAATTAATTTTTAATTATGCAACCTATCATAATATTTTTTTTATTAAATTATAATGAAACTATTTACATCAACATCATTATTTAATATAAAATCAGGTATCAAAATTTCATTAAAACAAGATTTCGTTTATTAATAAGTGCTATTTTATATATCAAAACCGTCAAAAATAAGAATTTTAGATAAATCAAAAATATGGGTGAAAACAAATTTGATACTGAAATTCTATATTATAATACTCAAGTCTACCCAAGTATAGTTATTATTCAGTTACCAATCAAAAAATTATGAATTATTTTAGAACGAATCAAAAAGCAATCCTAAATTTTAGACCAATCACATTATAAAAAAAATCTTTATTTAACATTCTCATCCTAATATGTTAACCCTTATTAAATAAAAATTCTAATTTAAATATAATAGTAATTGGATTAGACCAATCAAATCACTTAAACTTTAGACTAATCATATTATATTATCAATTTACTTATTTAACATTCTCATCCAAGCATATAAACTATGATTAAAATAATTATAATTTAAGCATGATAGGACTTGATTAGACCAATCAAATATTCCCTTTTCCTCAATTAAACTATAATTAAGATTCAATCAATATAATTTAATATTTTAATCCAATGGTTAATAACTAAATGTGTGTTAATTATTTATATAAAAAACTAATCATCCTTCTTTCGCTTTTCTTCAATTAAATTCAACAAATATTCAATCAATATAATTTAATATAGTAATTCAATGGATTAAAAACTAACTAGGTTAGGAATATGTTGTGAACTTGATGATAAATCATACAAAACATATTAGTAGATTTAACTTAGTGAAATTTGTAGCACTCGACGGATGATCAAATATAGTCCCGACGGATGATTCAATATAGTCCCGACGGATGATGATTTGATATCCATCGAGTGAGTAGCTTATGTAATAATAAGTATTGTAGCACATTCTTGCAAACAACTTTGTGTAGATTCTGTAGTAGCATATGAGTCATGTTGACTACTAGTAGATATGCAGAATAGGTTGATTAATTGTAAATATAAGATGTCTTGTAATTCTGCATAATTAAAATGGAGTCAAGTGTCAAATAGCTACCCGACGGATGATCAACAAAGCTACCCGACGGATGATCAACAAGCTACCCGACGGATAACAAAAATGTATCCGACGGACGATCAATTCAAATATCTGTTGACAGTGACAACACAGTCACATGCGTTGGGTGTTTGCAAAAGGAATATGGCAGCCTGTTTAGCAGGAAATTGAGAACAAAGAAGCATTATCATTTCTATGCAAGTTATGAAGATTTTCAAAGATGCTTGAATAGAGTAATGAAGCAGCATGAAGTTAGACTTGATAGGTTTTGTTTTATTATCCCGTCTTATTACCATGTAAACTTGGT
This sequence comes from Apium graveolens, assembly GCF_009905375.1. NCBI lineage: Eukaryota > Viridiplantae > Streptophyta > Magnoliopsida > Apiales > Apiaceae > Apium > Apium graveolens. The sequence goes on along the minus strand of NC_133648.1, from coordinate 234,810,309 downwards.
GATATATAAACCGAGTGTAGCTAGTAGAACAAAAAACTAAGCAAACATATTTAGAAGAGAAATAGAAAAAGCTGTAATTGTTAAGAATTTCTCTGTAGTTTGTTTGTTGACTTGTAAAGCAGTTGTGAGCCAATTTGAGCTTCACAGAGTTCTCAAATCGAGATATATATATATATATATATATATATATATATGGTGGATACATTCAAATCCACTAGAAAGTTTTAAAGACTTGTGTTTTTATTACTTTGTTTTTTGATTTACTTTATTCCATATTCCACACTTTGCAAATCAAAACACTTATATATATATATATTGAGTTAGAACATTTGTATAAATCTTGAAAAAAAGCCAAAATTATATTCAAACCCTCTTCTGTAATTCTTGTTGTATTGTTAGGGGATAACAATTGGTATTAGAGCAAGCTCTTGAAGTTCAAAGAGTGTAAAGATCACAACAAACAGCAAGATGAACAAGAAAGATGTTGGAGTTAAAATTTCTTTTCTGGACAAAGATAATTATCACCACTGGAAGGTGAAAATGCATCTACATCTTCTTTTTCAAGATAAGGCCTATGTGGATTGCATAGAGAGAGGTCTTCATGTACCAATGAGAGCTGCAACAGGCAATGAACCATCTGTTCCCAAGCCTAGGCATAAATGGTCAGATCTTGATATTGAGCAAGTCAGGAAAGACAAGAAGGCCATGAATATATTGTTCAATGGAGTTGATGGTGATATGTAGGGGTGTACGCGGTTTGGTCAACCCGACCAATCCAAACCGGACCAACCCTATTTCGACCGAACCAAACCGATTTTTTTCAACCCGATATATAGTTGGGTTGAAAAAATGTCAACCCGGATTAATTGGGTTGGATATGGTTTTCGATAATTTTAAACCAATCCAACCCGATTAAAATATATATGTACATGCTAATAAGTTAATTCAAAATTATGTTTAGGCCATTTACATGGATCCATATATCTCTAACTCTAAATGTAACTTATAACCTCCGTGTTCATAGTTCATTTCGTAATAACAATAGATGTTTGATTAATGTTATATTTTTTGCATTTATAATTCATTCCAATATTTAAAGCGTGAGCAATATTATTAGTAATTTTGATGTCGAAAATTAGATGCTTAAGACTATTCAATATGGAGGATTGTAATATTATTTTGAACTATTTTCAAGTATTTTAAACTTTGAAACCTTATATTTTATTATAATTTTTTTATTATAATTTTGTCTATTTAATAAACCGATCAAACCGATCCAAACCGAACCAAACCGAAGTATACAAATTGGTTTGGATTACAAATTTAAACGGTTTGGGTTGGGTTGAAATCTTGAAAACCCGAATTAATTGGGTTGGATTGCTAAATTTTCCCAACCCGCCCAACCCGATCCGTGTACACCCCTAGTGATATATTTGATAACATCATTAACTTGAAAACAGCCAAAGAGGTATGGGACACTATCCAGATTATTTGTGATGGTACTGAGCAAGTAAGGGAGAATAAGATGCAGCTGCTAATTCAGCAATATGAGCACTTCCACTGTGAAGATAGTGGGTCCCTCATTGATATTTTTAGTAGATTTCAAAAACTACTAAATACTCTGAATTTGCATGGAAGAGTCTATCAGACAAAAGACTCTAACCTCAAGTTCCTTAGATCTCTTCCAAAGGAGTGAAAACCAATGACAGTCTCATTGAGAAATTCTCAAGATTACAAGGAGTTTACCTTGGAGAGACTGTATGGCATCCTGAAGACTTATGAGCTTGAAATAGAGCAAGATGAGAGGATGGAGAAAGGAAGGAAGAAAGGAGGGTCCATAGCACTGGTTGCTGAGTTAGAGAAAGAGAAAGAGATGAAGGTAGAAGCTGTTGAGTCTACTTCAAAGGTCTGTGAGAACAAGGGCAAAGGGATGGTAGCTGAAAATGAAAATCATTTGAGCCAAGATGACATGGATGATATTGACGAGCATTTAGCATTCCTTTACAGAAGATTTTCCAAGCTCAAGTCCAAAAAGAACTTTGGAGCAGCCAAGTCAAGTAGAAACATGGTGGATAAATCCAAATTTAAATGTTTCAAATGTGGCTTGGCAGGGCATTTTTACAGTGAGTGTAGAAAGTCAGATTCCAGCAAAAAGAAGTTTGAGCCTGTTGATTACAAACAGAAATATTTTGAGTTGCTCAAGCAAAAGGAAAGGGCTTTCATTACACAGGAAAATGACTGGGCAGCTGATGGATTGGATGAAGATGAGGATGTAAGCTATGTCAATCTAGCCCTAATGGCCAAGTCCGATAAAAAAGAAACAAGTTCTTCAAGTAATCAGGTAATCACCACTAACCTAGCACATTTATCTAAGACTGAGTGTAATGATGCAATCAATGACATGTCAACAGAATTATATTACTTGCGTGTTACACTTAAATCTCTCACTAAGGAAAATCACTACACCATAAATGATCTATGGGAACATCTCATAGATGGGTGTTGCTAAATAATGTTACATTAGGTATGCTAATTTTGATCTACTAAAACCCTTTGTTTTTTATGTTACCTTAGATACAAAGTGGTGTTACATTTGAAAAACATACGTTTCATATAGCAACATGCAAGGATATGTTGCCTTAGGTCATTTCTATTAGATTTTCTTTTAGTTTCCTTTTTATCCTCAACCAACTTAAGCCTGTTTTTCAACTGATCTAAGGTCATGTGTCATATATTCACCTTACTGGCATCTTTGGATGTGCTAGCTTCTTCCTTGACAAAGTTCTTGGAAGTTGAACCAAACTTCTTATTGAGATTTTTCAAATTGTTCTTTTTAAAATCACTTGCCTGTTTTAATTGATGAGCCTTCAACGGATGCTCTTTTTCTTCCTTCAACGGATAACTTTCATCATCCGTTGATTCCACTTCCGTTGACAATCCATCAATTAATTCAACTTCCTTTTTGGTTTTCTTCCAGGCATTCTCACATAGTAATTCAATTCCCTGAACCTTGACAATTTGAGCACTAACATCCCTAGATGTTTTCCAGACCTTGATTACCTCTTGCTCACGTTCTAATTGTTTAGAAAGAATTTCTACTTTCTTAACATATTCTTCTAGTTCACTCTCAACAGTCAAGCATTTGATTTTAATCTTTTCAAGCTCAATTACCTTACCCTCTAACACAGCATTCCTATCACTTAAAAACACATTATTCTCTTTGATTCTTGTGTTTTCTTTAGCTAGTGATTTAAGGGAAACACACAAATGATATAATTCATTGGAAATATCATTTATGGCTTCATTGCATTCAATATTAGAAAGCTGAGAGAGGTCAGTAGTAATTACCTGGTTGCTTGATGAACTAGTTTCATTTTCATCAGAATTAGCCATCGGGGCTAGGTTGACATATTCCATATCATCATCTTCATTGGCTCCATCTGCTGCCCAATCATCTCGAGTCAGAAAAGCTCTTTCCTTCTGTTTGAGCAAATCGAAATATTTCTTTTTGTAATCAACTTGCTCAAATTTCTTCTTATCAGAGGATGGCTTTCTGCACTCATTTGCAAAGTGTCCACTTATGCCACAGTTATAACATTTGAACTTAGATTTGTCCACCATGTTCTTGTTTGACTTAGTGAATTTTGCATTTTTCTTGAATTTCATCTTTGCAAACCTCCTGGACAGAAAAGCCAGATGTTCATCAACATCATCAGAGTCATCTTGACTGGAATTGTCTTCAACCTCAGCTACTTGCTCCTTTCCCTTGCTTGATTCTGATTTGCTTGTGCCAATTTTAAGAATTGGCATTGTCTTTTCTTTATTCCTGGCTTCAATCTTCTCATTGTCAGCTACAAGTGCAACTGATCCACCTTTTCTTTTTCCCTTTTCCAACAGCTCATCTTGCTCCATCTCAAGTTCATAGGTCTTTAAAATTCCATATAATCTTTCAAGTGTGAAGTCCTTATAATCTTGAGAATTTTTTAGAGAAACTGTCATAGGCTTCCATTCCTTTGGTAGAGACATCAGAAATTTTAAATTGGAGTCCTTGACTTGGTACACTCTGCCATACAGCTTCAATCCATTCAACAGTTTCTGAAATCTGTTGAAGGTATCATTCAATGATTCGCCTTCTTCAAAATTAAAATATTCATACTGTTGAATGAGAAGCTGCATTTTGTTTTCTCTAACTTGCTCAGTACCTTCACAGATAAGTTGCACAGTATCCCAAATCTCCTTAGCAGTTTGGTTGTTAATGACATTGTCAAACATATCTTGATCTAGGCCATTAAACAGAATGTTCATGGCTTTCTTGTCCTTGTGAACCTCTTCAATATCTTCAACAGTCCATTCTGCTTTTGGCTTGGGAATAGACTGTCCAACAGCAACTGTTGCAGTAGCAGCTGTGGCCACCTTGTGAGGGATGTGAGGACCATTTTCAATACAGTTGATGTAGCTTTCATCTTGAGAGAGAAGATGTAAATGCATCTTCACTTTTCAGTGATGATAGTTATCTCTTTCCAGGATTGAAATCTTTACACCAATATCCTTCTTACTCATGATGTTAGCAGAATAGATCTTTAAACTCTTTGTATGTTAAGAGCTTGCTCTGATACCAATTTTTATTCCCAGTGAACTAACAATGAGATTTACAGAAGGGGGGTTGAATGTAAATCTCAAACTTTTTCAAGTTTTGGGCAGTTTCTAAGGCTAAGTGTTTTAATGAATAAATGTGTGTGAATTGCTTTAAGCTAATACAAACATATATATATTCAAACACAAATATAAAGAACACAAAGAACTTATAAACTTTTCTGGTGGATTTGTTGTTCCACCAGAGATGTGTTACTTCATAAAATCTGTGATTCAAAGAATTAAATCACAGCTGCGTCCTAGTACAAACTAGATGATTTTCTCTCTGGATTTTTCTAAACAGCTCTGGAAAATTCACCATCTAATTACTAGCTGCTACTTGGTTTATATATCACCAAGTTTACAAGTGAAGACAAAACTGTAAAATATAATTAAAAGATTTTTCACATGTTTCTTCTTCATTTCTCTATCCAATGCAATTTAGGTTTAGCTGTGAATCTTTGAATACTTCCTTGTTTGCACCAGAATGGAAATGCTGCTTTTTCTTGATTCCTCCTAGAGGCTGCCACATTCCAGTTTGTCTCTGTCAACCCATGTGCCTCTGTCAGCTTATGAATTGTCAATATCAACTGCTATTGAGCTTAGCATCCGTTGAAGTTTTTATCCGTTGATGGCTTTATCCGTTGAAGCTTTTATCCGTTGATGGCTTTATCCGTTGAAGCTTTATCCGTTGAAGCCTTATCCGTTGATGCATTAGGAGTTGAAGCTTTATCCGTTGATGCACTCATCCTTTGATGGATGTTATCCGTTGAAACTTTAGAGACATCCGTTGAAGCTTTGTTTCTCATCCGTTGAAGGCCTTTAATATCAGTTGATACTACTTCACTTATACAAAATTACAAGGCATGAAATATTTACAATTAGCCCTCCTATTTGCATATCCACTAGTAGTCAACATGACTCATAATTTCCCACAACATCTAAGAATTACAACTTAAATACAGAGAATGAAATGTGCTACAATACTAAACTTATTTCTAAGTAAAGCTACTCCTTCAATGGATAGCCAGAATGGTCTTATCCGTTGAGGCTACAAACACCAGATTTCTACTTAAGTGTTTTGTTGAACTTATCATCAAACTAATACACATATTCCTAATAAAGAAAAACCATGGAATTGGGTTCAAGGAAAGGAGAATGCAGTGCTATAGTCGGGTATGTTCACAGTTGCTGGAATAAGTGAAGAGTCATCGAGTGATCTTCACTCTGAAGAAGAGGCTGTTACTTCACAACAATCGAGTGAAAATAATGAATTTGAAAGCTCTGATGTTAGTCCACAGTCCACCGAGTTGAATTCAGAATCTGCTGTCGATAGTGAAGCCCAAAATCACAGATCACTTCAAAATATTTATGCTGAGATAGAGCAAGTCGAATTGGAGGATAAGGAGCTGTTTTTTATGGGAGTCGACGAACCAACAAACTAAAGCCAGGCAGTGAAAGATATAAATTGGAGGAAAGAAATGAAACAAGAGATTGAATCGGTCGAGAAAAATAACACTTGGAGGTTAACTGAACTACCACCTGGAAGAAAACCAATCAACTTGAAGTGGGTGTATAAGTTGAAGAAAAATGCAGAAGGTGAGATCGTAAAATAAAAGGCAAGAATTGTTGTAAAGGGGTATGTTCATAAACCAGGCATAGACTTCGATGAGATTTTTGCACCAGTTACACGGATCGAAATGGTTCGTTTGTTGTTAGCTTTGGCTGTCAAGAAGAGTTGGGAAGTCCATCACATGGATGTGAAAACGGAGTTTTTGAACGGGGAGGTTCAAGAAGAAATTTATGTGACTCAACCTGATGGATTCGTGAAAAGAGGGCATGAACATCTGGTCTACAGGTTAATAAAAGCTCTATATGGGCTCAGACAAACGCCACAAGCTTGGTATTCGAAATAAAGCAAGTGCCTTGAAGATATTGGTTTTGAGAGGTGCCCGTATGAGTACGCTGTTTACACAAAGAAGATGGGTAGTGAGGTTCTGATTATTGCCATCTACGTAGATGATATACTGGTGACTAGTTCGAGTGTTGCAGCTATAAGGGATTTCAAGGATCAGATGAACAGCTGGTTTGATATGAGTGACTTAGGAAAGCTGTCTTACTATCTTGGAATAGAAGTGAAGCAGAACGAAGGTTACATAGAACTAAGGCAGACGGGATATGCCAAGAAAATACTTGAGAAGGCGGGCATGTTGGACTGCAATTCCACCAAGTATCCAATGGACCCAAAGGAGTGTATTAGTAGTGATTTGGGAGGTGTGGCAGTCGATACAACCCAGTTTAAAAGCTTGATGGGAGGCCTCCGAATTCTTGTGCACACGAGGCCGAATATTGCATTTTCTGTTGGCGTAATTAGTAGGTTCATGGAGAGACCTACGGTGATGCATCATAATGCAGCAAAGAGGGTGCTCAGGTATGTGAATGGCACTCTATCATACAGGTTGACTTATTCGAGGGACAACAGAAACAATGTGCTCACGGGATACTCTGATAGTGATTTAGCGGGTCACATCGAAGATAGGAAGAGCACCGGGGCTATGGTGTTTTATTTGAATGAGAGTTTGATAACATGGGTTTCTCAAAAATAAAGGTGTGTGGCTCTTTCCTCATGTGAAGCTGAATTCATGGCAGCAACTACTGCATCCGGTCAGGCGATTTGGCTTCGGAAGCTTTGAACAAAGATCACAGGAGAGCAAACTGGTTCGGTTATTTTGTATATTGATAATAAGTCTGCAATCGATTTAGCAAAAAATCCCGGTGTTTCATGGCAGTAGTAAACACATATATATTCGATATCACTTCATCCGTGAATGTGTTGAGAAGGGCGAGATATTTGTAAAACATGTAAGCACTGATATGCAGCAGATACTCTCACAAAGGCTCTCATGACTGTAAAGTTTGAAAAGATGCGTCAGCTGTTAGGAGTTAAGGATGTAGGCAAACAAGTCTAGACTAAGGGAGAGATTGTTGGAGTTTAATCTAAACTTATTTTGTTTAATTTGTTTAGTTTAGGTGTTTTAATTGATTTATATTTCTGAGGTGTTAGTGAGAGACCTCGTCTTCAGTAGTGCAGAGAGATTTTAGGAGTTCAGAGAATAAGTCGTATGATTTAGAGTAGTGCTAGGTGTCGCAGTTTTAGTTTCCTACTTTGTAGCCACTTTTTGTTCTTGGTTTAGTACTTATTTTGTTATTCTCAGCATTAATAATATAGCAGACTTAAAGTGCATCGTTTGTTTTTCCCAGTTTTACATACAAACACGAGTATAATTATATTGCAGGTGATCAGATTATCAACATAATCATGGCTCAAACGATTAGATAAGATGATTGCAAGAATAAAACCATAAAAAACACTGTGATGAACTTCTCATCAATTGTAATCAACATTTTAAATTCCAGAAACTACTTGTACAGGACATCAACCACAATGTGATTGCTTCAGCATTGTCACTTTTACAAATCTAAGAGAGATCACAATCAAAGCACGTCTAGAAGGATATGATATGTCCCCCGGTACACATTATACCTCCAACTTGTTTATCTGAAATCTAGACAACTGCTGAGGAATGGTGGATATAATAGGCCCGTACCTCTGCAAGCAATGTGAATGGACAGAAATTAGAAACAATCATAACAAAAGAGCAAGCTCTGAAGAACACTTTACAGAAAAACAATATAGTGTAATTTTTTGATATGGCATGGAGCAGAAATTATTCCTGCACATAACACTTGAACACATTTGGCTCTTCTGTATCTAAGAACAAGGCTAAATAATACAATTCAATACAAAATTTTCTCGGACCACAAAATTTAAAATTCACTATACCTGAGCATTATCGTAGAGTTCGTATAATGGAACAGCCAGAAGTTTCAAATTCTTTGGAACTGCGAAGTACTGTTTCTCGGACAAATGAACGAGAAAAAGTTTCTTGCACTCCTGCATTACAGAAGAGGTGGCCACTTATGTCATCTGCTATACGCGAGGAAATCAGAAAGCAAGAAGCCAAGAATATTAAAATTACATACAGGGTTGTTACATTACCTTGGGCCTTGTAATATGTGGAGGGCAGTATGGGTACATTACGTTCTCAAAGTTTGGCCTCCACCACGTACCGACACATTCCCCTATCTATAGTTGCATAATACACATTACTGAAACTTCAAACTCATATAAAACAAGCTTCAGATCCCTGTTTCTTAATGAAGTAGTACCTGCCATTCAGGCTGATGACCAGCCGATGCAGCTCCAAGTTTGCTGGTAAGCTTTCTTTTCAGTCCGGCAATTTCTAAAAACATCGTAAACAAGTATACATTGTATCTTCAATATAATGCAAAAGAAAATACTGTATGCAATTTCTGAAACCAAATATAGTAAATATTACCGCTTTCTCCTGGCTTGATACGCCCCCCAGGAAGTTTGCAGAACGTATCCCCAATTTGCAGAAGAAGTATATGGGGATGATTATGTTCATGCATCTGCAAAACTCAATAAGTTTAACCTTTCAAGTGACCAATGTGTACACAACGTACCAACATTTTGTTAACACTCTCACGTTTACCATAGCAAGGAATGACATATAATTGCAAAGCTTTAACTTTAAGAATCTTAGGGGCATTATACACTTATACCATGATGATTTAGGTGCATTATAAGTTGTATCTAAAATTTAAGAATAATCATGTCATGTGTATCAAATTTTAATCACGAATACTTCATCACCAATGTAATCAATTATAATTAATGTACCCGTGGAGAAATTACTTAAAAAATAATAAAATTCAGAAAAACTTTTATAAGTTAACTAAATTCACAATTGTATGTGCAAATCAATATAAGGGACCATACCAACAATATTCCTTCAACAGTAGTCCTCATGCCCTCTTTCATGTAACTGCACAAACAATAAAAACACCCAAAAATACTTAACAAACAAAAAAAACAGTAACAAAATTTACAATCTAGCTAGGGTCTTTAAATCAACGTAACTACACACATTAGGTACAAATAATCTGGAAAACATTTAACAACATTAAACTAAAATCTTGCTCAAACAAGATAAAGATAAATATATAAATTAATAAATGTGTACATAGTTTTCATGCGAGCAAGACGATCAGCAACAGAAGTGTCTTTCTCCATCTTCCATTCTTTGGTTCCAAATGTGTAGTTTGATAGTTGGTATGTGTTTATCACAGGGCTCGCCATTTTTTTTATCTACACAAACGAGAGAGAGAGAGATGAAAATGGGCTGGAGTACTATAAAGAAACAAGGGGAGAGTGATGTTTCTAGTAAAATCCTGAGTAGTTACTTGAGCTATGTTTTTGTTTCTTGCCTAGGCGACAAATTTAACATCAGTTAAGTATTGAAAACAGCCGTTCTATCTCTACTCATTACTCCTTTTATATCTTTTAACACTAGGCTTTTTACGGGTCTAGGTGAGAATAATTTTTAAAAATAAATTTTGGAAGATTAAATGTTTATGTTTTTCTCAAAACTAATTTCCAAATTTTTTCTATAAAAACTTGTTTGATTCAATACCTTTTTTCATCCATCAAAATGAAATTAAAATTTACTTAATATATTTTGTCAAATTTTCAAAACTAAAAAGCTCAATTTTACTACTAATGCTGCTCCAAATAATATTTAAAGAACTTTAACCTAACCAGACACATATAATAGCATCTCTACTGGTATTAGTTATAACTGGTTGACTAAATTGTATATGTAGAATATTATGTAAAATTTGTTGAACTTTGTACTTCGATATATTGGTTAGCTATATTTTAAAAATAGTAAGTTATTAAAATTTTATGTTGTTATAAATAAAATATATTACTTCAATATGGTAATAAATGAATATTTTTTTTACAGATTTATTAAGGCCTGTAGTGGTTAAACAAATATAGCCAACATCAAAGGTTGGCTATATTTATAAATAAGGGTAAATTTTTTTTACGTAATCTCTATATCTTTTATTTTTATTTATAGTATATATTAATTTTTTGTTAAGAGTTTTATGTGGTTCGAAATACTGTAAGACAATATCATTTACCATTAAATCAAAGCAGGCAAAATTTCAAAACATGCAAATTTTGACGTATATATGACCAAATAGTGTATAAGACAATATTAATTTTATTTAAATCTCCTACACTCAAAATTTTTGATCTAGGACCTAATGGGTGCCGTTTTTAGATGTTATTGACCTAATAATAAGGAGGAGTATGATTATATATTATTGAGCGTTAAAATAATGCAAAAAGTTTAACCTATGACCTAATGAACGCCCGTTTTAAGATATTATTGTACCTAAATTTATATGACCTAATAAGATGACTATATACCATTAACCGTTACACCAATACATTTCCTATAAATTTCCTTTTTACAACCTCCCTATGATGTATTATTTTTTAACCCAACAAACACAGACCGACAATTAATGCAATTAAGATATTTAACCAAGAAATAACTTCCCTCTAATTGTTGTATAAATCTTCTTGAAAAAATTGTCGTATAAAAAGACCTCTTTAGGATAAAATACATATTTTATATAAAAATTATTTACTAATTAACATTTTACTTTTGAGAAATTTATCATAAAAATGATGTATATATACTAACATTTTGATTTTGCTTTTGGGAAATCTTTCTTAAACTCCTCGTACACCTTTCTAACATGGATTTTGCTAATATTTAAATTGATGATATCCAATCCAATTATTAAATATTAATTAAAATTTTTGACCTTACATCTTCGGTTATAGATATTTTATAGTTTTTATTAATTTTAAATGATAAATTGTGATTTTGTATTCAAAAATATCTCTGTAAAATAGTGGCATGACTAATATAGATGTAGTTATGTACAAATATGTAAAGATCAAAATTTCAACTTTAACTAGTCAATGTTTCATTACTTTTTTGTCTTGAACAGATAAATTTTGAAAAATACTATGTGTACAAAATTAATTCACAAAATAGTTATAAAATATTACATATCAGATTTATATTAGTTAAATGTAAATAGACTACTGATTTCATACTACCACATCATAACATCTCATTTTGTAATTTTTCTTAACATTTTTTATGTCCTTAGCATTACCCATAATTTTTTATTATACATGACTAGTCAAATTTAATAAAATATAATTATAAATATATATAACTTTACTTTCCATTTAACTTTCAATATACAAAGCCCAAAGGCTTTCGGCAGTGATTGTAGAGACCCTCAAGAAGCCGATCAAGGTTCAAACTTGTAGATGCTCTAAAACTTGTAGATGCTCTAAAAATTAAATTCAACTTAATTACTAATCAAGAAACCTGATCAAAGTTTTGAACTTGGAGATGCTTTTAATATATTCATATTATTACTGAAAAAAGGTGCCTGGTTCCTGCCAGTTATTTATACATCATTCTTTGGAGCACAATTGGCCCATAGCTACAACCAATCCAACTTGATGTTGATGAGTTCAAGTACTGTTTGGTTTTAGTGGGATCTGGCAAGGACCACCGCAAGAAGCAAAACTCTTAATCCTTAAACATTTGACAAGTAATAATCACCATTTAAAAGATTAGATAAGATGATTGCAGGAATAAAACCAAAAAAACAAAACAGCTTGATGAACTTCTCATCATTTGCAATCAACATGTTCAAATAGAGAAACTATTAATTGTACAGACCATTAACCACAATGTGACTTTTACAATGTGAGATTAAGTAGAAGCGCCTCAAGTCTAGACGGATAGGATTTTTCACTAGGAAAAGTCAAACTCTATAGTTATCTGCTAAAGTAATAAGGTGCCAATCAGATATCTCCTATAGCCTACATATGAGCTCCTTAAGTCCTCCAGCACACATTACTCCTCCAACATGTTAAACTGAAATCTAGACAGCTGCTGAGGAATGGCTGATATAACAGGCCCGTACCACTGCAAGCAACGTGAATGGGCAAATATTAGAAACAATAATAACATGTGTACGGAGGATTACAAAAGAGCAAGCGCTGAAGCTTCTCATGTGACAAACTAGTTTTGCTGTTAATTTTAATGTGAATAATTTCACAGGAACACTTTACAGAAAAACAATATATAGAGTGACTTTTTTGTTATGGCATGGAACAGAAATTATTTGTGTAACATTTGAACATGTTTTGCTCTTCTGTATCTAAGTAAAAGGCTTTATAATACATTTCCATTCTAATTTTTTCTTGACCAAAAAAAATTGAATTCACTAAACCTGAACATTGTCGTAGAGTTCTAACAATGGAACAGCCATAAGTTTCAAATTCTTTGGAACTGCAAAGTATTGTCTCTCGGACAAATGAACAAGAAAAAGTTTCTTGCACTTCTGCGGTACAGAAGAGGTGGCCACTTATACTCGAGAAGATCAAAAAGCAGGAATTTAAAAATTACATACAGGGTTGTCACGCATTACCTTAGGCTTTGTTATATGGGGAGGGCAGTATGGGTACATCAACGTTTCAAAATTAGGCCGCCACCACGTACCAACACATTCCCCTATCTATAGTTGCATAATAAAACATTGATAAAACTTCAGAATCATACAAATTAGTATAACATTAAACGTGAAAATCGATGGAAAAGTGAGAGTTTGGTATCACAGTCTTATAAAACAAGCTTCAGATCCCGGTTTGTAAAACATAATACAGCAGGAAGTAGTACCTGCCAATCAGGCTGAACACCAGTAGCTCCAAGCTTTCTCGAGAGTTTTCTTTTTAGTCCGGCAGTTTCTAAAACATCGTAAACAAGTATTGTATCTTCAATATAATGCAAAAAAAGAGACAATATGCAATTTCGGAATCCAAAAATAATTAATATTACCGCTTTCTCCTGGCTTGATACGCCCCCCAGGAAGTTTGCAGAACGTATCACAAATTTGCAGAAGAAGAATATGGGGATGATTATGTTCATGCACCTGCAAAACCGAACATTGAAGTCCTCATCTTATCTCACAGTTAACACTAATCAGCTCCGTGTACAAATTAAGTTGATAAATCAGAACACCTTTATGGTGACATCATTTTAGGAGTAAGGGGTTTAACCTTTTAATTTGAAGTGACTAGTGTGGATCAGACTGAGAGTACACACAACCCCAACTATCTGTGAACACTTCCGTTTTACAAAAGCACTCACTTTACAATCACGAGGAATGACATATAATTGCATAGCTGTAACTTTAATAATCTTAGGTTACTTATATAATTTAGAATTACCATGTCATCTGTATCAAAATTGTAATCACGATGAATACTGTATCACCAACTTGTATAATCTACTAGTCACATAATGTACCCTGACTACCCTTGGAGTAATTACTTAAAAAATAGTATAACTTCAGAAAACACTTATAAGTTAATTAATTTCAAGAATGTGTGTGCAAGTATAATTAGGGACCATACCAATAAAATTCCTTCAACACTAGTCTTCATGCCTTCTTTCATGTAACTGCACAAACATTAAATATAAAATCACAAAATTTACAATCTAGGCAATTTAAAAAATTACATATACTATTTAGCAAAAAAAACAACTACATACTACATAGTATGCACAAATAACCCTCAAACAATATGGCAAAAATCTAGCTCATATGATAAAGGATAAAATTGAATAAATAAATGTACAAACTTGGTTTTCATGCGAGCAAGACGATCATCAACTGAAGTGATCTCCATCTTATACTCCTTGGTTCCAAATGTGTAGTTTGATAGTTGGTATGCGTTTATCACGGGGCTCGTCATTTTATTTATTTATGCAAACAGGAGAGGGAGGGGGGGGGGGAGCCAGGGGGGGGGGGTTTGAAAATTTGCAGGACAGAATGTTAAAAATGGGCTGGAGTATAAAGAATCAAGGGGAGAGTGATGTTTCTAGTAAAATCCTAGGAGTTACTTGGGGCCAAGTTTTTGTTTCTTGCAGAACCTGTTTTTGTTTCTTAGGTAAACAGACAAATTTAACATGGGTTACTTATTAAAATCTGCCATTTTATATTAATATTTTTGGGGTCTTTTGTAGAACTTTGGCCTTTCATGGGTCTACAAGAAAATAGCTGTAAAAATAATTTTGGAAGACAAACATTCTATTTTTCTCAAAATTAATTTCCAAAAAGAATTCTGCAAAAACTTGTTTAATTAATTTATGTTTTTCATTTTCAACCATTAAAATAAATAAAATTTATTAATTAATATTAGAAATCCAATTTTAAAACTTTAAAAGCCCTACACTACAACAAATCAGGGCTTTTACGACGGTCAACTTACGACGATTTTTTTTGCGCGCCTAACTTACGACGGTAAAATCATGTCGTCGTAATTATTTACGACGGAAACCATATTTTGTCGTAAGTTAATTATTTTATTATTAAAACTATTACCAAACGAATAAAAAACTACAACCAGCCGCGTAGAAGAACGACGTCGTGTTTAATTTACGACGACATTTTTTATTTCCGTCGTAAGTTCAATATCTTATCATTATATTATCGTTAAATTTTATTACAAAAAGAAAAATAAAAGCTACTGTGAACGATGACGTCATTTAATTATAACTTACGACGACCTTTCCGTCGTAAATTGTCATTTAATTAAAACTTACGACAGAATTTCCGTCGTAAATTGTCCAACTAACCGCAATAAATGCCACCTGCAAACATTTGTTAGTCGTTCAAAAGTATAATATTTTAAGCAAACTTACGACGGGAAATTGATTCCGTCGTAAAGTAATATGTGCAGTGTGCAAAATGCTACTGTCTCTTTTGGAATTTCATTCTTTTCACTTTTTTTCCTAACAAAAACATATCTTCATATTATTCAAAATACATGATGACATAACAACAACGATTTCAACGATCTTCAATGTAAGTATTCAATTTTAATCTCCTATTTAATTGTTTATATGCATTTAAATATATAATTTATTATTATATTTAGTTGCATGTTCAACATATATATTTATATATGTGTGTGTATGTATGTGTGATTATATGTTATTGACTTAGCATTTTTTTTATTTATAGATGTCTTACGATTCTAGTTGGATCACTAAACGAATTATTCCCGATGGTTATGGTTTTACGGAAGAATTTAACAAAGGGGTCAAAGATTTCTTAGCATTTGCAAAACAAAATAGCAAGAAACCGGATAATCTGGAACTTTTGATTAGATGTCCGTGTAATACATGTAACAATCAACTCTTTCAACTCATTCCCGATGTTGAGTTTCACTTATATGTCGTCGGTTTTCTTGAGACTTATACCATATGGCATTATCATGAAAAAGAAGGTGGCTCAAGGCATGAAGAAATGAATGATCGTGAAAATGTATTTGATGAATATGAGATGTTAAGGGATGCCTTTAGAATAGAAGAATTTGGAGGTGTCAATAGTATGCACGAGGAGCCAAACGAGCAAGCATCTAAATTCTTATACAATATGAATAATGTCGGAGAATCAATATATCCGGGAAATACCAAGTACACGCAATTGAAGTTTATAACAAGATTACTACATTGGAAGAATCATAATAAATGTAGTGATAAGGCCTTTGATGAGCTACTCCTCTTACTTGGAGATGTGTTTCCGGAAGGGCATAAACTTCCTTTTAATTATTATGGAGTTAAGAAGATGGTCAAGAAGCTAAGCTTGGGATACGAAAAAATACATGCATGTGAGAATGATTGCATGCTGTTCTATGGTGATGATAAAGATTTGAAAAATTGTAAGTAATGTGAGTTAAGCCGATACAAAGATACAACTAATGGCGGGAGTGATACCATTCCGAGGAAGATCTTAAGATATTTTAAGATCACTCCTCGTCTACAGCGTTTGTACATGTCTACTCATACAACCCAATATATGAAGTATCACAACAATATAATTGTGGCTGAAGGGGTTCTTAGTCACCCTGCAGATGGAGAAGAATGGAAAGAATTTGACAAGAACTATCCAGATTTTGCAGCGGATATTCGTAATATAAGGCTTGGTCTTGCAACTGATGGATTCCCGCCATACAGTAATACTACTTCTACGGTATACTCAGTTTGGCATGTTGTACTACTTGTGTACAACCTTCCACATACCATGTCCATGAAGGATCCATACATGTTCATGACATTACTAGTACCTGGACCGAATGATCCTGGGAGGAATCTGAATGTCTATCTTAGGCCTTTGATTGATGAGCTGATTAGTTTATGGCAGGTTGGTGTGCAGACATATGATGCTTCTACAAAGACCAATTTTATGATGCGGGCAGCCTTGTTATGGACTATCAGTGACTTTTCCGGGTTGGGTATGGTTAGCAGATGGTCAACCCACGAAAAGATGGCTTGTCATGTTTGTATGGGTGAAGTTAAAGCTAAGCAACTACCGCACAACAGGAAGTCCAGTTTTTATGGGTTACATATGGGGTTCCTAGATAAACGCCGAAGAATCGACGAAAAGGTCGAGTTATCCGTAACATGTGTGCTGGTATCACATTCCCACCACCAGGGAAACCACATAGCAAAGAAAGGGCAGATGGATTTGGTGATTCACACAATTGGACACATATCACTAGCTTCTTTGATCTACCATATTGGGATTCATTGCGCCTACGTCATTGTATCGATGTTATGCACACGGAGAAAAATGTATTTGACAACATATTTCATACTATTTTATGTGGTGCCAAAACAAAGGATACCACAAGATCAAGTGAAGATTTGAAGGCAATGGCCATCATGCAAGAGTTATGGATGAATGGTAGACACAGGCAAAAAAAAATGGGGTTTTACTTTGCTGCTACTGTGATTTAACAAACACAAATACATGTGTTTCATTTTTTAACTTTCAGGAGCGCTACATTAATATATGTGAAAAGAAAGGTGTTGATCCTAAGGAGACCCAAATTCAGAGTTGGATAGAGGCAGTGAGAGGTGTTCGGAAGAATACCATTCTTGGACATCCACGAGTTCGAGCCTCTGATGTTTATGGTATATTTCTGTGATAGTACTTGAAATCTTTAAAATACTAGAATTATTGCATATAATTTGTTCTCCATATTAACATATATGTGTTATATTTTTATAGAGTTTGAGGGACGTCCCCCACCGCCTCGAAAAGGAGAAGGAAGCTCCGGAAGATCAGCCTTGGCTCGAATACAAGATGAAATGTTCATGCGCGTCATAGATCAGGCCTTGGCCCAAGCTCGAGCCAATCCGGAAGAGTATCTATTGACTCCCGAGCAGATCCGTCTTTTAGCACAAGATGTGGTGGAAGACGACTCATCACTACCTGACGACCATCCTATTATGAGAGAAACACGCCTAGCCATTGTCAGGGTCGTGGTGGAGGTGCTAAACAATATTTATAAGACGGATGGACCAGGAGCTGTCAAGGTAAAATTTGTCGTTAGTATTTTCTTTTTTTTCTTAAATGAGAAGATATATGTATGTTAATGTTTATACTTGCTACATTTGTACCCGTTTTTATACCCGTTTTTTACTTACCTTTATTCTGGATTAGCAACATTTTAGGATTAGTAAAATTTAAAGATAAAATATTTATGATTATTAAATAGGAGATTAAAGTAGATTTCTTGAATTGCAGGTGGTTTGTGATGCTTTTTTTTATCAAATTATGACCTGAAGAAAAGTGAAAAGTTATTATATATATATATATTCATAAATTTGTAATTTTATTTCTCGGTCATAAAGTTACTATATATATATATGAAATTTAAGATTATGAATCATATTAAGCAAAGGTAAACACAAGGAATCATATGAAATTATTTTACATAATATTATGACAATGTTAAATTAAAACAGATTAAGTAGATTTTAGATATACTTTGTCCACTTGCAGGGGTGATTAGGAATCAATGCTAGCTATGACATAGACTGAGATTTCAAAGTATTTAATTTATTTGGTTCAATTATACAGATAAGTCATGTAGTTCAGTTAGTACAGATAAGCCATATATTTTCTTGAATTGTTGCTTAGTTGATCAAAAATTTTATACCAGGAGTTTGTATCTATTACAAGTTCACCCCAAAATTATCTATTATAATTTTGTTAACTTATTTTGTGTACATTGTAGGGGAAGGCCATAGCTACAGAAAATGACAGTGATTGGGTGGGAGCGACAATGAGAGTACTGAGTCGGAAGATGATCGTGATATGAGTGCTTCAGCTTATGATCGTGTTCCCCGTGGCGGTCCAGTTATTAGGGGTTGAATGTTAGTTAGCGTTAATATATCTTATGGATGTTTGTAAGATAATCCAAACTATGTTTGTAAACTGAATTTGGGTTTTTGGATGTTTGTACATATAAGTTTGTGTATGATACTCTAGGCTTTTGCTTGTGAACGAGTACGGATTTATGGTCACATTAATATTATTTTGGTATTTTGACTTGTAGGGTTAATTATAAATGTTGGTAGTGCTTGGTTAAATAATTGAAAGGCAGGTTTAGAATTTAATTTGGAAGCCAACAATGGCTGGAAATCAAAAGGTCAGAATATATGCTTTTCTGGAAATACAAACTTACGACGACTGTTCATAACATATTTCGTCATATTTTACTTCATTTAAAAACCAAATACGACGTTTTTACCGTCGGAAGTTAACAACTTACGACGTAAAATTTCATCGTAATAAAAGCTCAAATTTATTACAGGTGAGTCCCACTTCATAACATACGACGATATTCATGTCGGAAGATAATAAGACGAAATATTTCGTCATAATAAAAGCTCAAATTTATTACAGGTGGGTCCCGCTTCATAACATACGACGACATTTCTATCGGAAGATACTAACATACGATGAAATATTCCGTCGTAAATTTTTATTATTATTTAACTCCAGAAGTGGGTCCCAGTGTTTTAACTTATGACACAATTCAAATTTGTGACGAAATTTCGAACTTTCTACTCGACCAAAAACGACGGAAAAAAACCGTCGTAATTGGCTCAATTACGACGGTTCCCGAAAAAAAAAACATCGTAAATGCCCCTTTTGTTGTAGTGCTATTTTAATTAGGACTAATGTTATCTTTGAATGTACCTAACAATTTTTACTAACTGATGGTATGGCTATGACCTAATAGAGCTGTGGATGTCATTTATTGTTAAACACGTGCTTACAAAATTAATTTTAATCTAATCGAACAAGGGTGGTTTTAATAAAACAATGTTGTTGTTATCGCTGAACCCTAATTGTTTAACTAACTAACACATGACCTTTGAATTTTTAATAATATCTTTAAACTAAAAATACATATGTCTCATATGGATAGAGATCTTCAGATAGGGGCAGACTCAGATGAGAACTGTTCTCCTGAAAAAAATTCACTATTTTTTCAAAAATTATATCAAAAATTCTCATAATAATATTTTTGTTTAAATGACATTGTAAATTTTTTTATAAATATTTTCATAATTATTATAGAACACTAAATATAGAAGTATAATATGTTATGTGATTTGTGCATAACATGTATATGTTCCTGGTATTTTTTTTATATATAATTTTTTATTTTTATTAAAATGACACTTTCATTTTGAATAAACGATATAAAAAAATATATAAGAAAAATAAAGTATTCACTAGTTCTCCAATTAAAGTGTTCTTCATGAAATCCAACCCCTTTAGATAATATATAATTTTATATAAATAGCTATAACATTTTACTTTTATTTTTGAGAAATTTATTGGTAAATATCTCTATAACATTGTAATCTAGCTAATGTTCAAACTTATTATAAGTATTAAACATGATTCAAAATTTTCAACCAAACCTCTCTCAATTATATATATTTTTTGTTTAAACTAATATACGATTTTAAATGATAAAATTTGATCTTGTATTCCAAACATCTATCTATAAACATGAGAACTTGTAACATTTTTACGAGAAAAGTGTAGCACTCATATGTAAAAATCAAAATTTCAAAAATTGTCAATGTCTTATTAACTTCTCTGTTGAACAAACAAAAAAATATTTTTATATTTGATACATCAAAATAAATAAAAATATAATTTTACTTGCATTATTTTTTCAATATCATCTTTGCTTTTTTGATAAATTTTGGAATATATAATAATATTTTTATAATTTCCCATTTTAATTACAGAAAGTTTAAATTTATGAGACTAAATAATGTACTTGCGAAACATATTATTTACTAAAAAATGTGAAGACACATAAAATTTATAATTTTACATATAAGTGTTAATTTATAACTTTATATTTTTAAAAGTTTCATGCTAACATGATAAATGTGAAATAATTTCCAATTTTTACCATTGTGGATATTGTGTCAAATTTTACCCTTACATTTATTGTTATGTAGTATTTTTTAATAAAAAAGTATTAAAAAATATTTAAAAAATTATATATATACAAAGAGAGGAGTTAAGTTCTATGGAAACTACTATTTTTCTTGAGACCTTGGATATACTTATGTTCAACAAGTAAAATATTGCATAAAAACAATGCAAAATATATTTTTTTTGCAAATCATGCTATACAAAGATCCTTATTTTATTTAAAATCTTAAATATCATATATGTACTACATGTAAAACATTACAAAAATAATATATTTTGTAAATCATGTTAAGTTTGCAGAACATTTGTTCAGCTTGCACATACACATTATACTTATTAAACTTAAATGATCTTCAATAATTTTAATGAATTAGTGATACTCGTAAATATATTTTATAGTGTTTTGATTGCTGTGTGATCGTCTCCATGAAAGAGTGGTCTCCATAAAATTTCCTCTATAGAATATATAGATAGATGATCAAATAAAATTCAACATTATTCTAAAAAGTAGAAACTAATGGCAACCATTCATTTTTTTTAACTTTAATTGAATCTCCACCACACAAATCTTATCAAAATCTCCCATCTCTCTCATCACATTAAGCATGTCACTCCCACACATATATGTACATGTATGTATTATTCTATCCATTTTCTATTTAATTTTTCTCATTAATCGATGAACTTTTTTTAAAATCCGACTTCACTATATTTTCTCTATCTCCCAATTCAATTTTCATACCATATTTGTTATATTTCGGCGATAAATCACTATTTATACTTATCGGAATCACTAAACCGAAATCACTATTATTTCAGAACTTCCTGCATTTTAGTGATTTCCGTAAGTACAAATAGTGATTTATTACCGGAATATGACATATATGGTATGAATATTGATCGTTGGAGGATATACAAAAATATTGTGAAGTCGAATTTTTAAAAAATATCGTCGAATGAGAGGAAAAATCTATTTAAAATGGACGGGATTAAGTGGGGTTGTTTGGAGTAGGGTGTATCTAATTAAGTTATATTTGGGTTGAACTAGCCATACCTTTCAAGTTTTTATTTTAATGTTGTTTTTATTTGAACAGTCATATATATATATATATATAGTAGCGAGAACCCTTTTATTTAGAAAATCGTGGAGAATCATTATTTAAAAAATATGTAATATATAATTTATTTATTTTTATCATATATAGTTCAAAATTTAATTATCAAGTTAAAAATCGAAGTCACTCAATTTTTTATTTAAAAAATCATTGAAATTTATGAAAAAATTTAATTTGGTTCTATAGTAGAATCACACTTATTAAAAATTATTCTATTTTAGAATCAAATTTAAAATCAAGTAACTTTATCAAATTCTAATTGTTAAATTTTTGATTATATTCAAATATAATTATTATTCTAGATTAGCATCAAATTTTATATTTTTTGAAATAAAATTTTACAATTTTTGATGAGATTCTATAATAAAATCAACGGTTCACCACGATTTCTCATATAAGATGATTGTCCACGAAGTAAAGGCCTATATATAGAGAGAGAGTCTTACTCAAATACAAATTAAATTAAAATACAAACTGCAAACTACAAACTGTACCACACTCAATTTAAATATACCCTACCACACACAACTCTACCTAATTCCCTCCATTTTTAATTAATTTTTTCCCGTCAATTGGTGAACTCTTTTTAAATCTAACTTCAATATATTTTTCTACATCCTCCAACAATCAGTATGAATACCATATTTGATATATTACGGCGATAAATCACTAATTATGCCTACGATAATTTACTAAAACCTACTGGTTTTTTGAATTGTACTAATTTCAGCTTAGTGATTTGGGTAAACTTAAATACTAATTTGTGGTCAAAATATAGTAAATATGCTATGCAAATTGATGAGTGAGAGATGGAGAAAAATACGGTGAAGCTATTTTTTTTAAAAAAGTTAATCGGCTAACGAGAAAAGTCAAACTAAAAACGTAGGGGAAAATATATACATGAATACGTAGTGCACATGGAGGAGAGAGAAAGAGATTAAACATGTGGCTGCTATTGGTTTGTAGTTTGTATTCTAATATTGGTTTGTATTTGAGCACTTTGCCTATATATATATGAACTACTTCAAAATAAACTTTTTTATAATAAAAATTAGAAATTAAAATGAAAAAAAATTCTCAATCATGTCGAAATATAGCACATATGCTATGCAAATTGATCGTTGGGAGATTTAGAAAAATATAGCGAAGTCGAATTTTTAAAAAAACTTATGGTTTGACGGAATAAATTAAAATAAAAACGGAGGGAAAAAACTGAGATTCTGTGTGGGAGAGTGCAGATTAGTTCGGGTTTGGTGTTTTAGGGAGGTCATTAGATTAGATTGATCTAATGGCTTAGACTAATTTCTAGTTTAATTTTGATTTTTATTTGATCATTTGCCTATATATATACTAACCTAAAACCTGTGCGATACACAGACTATTTTTAATATTTTATAGTTTTGAATTTAATTTGAAGTGAAATTTTAAACTATGAATTATTTATTAGAAATTTTTGATAATATAATTTGATAATTATTTTAAATATACATGTGTATAATTTATTGAAATGTTTAGTTTTTAAAAAAATATCATTGATTGGAAAATTTAGTTTTCTTTTGAATTTCATAGGTGTGTTTACAAAAGATAATTATGGTTTAAATTAAAATATAAATTTAGCTCACATCAATTGTAAACAAATTATTTTTACTTTGGTATACCGAAAAAATCTAACTAATTATATTCAAATTTATTTTTATTTAAATTGTTTAAACCGAGATCAATGATAAAAGTTTATGTATCAATAATAAAAATTTATGTTAACCCGACTAAAAGTACATGTTATGGTATAATTAGTTTCTTATTTTAATTTTGATTTATCCTGAATCAATTGTATAATTATTTTAGCCTGGATGAATAGCATGTATTGATTTATTTTAGTCCGACGCAATTATACTGACTAAGGAATCATCTCTCTTTTTATTTTATTAAAAACCTATAATTATATAATCCAAATATTTTACACACATATCTGCAATCAAACTTTTAATATTTCGGTTATTAGGGTTGTATCACAATTATCCCACAATCCTAAACCTAGTTTATACCTAACAACGAATTAGGTAGATTTTAATTTTATTTTAACACGAATCAATAATATAAGAATTACCTTTAGTTTGAATTTAATTTTATTTTTAGCGTAAATCAGTAATATACATTATTTTGTTTTAGCCTTAGCCCCGTTATATCCATCATCTAATTACATTTAGTTTATTTTTAATTTTATTGTAGATGTAGTTAAATATTATTTTATTTTAAGCCGAATAAATTACATATTTTGTTTTATTTAGATGACATTATATCGACCAACGCATTATGTTGTATCACGGTTTTAGTCTCTGACCCGTTACGTCAACCAAATCCAGATAATTATCTATTTTTTTTATTTAATTTTATTTTAGTACGAAATGAATATTTTTATGTTTTAGACCGAATTGATAATAAGTATAATTTTAGTTTACCCTGATGACATTATATCTGCCAAACGAATTTGCTTTCATTTTATTTTGTTTTAACTCGTTTATTTTTTTTTGTTTTAGCCTAATGACAATATATCGACCAACCGAAATTGCTTCAAATTTTGATCAGTCTATTATTTTATTTTAATCCGAGACTGCAAATCTAACTAATTATACGTAATTTAATTTATTTTTTATTTAGAATTAGATCATTAGTATACTTTTATTTAATATTATATATTATTTTGTTTAAATCAAAATCATTAGACATATTACAATTCTATTTGTATTTATATAATTATATTGTGAATAGTAATCTATGTATGTGAATGTTTTATTTTAAATATTACTATAATTACGGTGACCGGATCGAATATCAACCAAACTTTCATTATTTCGTCTTAATAGTCTTTAGGCAAATGATCAAATAGAAAATAAACTTAGAATAGAAACTACAAACTAATCCAAGCCATTAGATCAATCTAATCTAATCCCAAAAAAGCATCACACCCAACTAATCTGCACCCTCCTTCACACAATCCCAGCTTTTCCCCTCCTTTTTAATTTAATTTTCCGTCAAACAATAAGTTTTTTTAAATCCGTCTTCACTGTATTTTTCTCCATCCCTCAACGATTGATTTGCATACCATATATGTTATATTTCCAAGTAATTTAAAAAAAATATTCGGTTTCGAGTTTTTATTATAAAATTGGTTTTAATTAGGGTAGCCCCATAGTGTGTATATATATATATATAGTTGTGTGTGTGTCTATATATATAAAAAAAATAAAAAATTAAATTTTTAGTGCTGATAGAAATTTAGATGTGAAAGAATGAAGTTAAAAATTATTAGGTCACGAGGGTATAATTTACTTTATTTGTAAATATTAAAAAAATAGAAAATATAATTTATACGTGAAAAATACGTTATTTGTGTAAGGATTATAATAAAAAATGCAAATAAATATGATCCAAATAATTTTATTATTTTAATAAAAGTTATTAGAATTATACAAGAAACATGATTATATGTGTGGTCGAGAGCTAACATTTAGAAAATGATTCTTTTACTAATAAAAATTAAATGATAACCCGTGCAAAAATACGGGTGTGACCATTTAAATTAATTTTTAATTATGCAACCTATCATAATATTTTTTTATTAAATTATAATGAAACTATTTACATCAACATCATTATTTAATATAAAATCAGGTATCAAAATTTCATTAAAACAAGATTTCGTTTATTAATAAGTGCTATTTTATATATCAAAACCGTCAAAAATAAGAATTTTAGATAAATCAAAAATATGGGTGAAAACAAATTTGATACTGAAATTCTATATTATAATACTCGAGTCTACCCAAGTATAGTTATTATTCAGTTACCAATCAAAAAATTATGAATTATTTTAGAACGAATCAAAAAGCAATCCTAAATTTTAGACCAATCACATTATAAAAAAAATCTTTATTTAACATTCTCATCCTAATATGTTAACCCTTATTAAATAAAAATTCTAATTTAAATATAATAGTAATTGGATTAGACCAATCAAATCACTTAAACTTTAGACTAATCATATTATATTATCAATTTACTTATTTAACATTCTCATCCAAGCATATAAACTATGATTAAAATAATTATAATTTAAGCATGATAGGACTTGATTAGACCAATCAAATATTCCCTTTTCCTCAATTAAACTATAATTAAGATTCAATCAATATAATTTAATATTTTAATCCAATGGTTAATAACTAAATGTGTGTTAATTATTTATATAAAAAACTAATCATCCTTCTTTCGCTTTTCTTCAATTAAATTCAACCAATATTCAATCAATATAATTTAATATAGTAATTCAATGGATTAAAAACTAACTAGGTTAGGAATATGTTGTGAACTTGATGATAAATCATACAAAACATATTAGTAGATTTAACTTAGTGAAATTTGTAGCACTCGACGGATGATCAAATATAGTCCCGACGGATGATTCAATATAGTCCCGACGGATGATGATTTGATATCCATCGAGTGAGTAGCTTATGTAATAATAAGTATTGTAGCACATTCTTGCAAACAACTTTGTGTAGATTCTGTAGTAGCATATGAGTCATGTTGACTACTAGTAGATATGCAGAATAGGTTGATTAATTGTAAATATAAGATGTCTTGTAATTCTGCATAATTAAAATGGAGTCAAGTGTCAAATAGCTACCCGACGGATGATCAACAAAGCTACCTGACGGATGATCAACAAGCTACCCGACGGATAACAAGAATGTATCCGACGGACGATCAATTCAAATATCTGTTGACAGTGACAACACAGTCACATGCGTTGGGTGTTTGCAAAAGGAATATGGCAGCCTGTTTAGCAGGAAATTGAGAACAAAGAAGCATTATCATTTCTATGCAAGTTATGAAGATTTTCAAAGATGCTTGAATAGAGTAATGAAGCAGCATGAAGTTAGACTTGATAGGTTTTGTTTTATTATCCCGTCTTATTACCATGTAAACTTGGTGATATATAAACCGAGTGTAGCTAGTAGAACAAAAAACTAAGCAAACATATTTAGAAGAGAAATAGAAAAAGCTGTAATTGTTAAGAATTTCTCTGTAGTTTGTTTGTTGACTTGTAAAGCAGTTGTGAGCCAATTTGAGCTTCACAGAGTTCTCAAATCGAGATATATATATATATATATATATATATATATATATGGTGGATACATTCAAATCCACTAGAAAGTTTTAAAGACTTGTGTTTTTATTACTTTGTTTTTTGATTTACTTTATTCCATATTCCACACTTTGCAAATCAAAACACTTATATATATATATATTGAGTTAGAACATTTGTATAAATCTTGAAAAAAAGCCAAAATTATATTCAAACCCTCTTCTGTAATTTTTGTTGTATTGTTAGGGGATAACAATTGGTATTAGAGCAAGCTCTTGAAGTTCAAAGAGTGTAAAGATCACAACAAACAGCAAGATGAACAAGAAAGATGTTGGAGTTAAAATTTCTTTTCTGGACAAAGATAATTATCACCACTGGAAGGTGAAAATGCATCTACATCTTCTTTTTCAAGATAAGGCCTATGTGGATTGCATAGAGAGAGGTCTTCATGTACCAATGAGAGCTGCAACAGGCAATGAACCATCTGTTCCCAAGCCTAGGCATAAATGGTCAGATCTTGATATTGAGCAAGTCAGGAAAGACAAGAAGGCCATGAATATATTGTTCAATGGAGTTGATGGTGATATGTAGGGGTGTACACGGTTTGGTCAACCCGACCAATCCAAACCGGACCAACCCTATTTCGACCGAACCAAACCGATTTTTTTCAACCCGATATATAGTTGGGTTGAAAAAATGTCAACCCGGATTAATTGGGTTGGATATGGTTTTCGATAATTTTAAACCAATCCAACCCGATTAAAATATATATGTACATGCTAATAAGTTAATTCAAAATTATGTTTAGGCCATTTACATGGATCCATATATCTCTAACTCTAAATGTAACTTATAACCTCCGTGTTCATAGTTCATTTCGTAATAACAATAGATGTTTGATTAATGTTATATTTTTTGCATTTATAATTCATTCCAATATTTAAAGCGTGAGCAATATTATTAGTAATTTTGATGTCGAAAATTAGATGCTTAAGACTATTCAATATGGAGGATTGTAATATTATTTTGAACTATTTTCAAGTATTTTAAACTTTGAAACCTTATATTTTATTATAATTTTTTTATTATAATTTTGTATATTTAATAAACCGATCAAACCGATCCAAACCGAACCAAACCGAAGTATACAAATTGGTTTGGATTACAAATTTAAACGGTTTGGGTTGGGTTGAAATCTTGAAAACCCGAATTAATTGGGTTGGATTGCTAAATTTTCCCAACCCGCCCAACCCGATCCGTGTACACCCCTAGTGATATGTTTGATAACATCATTAACTGGAAAACAGCCAAAGAGGTATGGGACACTATCCAGATTATTTGTGATGGTACTGAGCAAGTAAGGGAGAATAAGATGCAGCTGCTAATTCAGCAATATGAGCACTTCCACTGTGAAGATAGTGGGTCCCTCATTGATATTTTTAGTAGATTTCAAAAACTACTAAATGCTCTGAATTTGCATGGAAGAGTCTATCAGACAAAAGACTCTAACCTCAAGTTCCTTAGATCTCTTCCAAAGGAGTGAAAACCAATGACAGTCTCATTGAGAAATTCTCAAGATTACAAGGAGTTTACCTTGGAGAGACTGTATGGCATCCTGAAGACTTATGAGCTTGAAATAGAGCAAGATGAGAGGATGGAGAAAGGAAGGAAAAAAGGAGGGTCCATAGCACTGGTTGCTGAGTTAGAGAAAGAGAAAGAGATGAAGGTAGAAGCTGTTGAGTCTACTTCAAAGGTCTGTGAGAACAAGGGCAAAGGGATGGTAGCTGAAAATGAAAATCATTTGAGCCAAGATGACATGGATGATATTGACGAGCATTTAGCATTCCTTTCCAGAAGATTTTCCAAGCTCAAGTCCAAAAAGAACTTTGGAGCAGCCAAGTCAAGTAGAAACATGGTGGATAAATCCAAATTTAAATGTTTCAAATGTGGCTTGGCAGGGCATTTTTACAGTGAGTGTAGAAAGTCAGATTCCAGCAAAAAGAAGTTTGAGCCTGTTGATTACAAACAGAAATATTTTGAGTTGCTCAAGCAAAAGGAAAGGGCTTTCATTACACAGGAAAATGACTGGGCAGCTGATGGATTGGATGAAGATGAGGATGTAAGCTATGTCAATCTAGCCCTAATGGCCAAGTCCGATAAAAAAGAAACAAGTTCTTCAAGTAATCAGGTAATCACCACTAACCTAGCACATTTATCTAAGACTGAGTGTAATGATGCAATCAATGACATGTCAACAGAATTATATTACTTGCGTGTTACACTTAAATCTCTCACTAAGGAAAATCACTACACCATAAATGATCTATGGGAACATCTCATAGATGGGTGTTGCTAAATAATATTACATTAGGTATGCTAATTTTGATCTACTAAAACCCTTTGTTTTTTATGTTACCTTAGATACAAAGTGGTGTTACATTTGAAAAACATACGTTTCATATAGCAACATGCAAGGATATGTTGCCTTAGGTCATTTATAAACAATTTTATTACTAATTTCAATAAAATTTTTAAGATAATTATTTAAGTTATATTTATTTTCAAATGAACTGATTTTTTTTATAAAATATAAAATTTTAATTTATAAATGACTCATTCATTTTAATATGCTAAAATATATCCTTATAAAATTTAAATTTAATAGTTTGTTAAGAAAATAATATATATTTAAATCACATAAACATAAATATAATCTTTTATTTAACAAAAATTAATAAAATTTACACGGAACCCCGTGAAAAAGCTGGGCGGCAAAATTACCCTCTTCTCTCAATTATTAACCATCTCACTCTCTCTCACTCTAACCCACTCCTCCCCCCCGCTCTCTCTCTCTCTCTCTCTCTCTCTCTCTCTCTCTCTCTCTCTCTCTCTCTCTCTCCCGCTCTCACTCTAACTCTCTCGTAAAGCTCTCAACTCTCTCTTATTCTTGCAAATCAACGATTTAACGATTAACAATTGAGGCTTTGGGTTCTTCAAATTAGGGTTTTTTAAATATGTGATGGAGACAAATTACCGATTGAGGCTTTGGGTTCTTCAAATTAGGGCTTTTTAAAATCAGGGGGTTTTTAAAATTAGGGCTTTTTGTTTAATTTACTCTTTTTATATTTTAATTAATTGGTCTCTCCTTTTGATTTAAATTAGGGTTTGGAGCTTGTTCAGTCGGGTTAGAGCTTATTCAGTCGGGTTGGTGCTTGTTCAGTCGGGTCGAGCTTCGATTTGCAGGTATTAAACCTTTGTTACTTCGGGTTATGCATATTTGTTATACATGAATGTTAGGGATATCGATTTGGGGCTATTGAATGTTATGCGTATTTGCATATGTTATATGTTATATGTTATATGTTATGCATATTTGTTATATGTTACTATTGGGTGTATACTATTGGGTTTTTTTGTTATATGTTATCGATTCGGGGGTATTGGGTTATATGCGTATTTGCATAATGTTATGAATGTTCTGCATTTTTTGTTTAGTCGTTTTGTTATACATGAATGTTATGAAGTATTTACTATTGGGTGTTTTTTTGTTATATGTTATGTGTTTTTTTGTCAACCATGAAAGGCTGTTACTCTCTATAATAGGCATATCTGTTTTAAAACCAGAATAGTTGCATTTATCTGTTTTAAATAAGTGGAGGCAACATCTGTTTGTTATATATATATATAATTGCATTTATCTATTTGTGATTACTATTTTTGCACTTTTCTTAGCTCTTGTAATTCCTTCTATTAGCGCTCAGGCCCCTAAGTATTACTAGTGTACTACTAAAGTTTGCAAGTTACAGGTAAATTAAGGATTAGGCAGAAATTGAAAAAAGTATGGTGGGAGCATTCACGAATTACATGCAATAATTATTGAACATTATTATTTATTGTTGTTGAACACGAGAGAAGAGAGGGGGTTAGACTCGGGGGCGTGACCATAAGTACATATATTGTTTATGTTGTTATGTATGAAGTATGAACACCATATGTTCATACTATTCTGTGATACAATGCCTATTAATTGATAAGTATCGATATGTGCTGTGATACATGCCTGCTTTTTTAGTCTTGTATCAATGTTATTAGTAATCTAGTTAAGTTAGATATTAAGGAATACATATTAAATGTAGTTCTTTTAGCTCACTAGTCTTTGTACGTGAACTAGGCTACTTTGGTGCCTTTCTTACCCTTTTCGTATAACATTATCATGCTTCTTAATTGTAGTAGTGGACGAGGATGAAAATATTTGGATATACCTTCTAAAGCATATTAAAGGATATAGGAAAGGGGTTAATGCATTTTTTGATAACGCCTTCCCCAAATTGGTAGTAGGTGATGAAATGACATGCCCTTGCCGGAATTGTAAAAATAATAAGTGGCAGCGTCGAGAATTTATCTACGATCATCTCATATGTAGTGGTCCTTACCCATTATATGTGAACTGGATTGTAGAAGTTTCACAGATTTTAAGTGCAAATAATGGTAGTGAAGATGAAGATATGGACTGGGAGAATAATCTACATTTTGGAGATAATTTAGATGAGATGTTGGACCGTACAAATGGACCAAATGTTGATTCTAAAAGATTTTATGAGGAGGGAAAACAACCTTTATATCCAGACTATAAAAAATTCTCACGATTAAGTTTTATTGTCCGACTTTATTCCTTAAAATGTGTTCACAGAATTATGGAGTCAGGATTCGGGGATATACTAAAGCTGATCCGAGATGCGTTTCCAGAGGCAAATGTACCATTGTCTTTCTATGCTGCAAAGAACGTGATTAAAGAGTTAGGGCTCGATTATAAAAAAATACACGCATGCCCTAACCATTGTATGTTGTATTGGGGTGAAGATGAAAAATAGGACTCTTGCAAAACTTGCGGCCTTTCAAGATGGATTGTACGCGAGAAGAAAGGCACTTCAGACAGTAATCCGGAGAAGGTGATTCACAAAGTCACGGCGAATATGATACGGTATTTTCCACTAAAGCCAAGGCTGCAACGACTCTTTATGTGTAAAGATTTTTCGGAACTTATGGTATGGCACGCAGTTGGACATCAAAGGGATGGGAAACTTAGACATCCCGCTGATGCCGAAGCTTGGAAAACAATGGATGCGAGATATCCCCAGTTCGCGTCAAAAAATAGAAACATCAGGCTAGGTTTAGTAGCTGACGGTTTTAACCATTTTCGTACCATGAATACAAATCACAGTACTTGGCCAATTGTTTTGGTCAATTACAACCTTCCACCCTGGTTGTGTATGAAGCCAGAAAACCTCATTCTGTCAACTCTTATTTCTGGTCCAAATTCTCCTAAAAATAGCATCGATGTCTATATGCAACCTCTAGTGGCTGAGTTGACAGAATTATGGAATGAAGGAATACAAACCTATTATGCCTTTACTGATCAGACCTTTATCTTACGTGCAAGTATTCTCTGGACAATTAGCGATTTCCCGGGATATGCGATGTTATCGGGATGGGGCACGAAGGGTTACTTAGGGTGTCCCGTTTGTAATTATGAGACATCTTCCATGTACCTAAAATATAGTAAAAAGATGTGCTATATGAATCATCGGAAGTTTCTCGATCCCGATCATAAGTGGAGGTTTGACAAAAGAAGGTTCAATGGACAAATAGAAATGGGACAACCCCCTGCAATTCTGTCGGGAACAAACATAGAAGATTTGTTGTCTAATTTCCAAAATCAGTTTGGAAAAAAGAAGAAGGAACCAGGACAAAAAAAGGTGAAGAAGGTTGATTCCCCCTTTAAGAAAAAGTCACTTTTTTTTAATTTACCATATTGGAGTCATAATTTGCATCGACACAACCTCGACGTAATGCATATTGAGAAGAATGTTTGTGACAACATTCTTGGCACTCTGCTAAATATGGTTGGCAAGACAAAGGGCCATGTGAATGCACGTTTAGATTTACAAGAACTTGGCATTAGGAAGGCCCTCCATCTTGTTCGATCACTTGATGGGAAACACCTTGAAATTAGGGCTGTCGTATTTGATATGACAAATAAAGAGAAAGATTTGTTTTGCGCAGTACTGAAAAATGTGAAATTGCCATATGGTAGTGCATCAAATATCAGTCGATATGTGCACACGAAAGAGAGGAAAATCTCTGGCTATAAGAGCCATGATGCTCGCTTTCTCTTGCACTATTTACTACAGTTTGCGGTGAAAAAATCACTAAAACCTGAAGTTGCGACAATTTTTATCAGACTAGGGGCATTTTTGAGAGGTATTTGGAGCAAAGTTATCGACTTGAATGAACTTCGAAGGCTGCAACAAGAAATTATGGAAATCCTTTGTCAATTTGAGAATATATTTGTGAATGCCTTCTTCGACATAATGGTACATTTGCTGTTTCACTTATGCAGTGAAGTGCAATATGGTGGACCGGCACACGTTCGCTCCATGTTTCCTATTGAGCGCTATTTATGCAAATTAAAGTCTTATGTGTGAAACAGAAGCAAACCAGAGGGATCTATCGCTGAGGGTTACCTGGCGGAAGAAGGCTTGACATTTTTCTCAAGATTCTTGGGTGGCGATTCGGGATCAAAAATTACGAAGCTTGCTAAATTTGGAAGTTGTCCAGAAAAATTAGAGTACCATATTGGTACGAGAAGAAATAAAGATGGAAAATCAATTCATTTGAAAGAATCTCAATGGATGGCAATTCATCGCTACATTCTATTTAACAGCGGAAATAAAGAGATAGAGTCTTTAATTGAGTAAGTATTTACTTATTCTTTATTTTACTTATTGTAGAACTAGCATTTTGTTCCAAGTTTTTTAAACTAAATAATTAATGTATGGAGCATCGTGCTTAGTTGCTGGTCAAGCAAAATTGAAAAGGTATAAAAGGGAGAGAGAACATAATGACGATTCTGGAAGTGGATGAAGGAACATGTTACAAATAAACTGAATATTTTGAGAGAACTAGAAGTGCTTGCGATGGGGCCTAATAGAGCAGCTAAGGAGTACAGTGGATATGTAATCAATGGATATAGATTCCATTCAAAGAACAGAGATGCCAAATGTAAAACACAGAACAATGGTATTTTTTTGACGGCTTTGACTACAAGTTTTGCTAGTTCAAAAGACGAGAACCCAACAGTTGGCAATGTCAATTACTATGGGGCAATTGAAGAGATAGTAGAAGTCGACTACTGGGGTGAATTTTCAGTTGTCGTATTTAAGTGTTGTTGGTATCAAGAAGAAAAGAATGTGTATGGGCTGACTAGGGTTAATTTTAATAAATTATGCCAACAGTCAGATCCTTACGTATTGGCTTCACAAGTACAACAGATTTTCTACATAGAAGACCCGGTTGATAAGATGTTGTATAATGTTATCAAGCGCCTACCACGGGACTTGTGTGCTGTTGAAAATGAGAATGCAAATGAAGGCCAAGATGATACTATTTTACATGATATACACCTTGAAAGTCGGATTGATGAAGCTAGTTGGTGCAGGGATGATGTCCCAAAAAGACAAGTCCCCATCCAGCCAGATGAAGTGAATGAACCTGCCTAATTAGTCATTCAGTGAACTTAGCATTGTACTCTTATTGTCGTAAATTTTCACTTAGTGAACTGAGTACATTCATCTTTTTATGCTGCTCTTTTATTTATATAAACTCAACTTGTTTCTTCTAGTAATTGTGTTCGTATTGTAATTTTATTGCGATTGTTGCCACATATTATCTGTCATTGTGTTTGTATTATATTTTACTGTGCTTGCGTCTGTATATTATATGTCATTGTGTTCATATATCTTATTACATTTTTGTTTCTTATTTTATTGTTCATTTAATTATATTTTAATGTAATGCATTTAATTACATTTTTACTTCTTATTTTATTGTTCATTACTTGCAAGAATTGCCAGAAACTCAACTTGTTTTTTTGTATAGGATGGGAGGATTTCATATCACAATCCACCACCAGGGAGAATTTCAAAGAACAAGATATGCTGGTGGGAAAGAGTTTCTTGTACGGGGTGTCGATCCTGATAAGTTTTCTTATACTGTCCTATTAGAGCATGTCAAAGACGATCTTCATTACTCAGAAATTGGAGGAATTCATATCTAAGATAAGTTGGGAGACTGGAAATTGGTTACAAATGATTCTGACATATTTACACTAATTGGAGAAGTTAGCAGTGGTGACCATATTCACTTTTACATGGACAACATTGTTGATAACAAGATTGAGCCACTTAAGCAAATGCAGCCCCATGTTATCATGAGGCCAAGGCATAATATACTCGAAGGTACTCCTTCGATTTTTTTTGTAAATTGGACTTATATTCTTATGTATCGCTTCTTAGTAACTGCCATTATATTTTTTTAGGAAAAAAACAAGTCAAGCGCACATTTGTTACGACTCATCAACTACAACAAAAGCAAAGGAACAAAAAAATAGTGGAAGTGGATATGGCTCAGGTAGTTACTCGCAAGTCTCCGCGATTGAACAACCTGAAACAAGATAATGATGCAACTGTGAGAAACAAGTCTGGAACTGCTAAGAGGAAATTGAATTTGCAGAGTCAACCACATCAAGATGAAAACATGGGAGAAAATGACCTAGAGGTTAGATGTCCTGTCACACAGGGTACTATCCTAACCCCTCCACAGCTCAGACACATTCCACTGTAAATTGTTATTGGTTGAATTTTAAATTTTGTATATGTTTTCTAGATAATTTTAAATTGTGCCATGTATATTCATCATGCAGTCTACCATCCTACCTCCTCCACCGCCTCTAACAGAGTATGAAATTCAAAGAGCTATAAGAGTTGAGAGGAATAATGAAGTTTATATGGCTCTAAATTTACCTACATTGTCTGCTGGACTTAGATCTTCTGTCCAGAAGAAAAACAGTGAAAAAGAGAAGCTGCAGGACTTAAGTGATCATGATTATGATCCAGGAAAGGACGATGGTAGTGATGGTGATGTATCAGTTACTTCGTTGAAGGTTTGTCAAACCTAAAGCATAATTTGCAGAGAAGCAATAAAATTATATTCTAGTACTAAAGTAAGATATTTTGCAGAGAACCAATAAAGCGGGTGAAAAAAGCTTCTTATGGGACATGGGGCAACAACACATTCATGAGCCAATGCTGCATCGAAAACGCCAGCAATTGAGGAAGCAATCCAGAAAGAGACATGTCCACCTGTACAAGATACAAACTCTGCGGTACCTAACATTGAGTTACCACAAGCAGATGATGGAAATGGTTCAATGGCTGCATTTATTACAATGAGGAAACGCCAACGGGAAAAAGCTAAACGGGAAAAAGCTATTGTAGCTGCTGCAAATGCAAGTTATAATAGATTTGTCGAGGAAAATGCCATGCAAGATATTGAAGAAGGTGGTGAAGCAGGTCAGTACATCTTGCATATATAAGTTTAATACAACTGCGTTTACTCTGATTTTTCCCTTAAACATATAAACTGGACTTTATTACTGCGTATAATATTTTTCCCTTAACCATATAACTGGACTTTATGTTGCATATATGAGCACATCTTGCACATAAATCACATCACATAAAAAAATGAGTACTATATTTATCTACTGAACCTCTAATTTTTTGGTGAGAGTATTATGATATAGTACTAACAGTTGGGTTCAGTCTCGTAAAACATGATTTTGTGGATAATCACAAAATGCTTGATGCTTATCTGCAGTTCAATTGGGATTTTATGAGTACTATGTAAATTAAAACCAAGCTTGGTAATTAGACTTACCAAACACTTACTCTGTTTCGCTAATCATCAGGGAATATTACAAATTAATAGCAATATACTACTACTATATTCTAGAACCAAATAGTGGATTAACTAAATAAATTCTCGTGATTATATTACAACTATGTGTACTATGCTTTTTCTTATGAATTTTATGTACTTCTTAATCAGTTGTAGCTCCTAAAAGGCTCAGAGGAAAAACAAGAATGGATAAAGTTCATACGAGAAGTTATAACAAGAGAATTGTCATTCAAGTGAACGAGTTTTTCCAGCCTATTGCAGATAGTGATGGTGTATTATCAGAACTAAGTAACTTTTTAGGAACACTTGCAAAGCTGAGTGTGTCTCTTACGTATGTTACTTGGCGTCATGTTCCTAAAAACTTAAAAAAAAACTTTATGGAATTATGTGAAGGTATTTTATGCCCTATATGACCAATAATCTACTTGGATATATTCTAAAACATTTTATGGTGACATACTAGACTTAAACTGAATTCCGTATTAATATTGAACTCGTTAATTTTTAAGGCTCGGTATATTATTCCTGATGAATGTGAAAAGTGGGTGGAGGATTCTATTCATGCTGCTTGGAAGGGGTATAAATGTCTAATCAAGGTGGAACATTATACAACCTACACAAATAATGAAGACAGACTATATAATAGGCCAGATGATATTCCGTCGGAGAGGTTCAAAATGCTCTTAGAGTACTGGAATGATGATTTTTTTCAGGTATACAACTTATAATTTTGAGCATTGATAATCATCTCTGTATATTTATTTTCATGTCTTTTGTAGGCGAGAGCTAAGAAATATGCGGTGAGTCATAAATCATATCTCGACACTCACACTGCTGGTCCAAAAAACTTTGCACAAGTTCGAAACAAGATGGTATGTGATTTATTTATAATTATTTATGAACTGACCGCACTATGTTCATTCTTTATTCAGATAGTACTCACTATTTTTACATGAATAATTATCATTATAATGATTTATCTGATTTTGTAGTGCATAAAATATTTATCAGGAATAATTATCCTTCGAAGTACTCACTGTTTATTTTCTTACAAAAATAAATCATGTTTGATTTATTTATCTGATTTTGTAGATAATACTCACTTTTTTTACATGAATAATTATCCTTATAATGTGCATCTCTATTTAGATAAATATTGTCTTTGTAACATGACATGTACCTTATTTTTTGCTAGAAAAAAGGCACCAGATAGCTCTGCACCTTGTGATGCTGAGGTTTATTTTGAAACCCGGGAGCGAAGTGACAACCGTGAGTACAAGATCGATCCTGCAATTATGAAATCCAAACTTGTAAGTATTTTATTTAATAATCAGTTATCTGTAATTGATGAAAAGATGGCTTTTTGTATTTCATATTTAATCTCATTTGTTCACGTGGCTTTATTTTTATAAAAAAATTAGCAAAAAGCTCAGCACTAGAGATAATGTAAGTGAACTGCTTACAGATGGAAAATCAAACGGCCCGACTTGGCTCTTAGGGAGATGTGCATAGCCTTCACAAATTACCAGCTCAACTGCTCCCACAGACACCTATGTGCAAGGGCTGACAACCAAGATAAGGCAAAGCCTTGCTGATGAAGTTCAAGAGAAGGTGAGACAAGTACAAGCCGAAGTGGATGACCAGGTGAACAAGAAAGTGCAACAGAACATGGCATTGGTCCTTAAAAAACTTGCAGAAGAAAACCCAAATATCACTGTCGACATTGAGGATCTGTGTTCACCTTTTTCAAGCGATAACAATTGTACGCCTATGACTGGCGGCAGTAGCTTCTAGTATGACACTGCGATGTCAATGCATTTATCTTGACTTAAAGGTCTTTTGCTACTACTTTTAAGTATGATATAGACTAATCTAAGTACTGGGGGTAAGAAGTTGATTTAAGTCTGTTTATTCAGAACTTTATTTAAGTCCAAAGATTGTTTGGTCCAGTATTGTTGATGACTGTATAATGATTTGGTGAATTGCTTTGCTGTTGGATGATGGTTATTTTGGAAATTCGTAATTTCTGTGTACCTTTTTTCCAGTTTTTACCATAAAAATGTTGCCTTAGCTACTGTAAACATTGCACTAGCTACTCTGAAATATTGTACTAGATACTTTTAATGTTGTCGTTGTTAAAAATGTTACCAACTGCAGTGGGCCACAAATGGGCCAGATGTGGGACCCACATTGGGGCCCACAGGGGGCCCACTGTGGGGCCCACCATGGGCCCCACAATGGTCCCCCCTGTGGGCCCCAATGTGGGTCCCACTTTTTTAAAAACATTTTAGAACTCTAAGGTAACATAAAAAACAAGTTACAACTGATCTCTCATTATGTTGCATTAGCAAACTAAGGCAACATATAAATAAGTTAAAATACGATGTTGCCTTAGGCACCAAAGATGTTACCTTAGACCCCTAAGGCAACATGGAAAAACCTATCTTTAAGAAAATGTTACCTTAGCTTAAAAGTGGGGCAAGAGCAACATATTTACCCCCTAATCCAACGTTTTTTTGGTGTTACAGTAGGCATTTTATGGTGTAGTGAATGCAAAAATTAAAGAAAACAATTTGTTTTTAAGTGAGAGGAATAATGTGCTAGAGTCTCACTTTATTGAATTTGAAAAATTGAGAATTGAGTGTAAGATTGCTAAGGATGAATTAACTGAGTCCTTGAAGAAAGAAGAGATTTTAAAGAAGCAGCTTGAACGAGAACATGAAGTGATTAAAGCATGGAAATCATCCAGAGATGTCCATGCTCAAATCACTAAAGTTCAAGATATTGAGTCCTTTTGTTATGCAGCCTGGAAAAAGAGTAAGGAGAAGCTGGAATCCAATTTAGTTGAAGGATTGCTAACAGATGTGGACTCGACGGATGATAAGAATCATCCGTCGGATAATCAAAAGGATTATCCGTCGAGTGACAAAAAGCCACATCCGTCGGCTGTGAGCAAACCTGTGAGCAAAACCAAGCTTGCCAAATTAAATGAAAAATATGGATCAGTTTCAAAAATTTTGTATCAGGAGAATCTAGTCAACTGAAGAAGGAGAAGAAAGTTAATGTTGGTAATCTCTCTATCAAGAAATTGAATGACAGATTAGAAAATATTGAGGTTAAAACAGAAACTAAAAAGAAAAACAATAGAAATGGGAAAGTAGGGATTAACAAACATAACAAACTACACACCTGATAAGTATGCTCCAAGAAAAATATGTGTTAAGTGTGGTAGTGTCAATCATTTGTTTTTTAGTTGCAAACTTGCATTGCCTACTCCTATATCTGTACCCTCTCCTTTTCCCAACATGAATGCCATGCCTTCTATGCCTATGAATACTATGTCTGCTCAGAATATGAATGCACAATTTGCTAATATGCCATTTGCACCTAATCCTTATTATCTTGCATTTAGTATGCCACAAATGCCATTTAGCATGCCTTACTGGAACAACATATTTGCAAACAGCATGCCTTTTCCTGTTAATCAAAATGTACATGATAATTCTATTCTAATGACTGGTTTCAAAGGTCCAACTCAAATGACTAAGGATGAATCAGAAATTCCCAAGTCAAATGAGATCAAACCTAAGAAACCAAAGAAAAAAGCTAACAAGGCAGGACCCAATGAAACTTGGGTACCAAAATCAACTTGATTTGGTTTTGATGTGTGCAGGGAAACAGAAAGAATCCTTGGTACCTGGATAGCGGTTGTTCAAGACACATGACTAGAGATTCTACCTTGCTCACAAAGTTCAAGGAGAGAGTTGGCCCCAGTATTACTTTTGGAGATGACAGCAAGGGTTATGGCTTGATTTTAAAAGACAATGTTATCATTGAAGAGGTTGCCCTAGTGGATGGTCTCAAGCACAACTTGTTGAGTATCAGCCAACTTTGTGATAAGGGCAATTCAATAACCTTCAATTTAGAATCCTGTGTTGTGACAAACAGAAGAAAGAACAAAGTGGTTCTCACTGGAATGAGAAAAGGAAATGTGTATCTAGCTGACTTCAACTCATCT
The DNA here is from genome assembly GCF_009905375.1 of Apium graveolens. Classification (NCBI taxonomy): domain Eukaryota; kingdom Viridiplantae; phylum Streptophyta; class Magnoliopsida; order Apiales; family Apiaceae; genus Apium; species Apium graveolens. Next base: position 234,769,238 of record NC_133648.1, on the reverse strand, counting down.
AATGCAGAATCTGTCACTTTTCTTCTCAGTATAGCAAGTCAAGATGAAAGTTGGCTATGGCACAAGAAGCTGTCCCATCTAAACTTGAAGACCATGAATGAGCTTATCAAGAAAAAACTGGTTAGAGGCATTCCTCAAGTTAAATTTTCTAAGGATGGATAGTGTTATGCCTGCCAAAAAGGGAAGCAGATTAAAGCATCATTCAGAAAGAAGCTTGATTCAATAATTGAAGAACCTTTGTAATTGCTACACATGGATCTATTTGGACCAGTCAATGTGTTGTCCATCTCAAGAAAAAGATTTTTCCTTGTAATTGTAGATGATTTCTCAAAGTTCTCTTGGACATATTTCCTAAAGTCTAAAGATGAAGCTAGTGAAATCATTATCAATTACATAAGGCAAGTCAATAGTCATCCTAATTTTAAAGTAAGAAGAATCAGGAGTGAAAATGGAACTGAGTTCAAGAATTCTGTGATGAGATCATTTTGTGAAGAGAAAGGGATAATGCAAGAGTTTTATGCAACAAGAACTCCACAACAAAATGGAGTAGTGGAAAGAAAGAACAGATCTCTTATTGAAGCTACAAGGATAATGCTTGAAGAATCAAAGTTACCAATATATTTTTGGGCTGAAGCTGTAAATACTGCCTGCTACACTCAGAATATTTCTTTGATTAATCAAGCAAAGTGTATGACACCCTACCAATTATTCAAGAACAAGAAACCAACCCTAAATTTTCTTCATGTCTTTCGCTGCAAATGTTTTATCTTGAGGAATCAAACTGATCACCATGGGAAGTTTGATGCTAAAGCAGATGAAGGAATTTTTGTTGGATATGCTATGGGAAAGGCATATAGAGTCTAAAATCTTAGAGCCAACATTATTATGGAATCAATACATGTTGTGTTTGATGATAAAAAGATTGAAGGAGTGCAAGATGAAGATTCTCATGAAAGCCTCAAGTTTGATAACGTGGAAATGGTTAGTGATGACAGTGATGATGAAAGTGATCAAGAAACAGTGAATAAGGATGATGCAGAAAAATCTACAACTAATGGCACATAATTCAACATCTTTCGAGTTGCGAAATGCTTCATCCGTCGGGAGACAATCCGCCTTATCCGTCGGGAGACAATCAACTTCATCCATCAGAACACAAAGTGCACCATCTGTCGGGTCATTAAGAGAAGCTGAAAATCAGAGTAGATCACTTACAAAAATTTCCCCTTTCTCAAATCAAAGATTCACAAACTCAGGGGGAGTTTCTAATAATTAAAACTCAGTCACACATCAAGACAACAATGAGGCCTCTTCATCTAGAGCTAATCTACCTCAACAAAGAAAATGAACTAAAGATCACCCTTTTGAGCTTATCATTGGTGATGCATCTTCTAGAGTTCAAACAAGGAGAGCAACTGAAGAAGAATGTCTATATAGCAGCTTCCTATCTAAGGAAGAACCAAAGAAGGTAGAAGAAGCTTTTTTGGATCCTGATTGGATTTTAGCTATGCAGGAGGAGCTAAACCAATTTGAAAGGAACAAGGTATGGAAGCTGGTACCCAAGCCCAAAGGAAAGAATCCAATTGACACCAAATGGGTATTCAGAAACAAGATGGATAAAAATGGCATAGTAATAAGGAACAAAGCTAGATTGGTTGCTAAGGGCTATTGTCAACAAGAAGGAATAGATTTTGATGAAGCTTTTGCTCCTGTTGCAAGACTTGAAGCCATCAGAATTTTCTTAGCCTATGCAGCTCATGCCAATTTCAAGGTCTATCAAATGGATGTCAAAAGTGCTTTTCTGAATGGAGATTTGGAGGAGGAAGTATATGTTATTCATCCTCTTGGTTTTGACGATCCAAATTTCCCAAATCATGTCTACTATCTTTTGAAAGTACTTTATGGAATGAAGCAAGCACCTAGAGCCTGGTATGACACTTTATCAAAGTTTCTTTTGGAAAACCACTTCACAAGAGGTACTGTTGATAAAACTTTATTCTTTAGAAATGTTAATGGCTCTAGTATACTTGTTCAAATTTATGTAGATGATATTATATTTGGCTCTACAGATGATAAACTTTGCAAAAAGTTTGCCAAATTGATGCAAACTAAGTATGAAATGAGCATGATGGGAGAACTAACTTACTTTCTTGGTTTACAAGTTAAGCAAGTTAATGATGGAATATTCATTAGTCAAACTAAATACATTCATGATCTTTTAAAGAAGTTTGATCTAATGGATTGCACATCTGCAAAAACTCCCATGGCCACTGCAACTAAGCTTGAATTAAACACCACTGAAAAGTCTGTGGATATTTCAAGCTATAGAGGTATGGTTGGCTCACTTCTGTACTTAACAGCTAGTAGGCCAGATATAATGTTTGTCACTTGTCTTTATGCTAGATTTCAGGCTGATCCTAGAGAATCTCACCTAGTAGCTATTAAGAGAATTTTCAGATATCTCAAGGGAACACCAAAACTTGGCATTTGGTACCCTAGAGATTCCGGTTTTGATCTAACTAATTATTCAGATGCAGATTATGCAGGTTGTAGAATAGACAGAAAAAGTACAACAGGAAGTTGTCAATTTCAAGGAAACAAGCTTGTGTCCTGGTTTAGTAAAAAGCAAAATTCAGTTTCTAAGTCTACAGCTGAAGCTGAATATATTGCTGCTGGTAGTTGCTGTGCACAGATTTTATGGATGAAAGACCAATTGTTGGACTATGGTCTACAAGTGGATAGAATTCCCATTTTCTGTGATAACACAAGTGTAATTTCCATCACTGAAAATCCAGTGTAGCATTCAAGAACAAAGCACATAGACATCAAGTACCACTTCATAAGGGAACATGTGATGAATGGTACTGTGGAACTTCATTTTGTTCCAAGTGAAAAGCATCTTGCAGACATATTTACCAAGCCACTTGATGAATCCACTTTCAAGGTTGGTAAGGAAGTTAGGTATGCTTAATTATTCCTAAATCATTTCAGATATTTTTGCAAGTTGAAATGCAGCAAAAAATTTAATTGATTTTTCTGTTTTGGATGAAATTTTGGTTAAGTCAAAATTTACATCCCGACGGATGCTTATTATCCATCGAGTTTGATCATCCGTCGGTATATTAATTGTTAATAAAAATCAATTATTTTTCTGGAATATTTCATAACTCGACGGATAACTGATTTGTCCTCAACCGTCGAATTGTCTCAATCCTAGTCGTTAAAACTCTGAACATTATCCATCGAGTATACTTACAGTTTGTAAGCATGACACGACGGATAAGTGACATAATTTTTACAGTTTGTTTATTTTTAAATAGCTATTTTGGGAAATTTTTATTGGTCACTTTATTTTACTTTATTATTTTTGTCAGTTTATTTCTGAGATAATATAAAAGCTAAATTCATTTTCATTCTATTCTTTTATCATTCTCAAGATTCAATTGCTCTAACTTCTTTCTTTCTCAAAAGCAAATACTTTCTCTGCAAATTTCTCAATCTCTAACAATGGAACTAGTCGTCAAAATCATGTCTCAAACTGGGTACATCTACGAAAAGAACAACTTCACAGCTCTAGTGAACAAGGAGATTCAACAGTTTGGAAACTACCATAAAATGATGGATTTTGTGAAAGGCTGCAAACTCAACTATGCTATGTTGGAATCTCCCACCATCTACTCTGAGGTTGTAGAGGAGATATGGACAACTGCAGTGTACAAGTCAACTAATAAGACCATCACATTCACTCTTAAAGGTAAACAGTTTTGCATTAACAGTAATATTGTCAAAGCATGCTTTAGAATTCCTGATAATACTGTTACTGCTCCACACACATACACTGATATTGTTAACATGCTCAACTCCATGGGCTATACACTTCCTACCTCTAAATTAAGTAAAATTAGAAGGTTGGGTATTAGGAAAGAATGGAGTTATCTATGTGATGTGGTAACTAAAGTGTTTTCTAGTAAAATTATTAACTTTGACTCTATTAACATATCCATGCTCAACATGCTTTACATGCTAGTTACTGATAAGTAATTTAATTTTAGTGACTTGGTTTTGTTTGAGTTAGGCTTTAAGTTAGGAGAACTCAATAAGAGAGGTAAAAGTGTCTATTATTCTAGATTTTTCATGATGCTTGCTAACCATCTCATTGAGAACATTGTGATTGAGAACCCAACCAACAAGCTGAATTATTGGGTTCAAGAAAGAAGAATAACTGCAGATCTTAATAGAGCAGACCACCACAAAGAGGTGCCCCTATTCTATTTTCCAGTAATGGAGGGACCTCAGGTAAGTGAGGTAATTTCTATTGTCTCTACTCTTCCAATCTCACACATTTCTTTGCCTTCAACTGTAGCAATGGCATATGTGTCAATGGCCAAAAAGATGCCTACCCAAGCTACTAAATCACAAACCTCTAAATCCAAATCTAAGAAAGCCCCCTCTGATTTCTTTCAAAAGAAACCAGTTGCAAAATCCACTAAACAAATAGAGGGGAGTGTGAAGATGGGTGAGAAAGATGAGGGACAGGGTGAAAATCAAAGAAACCCTAAGGATAAGGCTGGTGAGAAGAGAGTACCCAAACCTAGCCACACCACAGTTTCCCAACAAACTGTGGTTGTTAATAAGGAAATAAGCACATTACTAGTTTCATCCTCCCAAAGGGATGTCACTATTGAAACAAGCTCCCAACCAGGAGCACAAGCCAAGAGGGGTAGGGACACTAGCTCACCATAAACTTATGCTAGAAAGAAAAGATCAAAAACCCTTGGGGATGCACAGGGCACACACACAGTGCAAACTGGTGCTAAAGACCCAGTCACTACACCATCTCAAAGTCAGATTGATGTGGCTCCAATAAATGTGGAGTCACGACCAAAATCTCTCATAATTGAAGCACCTGATACACCAAATTCTCCCACACACTCACTGGATGTTGACATGATAAATACATCACTTCCAAATTCTCCATCTTTAACTATCTTGGAGAAGCAAAAAATCCAAGCAAGTGAGCATCATCTTTTAGATAATTTGTTGGCTCACTTGCCATTTCTTTCTGAGACAGTTGAAACTTCTGTGCCTAAATTATCACCAATCTGCACAAAGTCTACAATAGTCTCCACTCCAAACTCATTTATTTCTTTTATCCCAATGGATATTAATCATCCGTCAAGTAGTGATTGTATCCCGACGAATAAGCCTAACAGTAGTCATCTGTCGGATAGCCAAACTGCTATCCAGATGGATATTCCTCATCCATCGGGTGTCTCTGCACAACTTAAAATCTCTTCAATTCCCACATGTGCAGAAGACTTAGTAGTAATATAATCACTCTTAGGACTGAGGGAAGGGAGTAAATTGAGTGAGAGTCTGGGTTGCTCCCAGGAAAAATGAGGGAAAAAGAGTGAACTAATGCAGTCCAATTCTTCAGGACTGGAAAAAGTAAGTGAGAGGAGTCCCACCTTAGATGGTGAAGGTGAGGGTGTGAGGGTGGTAAGCCAAGGAGAGCCCTTGATGCAAAAAGAGAGAGAAATTGAGAGAAATACAGGTATAGGAGATATAAGGATGGACATCATTGCTAGTGAGTCAATGAATGCCAATGTTGCAGACATAGAGAAACTATCTCAGCAAAATCAAGTTACTATAAGTTCCATCTCTTTGGATGCTGAGGCATTTACTCATCCAGTTCCAGCATATCAAATTTTGGCTGGACAGGGTAATGAAAATGTAGAAAGAATGCTGAACTTGGTGCACACCACCCAGTCAATGCAAAGAGCTAATGATGCCATCAAAGCTATGCCACCTAGAGCTGATGATGATGTTGACTTTGGGACTGGGGAATCTGCTGATTTTTTTGGAGAAGATGGTGAAAATGAGGAGCTCATGAACATAGGGGGAGAAACATGCACCAGCTCAAGATCTGGCCTTCCTTCATGGGCATTCTCCAAGGACTATGATCTTCAACATTTCAAGGTCACTCTCATTCATCAAATCCAGGAAATACATAATGCCATTCAATCTACAACAGATGTAGGCACTAGGAAGCTCTTACAGGCACATCTAAATTCTCTATAACTACATCAAATCCAAGGCCTCTAACACAATCAGGATATCACTTCTATCAAAACAGAGATCAATCAAGTAAAGAAGGATATTTCTGACAGACTAGATGCCAAACTTCCAGAAGCCACAATGCTTGATATTAAAAGACAGCTAAGGAAAAACATTGATCTTACAACCACGGTGGATTCCTTAGACAAAAGAATGATAGTGATGGAAGCCTCTCTAACAGCTATACATCTACATCAGGCACAACAAACAGACTTACTTCAAAGGCTAGTGGTAGCACAAACCTCTTCCTCCACTCTACTTGCTGATAACAAAAAGGGGGAGAAAGAAAGCTCTATTATCCCAATCAGTCAAGAGAAATCAAGGAGTGAGGGGGAGCAGAAAGTGCTAAACATCCAAGTCAGCAAAGTGATTGTGCCAGCAATTACTTTCACAAAGCCACCAGTCATGGGCAGTATTGATATCATAAATCTGGCAATAGCAAAGCTAAACACATATGACAAACTGCTAAAGATTGATGTAGCAGCAGCTGAGAAGGAGTTGAAAGAAAACTGGAGAAAGATAGATGCAGAAATTCAACAAAAGTTTGGGCCAATTCAGAAGCCAGACAAAACATTCATTCATCATTCTAAAGTCAAGAACATTTATGTGAATGAAATGAGTATGAACTATTTGGAAAAAGGCCAAACATCTTGCATCAAATCCCCAAAAGAAGATTTTATCATGAAGCCTAAAAGAAACTACTCAAAGCGTTTAGACAAGAATCCTATGGATACTGTGTATGAAACACCTAGGCCAGATGAGAAGAAACTGCTGGCTAGGTCAATTGCCTTCTACAAAGACCAAGCCGATTCAGCACTCAAAAGAAGATTAGTCAAGATTTACAGAAATGGTAAGGAAATTTGTGTGGTGGCTGGACACCCCATGTTTGTGGAAGCTAAGAAGGAAGAGAAAGAAAAAATCAGGCAAGAAAAGAAGCAAGTTGCTCTGGATGCTAAAATACTTAAACAAAAGAAGAAGCAAGCAGTTATCTTGGCCAAGCTTCAAGCTTTAAAAACCACAACAAAAATTCCTGCACAACCAACTGTAATTGCTGAACGTAAGGATCAGAAAGAGCAAGAAGAACCACAGCAGAAAAGGAAATTCAGATAAAAGCTCCATTCCAAGAGAAAATTGGACTTTAATGATAAAGAAATAGAAGACAATATTCCTAAAAAGTCCACAACTACAACTCAAACATCAAAACCCTCAGTGATATTTGAGCAGTCAAGGTGGTGGATCCAACTAGGAATATTCATTGTGAGCCCATACTTCCAAAGGATGAGCCTGTGGACTGGGATAGTTTGCCTATTCCTGAACTGAACTTTGCTATCTTTAAGCCAAAGAAGACAAAGACAAGAGCTAGCAAGAAAGTGAAACCAGTGACTCTCAAATCCAAGACCCTGGTCAAATCTCAATCCACAGTCAACAAAGGAGATATGTTATACATCTGTAACATCAAAGAGTTTTCTGATATCAACCTCTACTTAAATGAATTGGAAGAAGTTAGAGGAATTGAGGCTCACAGACATCTTCCTGAAAGACTAGTATTCAAATATAAGGGAGGAATAGAGATCATATGGCCACTTCATAGTATTCTTCTAGAAAGCCAATCTGTTCTAATAAAGATCTACTCATCATTCAAAAAGAACTTTGGGTACCATGTGACTGCTTGAAGATTAGTTCTAAAGAAGATTGAGGAGCTGGGGAGTAATAGAACCAAAGATGCAATTCCAAAAATTATGTCAATTCCCTTCACAGGAAAGAGAGTGCATCTGAGACCCTATTGGTTAATGGAATTCAGGGATGAAAAGGGAGTTAAAAGATTTTTCAGATTGGAGGACCAGTTGAATATCTCTAGCAATGAGACTCTATTGGAAATGCAAGGAATGCTAGATCTCTCAGAAGCTGATGAACTTGAATTCCATAGACAACTCCAAAATCAGATAGAAGAGAATAACATGAGGCTTGGGAAGAAACCTAGATAATCAAGGAAATAAACTTATCTGCTCAGAGTAGAGGAACATCTTGATAATGATTGTGAGCTATTCTTTGTATACTTTGTATTGTTCAATTTTCAGTAAATGTTGCAGCACTTATAAGTTTTATCTACTATTTTCAATTTGTATTCTTAGAGTGTTTTGTTATCATCAAGTTTCTCTTAATTTATGGCTACAATTCCAGTAGATATAAATTGGGGGAGATTGTTAGGAATATGTTGTGAACTTGATGATAAATCATACAAAACATATTAGTAGATTTAATTTAGTGAAATTTGTAGCACTCGACGGATGATCAAATATAGTCCCGACGGATGATTCAATATAGTCCCGACGGATGATGATTTGATATCCATCGAGTGAGTAGCTTATGTAATAATAAGTATTGTAGCACATTTCTGCAAACAACTTTATGTAGATTCTGTAGTAGCATATGAGTCATGTTGACTACTAGTAGATATGCAGAATAGGTTGATTAATTGTAAATATAAAATGTCTTGTAATTATGCATAAGCGAAATGGAGTCAAGTGTCAAATAGCTACCCGACGGATGATCAACAAAGCTACCTGACGGATGATCAACAAGCTACCCGACGGATAACAAGAATGTACTCGACGGGTGATCAATTCAAATATCTGTTGACAGTGACAACACAGTCACATGCGTTGGGTGTTTACGAAAGGAATGTGGCAGCCTGTTTAGCAGGAAATTGAGAACAAAGAAGCATTACCATTTCTATGCAAGTTATGAAGATTTTTAAAGATGCTGGAATAGAGGAATGAAGCAGAATGGAGTTAGACTTGATAGGTTTTGTTTTATTATCCTGTCTTATTACCATGTAAACTTGGTGATATATAAACCAAGTATAGCTAGTAGAACAAACAACTAAGAAAACATATTTAGAAGAGAAATAGAAAAAGCTATAACTGTTAAGAATGTCTCTGTAGTTTGTTTGTTCACTTATAAAGCAGCTGTGAGCCAATTTGAGCTTCCCAGAGTTCTCAAATCGATATATATATATATATATATATGGTGGATACATTCAAATCTAGCAGAAAGTTTTAAAGACTTATGTTTTTATTACTTTGTTTTTTGATTTACTTAATTCCATATTCCGCACTTTGCAAATCAAAATAATTATATATATATTGAGTTAGAACATTTTTATAAATCTCGAAAAGAAGCCAGAATTACATTCAACCTCCCTTCTGTAATTCTTGTTGTATTGTTAGGGAATAACAAACTATGTGTTAGTTGCTTATATAGAAAATCAATCATTCTTCTTCCGAATCAAAATTTTAGCTTCCCCTCCAAAGTTGACTGTAATCATATTTTTAATTTTAAACATAATAATTAAGAGGGTTTATGCATTAGTAAGTCTATAAATTATACGGTTTTTTATTTTATATTTTTTATATTAATTTTATATTAAATATAATTTAAAGAAAATATTATATAATAGTATCTTAGCCCGATGCACATTATATCAACCAAATATAACTAATTATATTTAGTTTATTTTAAATTTCATTTTAACTCAGATCAATAGTATATGTTTATTTTAGCCCGAATGAAAAATATAGATTATTTTATTTTATCTCAAGTGGATTAATTTAATTGATTGACATGAATTAGAATTTATATTGGTAGAAGAAGGTGATTTTAATATCAATTAAAATAATATAGAGTTTGATATGAATTAGAAATTTAAATTGGTTAAAGAGGTTGACTTTAATTTTAATTAGAATTAGAATTAACCAACCGACCAACCAAAATTTTATTGTTTCGTTTATCATAATATTGTGTAGATAATTTTAATTAAAACTTAAAGTAAGTATATTTAAAAAAATTATAAATCATTTCCTTTATTATTTTATATGTTTGGGTTTACAAGTCCGATTACCAATTTATGTATGTATATATATATATATATGATATGCATGTTATTGTTATTAGCTTATAACCACACCATAGCGCACCGCGAACATCACACCACACGACATACTATTTAAGCTAAAATCATAAACTGAACCGCATGTGTGTTTTAGCCAAATTGTCAAATTGCACTGCATTAATCTTAAACCATGCAAGCCGCACAACAAAAATGCAATGTGTTGCGGTTTAAGCCGTTTGAAAAAATAAAGGTGATATGTATAGAAAATACATCCTAAAGATACATTAAATGTCACATTAATTACCCTTGGAATTCTTGTCCAAAATTCAATACAAACCAGGTTGGTCAAAGGCTTGTTACTGAATAAAGACGACCCCAGTCATCAAAACCCACGAGCAGAAGTCGTCAAGGCCCACGAGCAGAGGTCGTCAACGTCTACGAATAAGAGTTGTTCATGTACTAGGCCCAATACGGCTGAAATAATAGAGACATGACGTCTAACATGGATACTAACTCCTACGAGGAAGGATCTAGAATCTCTTGCCTTACAGGAGGCCTAATTATCATCTAAGTTGGAGACTTGTCCACCAAGTCCCCCAACACAAGTCTAACCCTAGACTAACATCTATATAAAGGGCTCTACCCCTCAACCTAGAACTACATTTTTGACTTGATTCTTTACAACACAGAGATACATAGGCATCTTGCGAAGACAGCTAGTCCTGACCGCGAGAACAACCATTAAAGCTTGAAACTCACAAACCTTAGCATTAAATACTAACAAACCCTAATTTTTATTCCACAACATTTGGAGCCGTATGTGGGAAAACAACAACAACAATGGTACTTACACGAGAAAAAACAACACTGGAACTGATAATCCCGTCATATCGCAAATAATCTCATCAACAGCGGGCATACCCCTGCACTCAACCTATGCCACCATCCAAGGAGGAACCCCTGTGGGGGCATCTTAGACTCAACCTCAAGGGATGAATCCCCCAATCCAAGACCCGCCCTTAGGGATGAATCCTCCAGCTCCCCAAGGGACAAATCCCCAATTTCAGCAACTACAAACAACAATAAACCCTCAACTCATTGGGTATGTGTACTCAATGATCGTTATTAAAGGGACTACCAACCCATCTTATAGGATGCATCTATATCCCGAGGTTGGAGGTAGTGGACTCTCTAATCGAAGCGAAAGACAAGGGCAGACGCCCCAATACATCCGTGGCTTGGCTCACATCCCCCAAAACGAGAATTCTCTGGACCCTACTTTGTTAAAGACTTCGACTCATTGGACGATAAAGTCGCTCCAAGGAGAAGACGTGCTGGTAATGAGCCAATACCTAGTGGTTATTAATAGCCCAGGAGCACTCAAGGGATGGTTCCCCAAGATGTACAAGAGAGGATCAAGGCTCATGAAGCTGAGATCCAAAGGCTGAAGCATGATCTGGAGATGCACCAGATACCAAGGCTCCAACAGATAGCAAGACGGAGGGATTTTCCTCCTATCATAGATGTGGAAGGTCCAATACCAAGGCGGGTATAACGACTTGTGTATTTTTGAATTATTTAATTATGTAATTATGGAAACTATTAAATAAGTAAAATATGTGTGTTGGTTTTGACTGCTATATATTGTTTGATTATTATCCATATGTGATTTATGGTGTACCGGGTTGTCCGCGTAATTAATTATGGGATCGTATTGAATTGTTTTCACTTTCAAAAAGTGGATTTAGTGCAAATTTATTTGCATAAATATTGGGAATGTCTCTAAAATTATTTTTATAATTTTATAATTACTTTAATTATTTTTAGGATTTTATAAAATTGAGAAGTCAATATTTTATTAATTATTTATCTTTAAATAATTTCATGATTTCTTTTACTTGTAAAATTCTTATTTAATTCTAAAATTCTTTAAAAATTATGAAACTCATATTTATTTAAGTTGGGAATATTCCGGGAATTTTAAAATTATTTTGGAAATTTTCGGGATTAATTTCATGCGCTCGTTGTTTCGTTTCATTGATAAAAGCGGGTATAAAGTGCATTTTAGAAATCGTTTTAAAATTTCAAAATTCGTGTTTTTATTAACTTCAAGATGTTAGTAACATTCTAAGACTATTTTGGTAATCTTCTGAAATTATTTTAAGCGCGACTCGGTTCATAATTACGAGTTTCAGGACAAACCGGGCCTTAAACGGTTCGTATTTATTTTCGTCGACACGTGTTAACCTATTACCAATGGGCTGGATACGTGGCTTGATTCTTTTTAAGTTCATTTCTCTCAAGTAAAACACATAGTTTTACTCCCTCTCCTCTCCATATCTCTCCACCCTCTCGAATCTCTCTCTCCCGCTTATATTTGTTTGTGTTTCTTCCTTCCTTATCTGTGGTTTTGCCCTTGGTTTCCTGGCAATTCTCCCGGTGCCACCCTGTTATTCGCCCATCCCTGTTGTGCCTGTTTATTCCGATTTCTTTCTCCGCCGTATTCCGGTAACTATCCGGCCGCACGTTTTTGTTTTCCGATTGTTGGCCTGATGCAGTCTCGTATATATATATATACCTGTGTGAGTGTGTGCATGTGTGAGTAGAGTGTGGGTTTTGTGTGGGTTTCAAGTGTGTAAGTGATTCGGCGGCGTGGCCGTGTGTGGTTCCTGGACCCTGGACGGTGCTCTTGTGCTCTGTGGTTAATTCTCTGTTGGGCTTGGTTATTCGGCCCTTACTTGTTGGGCTGATTGTGTAGTTTGGGTTGGATTGTTATAAATCTGATTTTAGTTTCCTTTTTATTTGCAGGAGATTTATTGATTAAAAATTCGTGATATTAAATTCAATTCATACGGGGAATGATTTTTAAATTAATCGGCGAAGTTTCGCGTTGGAAACCCGGGGAATTAATCAGGTACCCGCGGAATTTTGCCGCCGTCCGCGATGACTTTCACGAGCGGACGGTGGACGATGATGATATATATCTGAGTCCTAATATAATGAAAATAAATAAATGAAAATAAAATACGAGTAGTAATTAATAATTGTGATTGAGTTGGAATTTGAAAATGTGTGGGTTTTGATTGGATAATTGTTGCGATTGTTGTGTTTGAGATTTGACATCGATTGATGTTTCGACGGGTAGTCCAATAAACAAAGGAAACGCTGTCCGATTTTCGGAAAACTGAATTACGCAAATACGGAAACGTATCTGATGAATATCGGGACGTCGAGAGACTATATATATATATGTGTGTGTGTTTTATACGAAACTTGATTGTATGATGTGATGAAATATTTTTCTAAATTGATAACCCTGATGTCGTAAAATAAAGAGTATGGGTATTTTTCGAAAACGAACACTGAACCGATTTTTGAGAACGTGAACCCTAAGTGATACGTGTATTATTATATGAAGTATGTTACGGGTCGGATTTTGTTAACGTTCGGGTAGATTGTTAGCGAGGATATGTCAAGCATAATCGAATGTCTAAGTTAAGATGTTTCGACCTTGTAGGTTCTAGTCGGAATGCCCGAGAATTGGAATTGGACGAAAGATAGTTGGTGGTGAGTCGAAAAGCTCAGTAAGGTCCCAATCAAAGGACTTAAGTGTTGAGGTCGAATCCAGAGTGATATTGTGGTTGGACGTAAGAGCCTAAGCGGCAGAGTTGGCCCAGAATTGATCAGTAATAGTTGTAAAGCCTTGTAAGGCAAGTATTTCTGAACTTTTCTTCAAGATATATTACCAATGTTTTCGAACTATTTCATAACATGTGGCTATTATTAAACATAACTCCTATTTTATAATACAAGTGCTTTAAACTGTTTAACCTTGTACCCTGATTTTCTTGATTTTGAGCCAGAAGCCTTACATTTTGTAAATCATCTTTTGTTGATCCTTAGACACCAACCCACACAGATATGATACTACTCCCCAAATGTTTAACTACCAAACACCAAACACTGGAAGAAAATTGTTTGAAAACACAGAAACTTTTATACTCCAACCATTCTTTATAACATCAAAGAACTATACCTCGAAAAATCACTATTTGTCTAATACCTGATTCTTTTACAGATTGAAAACCGTTTCTTTTACATACCCTGATATACCCTTGTGATATCCATGAGTTTCCTTATGCTTTATTCAAATGTTTAATCATTATTGATTATGATCTTGTGATATCGAATTATATTGTTTATTATATTGAACTGCTTTAGGATTGGATAGTTTTTATATATGTGGACCAGATTCGTGGTCAGACCATACCAATGGTCAAGTTAGGCCAATGAGTGCCTTGGATCCAGTATTTAGAGCAGTGCTGTGTGCTTGCTCGGGGTTAGTGCGTGACTGATCAGCAGCCTAACCTTGGTTTTAAAACTTAAAATGAATATCAAATTCTAATGATTAGTTAAAAAGAAACTTGATTCCTTTGAATCATCTCATTTGATCATTGTTTAACCTCAGTTATCACTATTATGACTTGCTGAGCTAGTTAGCTCACCCTTGCGATTCTTTTATATATTTTATAGTTGAAAATAATATGGATGATAGTGAAGTTCCTCAGTCCAAAGTGCGGGCTAAGGTTCCAGTTGAGTTGAATCGAGCTAGCAGAAGCTTCATGCGGTATAGAGATAGTCAGATTGTAAGAATGATTTTATTATCAATTGTAAGTTAAATTAATTGGGATTTGGTACGTTGTAATAAAGGTTAAGATTGTGGCTTGTTTTCATACTTTAACCTATTGTGATCTGTGGTTATGTAAAACAGGGTCATTATAAATAATATTTCCTATACAGGTTTATATATTGTGTATGTGTTGTGGACCCCAAATTCTGACCCGGGTTTGGAGGGCGCCACAGGTTGGTATCAGAGCTACAGGTTATAAGTCACTGAAACAAGCCTAGATTGTCGGGTTTGGGTAGAGGGTTAGGATTAGGATTAGGAAATAGAAAGCTAAGACGTCGTAAGGATGAGTGCGACTACATAGTAGGTCTCCGGCACGGTTCGTGTTATGATTCAGGATTCTTAGCTTGCGATGTGATTTCCAAACAACGACAATGGCAGATCCTGATTTCCCTATATCATCTGATCGTTTGGAGCTTCTCGTTCAAGGATCGTCATCTTCTTTCAGATTGGATTTACACCTTGTTCCTCCACCAGCATTAATGGTACTACCTTCTGTTATAACGGTTGCACTTCTTCAAGCTATTCTACGCTAATTTTTCCGCCTCTTGATATGAGATTACCTATTCAAGAACCTCCATCTGTTTATTCTTGTTTCACTGGACATTCGGCTGTGAGTGTATCTCTTTAGTTTACCCTACATCCTGTTCTATACCCCCAGTTTAGAATTTGTCCTATGAAGCGATTGTACCTACGAGGATGGATTCGAGAGCTACAGTAAATGGTGAGCGCTTGAGTTATAAATAAAGGTGGGACGAAGTTTAGAGAGGAGATTTAAGTGTTTCAGAGGATAGCTGTTATCGGGTTAAAAGAAGCCCTTAGTGACTAAGCCACCCGTGAATAATTATGGGATGAACTAGATGAATTTTGAAAGAGTAAGAGAGAAAAGTATAAACCTGGAATTTTTGTGAAATTAAATGATGATGATATGATAAATGTGATATGTAAAGTAGTAATGTGATGTGATATGAGCAAACTTTGTTCTATGAAAGAGACTTATTGACTATTGGATAGCTTATTTTACTTAACTACTGCAACGGTAATGTCGGGAGTATTACCAGTATGGAAGCTTTGATGTGAAGCTACGAATAAGATAACATGCAACGACAATTGAAGTTTTCGTCGATTAAGGAAGACAAATGGACACGATAAAGGAGAAAAGGTAGATTGCAGTGAACGAACTTTTATGTGATTGTTTCTTTAATATATTACCTTGTTATAAGTCAGAAGGACAACAACCAACTCATATAGTAAGGACAACCAGGTTTGTGATTTTCCAAACTTTTTAAACAAATTTTCGAAAAAGATTTTCCTTTATAAATTTCTAAAAGCCTTTTTGAATAAAATGATTTTTAAACATTGGTTGTCAAGTTACTACTTGAGTTTCTTGTTTGCTAGAAAGCCCGGATTACCTGGAAGGATGTTGTTTCAGACTTAGTATTGCTAATTCTGAGAACGAAGTAACCTATGATTATGAAAAAGTTGATTATTCCTAACAATAAAATGCACATATTGTTTGATACAATTTACAACAGAATCAGCGTACGGAGTAACTATACATTCAATTACTAGGACTATCAGAATTCATTGATTTAACAGAAGCCGGAGCGTAATCGAAGAAGATTGGAAAGATTTCCAGACCTCTCTAAAAGAAGAATATTATTAACAAAAGGATCGTTATGTCGAATGGTTTGTGGTTATTCTAAATTAAAAGAGAAAGCCCGAAGTTATCAGATAAGAACGCCAATATGATTGAATTGTTAAAGTATTATACGTGTAGGTACGATGTCAGGGATGCAAGACTTAACAAGTAAGAATCTACCATAATGCTTAATTTGCAAAGACATTTCAGCGTACTTTCTAAAATTATTATATGGAACAATGGGAATATGATTGAACAAGCTCGAAAGATGAATACAAGTGAAATGTGGATAGTGACCAATGGTGTCATTCTTGTCTTTAATATTGCAGCGTATATATTCCTTTTTAATTCCTAAAAATATATGAACTTTTTTTTATAAACTCCTTATAATGATATCGAAAAGGAGGATGTTGCATTCCTTTCAAATTTAATTGTTTCCATCAAGTTTTGCTTTTTGATTGGGACAAACAGTGTTATGGTGAGACACTTTGTCAGAATGACGAGGAGTCGGGTGGGACGCCACCTAATCATGTGCTGTATGCCATATGGTATGAAAGACTGGCCATCTTAAGTACCAATGTGGTTGTCTCATTCATATTCAAATTCTTGATTCTTCTTTCTTTTCAACTCTAATTTTTGTTGGACTTTGAATCCTTCTAGTCGTTTCGTTGTACTGTCGTTCTATGCAAGGGGTTTTTAAACAGAAATCAACATATCCTGAATCAAGCGGACGAAGTTCCATCTACTTCTTATGCATGGAAAGGAAATACGGGCACATGACGAGGATTGCAAATCACTAGCCCCAGTGAAGGGTCCACTAAGAGTCAAAGGAATCTACTCCAATAAGGAATACGTCTCCAAGAACGATAGTTTATGAATTGTCTGTGAAATAGGTTATTCAGAATACGTATGCGGTGACGTGAATGATTATGGTGAATACCTTATGCGTTAAAGTATTAAAAGATGTGAGAGAAACTTAATTGTTTATCTCTCAAAGTTTTGTTGATAAGATGAATTACCCTGTTGAATTGATAAGATTGTGATTTAAGGGCTAGCAAGTCAAGAACGTGTAGTTGTTAAATAAGTAAGTACCAATGGTGAAATTGAGATTCTTGGCAATAAGTTGTGCAACATTGATATCCTGGAAGAAAAGAGGATTTGATATTGTTCTAAAGAGTGGATTGACTACTAAAGCGTGATGTCCAGACAGACCGTCGTGATGAAAAGATAATTCTGAGGATGCCAAATGAGAAGGTGAGGAGGTTCAGAAGATGAAAGAAGGTAAAGAATTTGTTAATGATGATTATGATGATTAAGATATGAGCATTATGGTGATTATGGGATACATAAAAGTCAGAAGCAAATAAAATTTGAAGATTTAATAGCAATTAAGGAGTTTCAAGATATGTTTTAGATGAGTTATTAACATTTCTTCACGATGGAGAAAGGAAGCTCGCGATTGACTTAACGCCTGAGACGAAGCCAGTGACTACGGCCTTACCCAAAATGGCACCAGTTAAAATGAGGAAGTTAGCAAAGTAGTCGCAAGAGATATTTGAAGAAGAAGCGATTAGACCCAGCATATCCTATAAGGTGCACCAGTACTAATTGTTAATAAGAAAATGGAAGTATGAGATTATGCATCAACTAGCGAAAGCTCAACATTTGCTATCAAAAGCAAATATCTGTTACCTTAACCCAATGATTTATTTGATAAAACGAAGGAAGCAAAGTACTTTTATAAGACTGAATTAAGACTTGGTATTTCACCAATTGAAGATTAAACCTATGGATGTATCAAAGATATTTTTTAGAATTAGTATTGTTCTCATATTGTCATCAACCAATATACCATTAATATTTGAACTTGATGGACAGAAACTTTAAGGAATATCTGAATAAGCTGTAGTGTAACACTTAAAGTCAACGGAGAACCATGCAAAGCATTTAAGGATAACTAAGAAGTTGGAGAAGAAAGAAGTTGTATGAAATATAGTTCTTAGCATAAATAGTCAATGTGGAGAAGATCAAAAGAGATTCAGCAGAAATTAAAGTTACTATGAATGAAAAGAGACCAGAAATACCAATAAAAGTAAGGAGTTTTACCATGGACCGGTTATTATTGAAAATTTATGCAAGTTTTCTTGGAAGTTGCAATACCTTCGACGAAACTAATAAGGAAAAGCAAGAAGTTTATATGAAGTAGAGAAGGGTGAAGAAAGTTTTACGAAGATAAATGAAAGAATGGTTACAACACCTACTTTATCATTTTTAAAGTATTAAGGAGATTTGGTAGTGTATAATGATGCTTCTCTTAAGAAAGTAAGAAGTATGTTGATGCAACACCATCAAGTTATTGTATATGCACCCAGACAACTGAAACCTTATGAGCAGAAGTATCCTACTCACAATTGGGACTAACAGTAATAATATTTGTTTCGAAAGATTGGGAAACATAATATGTATAGAGAAAGGTGTAAGATCTATTCGAACCATAAGAGTTTAAAGTATGTATCCACGAGGAAAAGCAAATGTAGTAGCAAGCAATAAGCAAAAAGGAGAAAATAAACATAAGGACTGCACCGAAAAGAATTACCCATAGAATTTCAGAAAATGGAGTTGGAAATCAGTTATATAATCCCAAGGAAACAAGGATGGGTAGTGTGACCTTTTAATCAAAATTGTTAAAAAAAAAGATAAGGAAATGTCAAGAGAGGATAATGGATCACGATGTTAGCAGTTAGTAAGAGGAAATTTATGCGCCCAGGAAACTGATCACGATATCTCCAGATTTTCTTCCAGCACTTGGATGCTACAAGTAGAAGAATTAAGAAATGAGATCCCACAGGAAAATTCACAACATTAAATATTTAAGTTATTGAAGAGATGCCAAGATATATGAAAATTTAAAGAAAAATAGTGATAACCAGGTATAAGAAGCGAATTTCAAAATAGATTGGGAAGTGTTGGACATGCCAAAGAATTAAGGCGAAGTATCGGAAGCCTAATGAACAAGGCAGACTAAGAAGTGGTTTTACAACAAGCGAATCGTAAAATGTATCAGTGATATTTTTGAAGAAAAGGAATGAAATTATGAGATTATGTACTGATTAGCGGAAGTTCAATAAAACAACGAATAAGAATAAGTAACCCCTATGAGGATTGATTACGTATAAGGCTTAATCTAAGAAGTGTGTTATATCACGAGGATTAACTTAAGATCCGACCTGAGAATACATCAGAGATTATGGTTAAAATGAGTTATGAGAATTACAAGCTCTGATGATATTATGTGAAATGACAAGTGTATCAGGTGGCTACCAGGAATTAAGGAACATGGTGTATAAAAAGTATTTGGATAAGCAAACTGTATTTATTGATAACATCCTCAGCTACTCAAGGAATAAGAGAGTCTGCGTGGAATGCCCAAGGATTTTTCTCCAAAGATCAGAAAGAAAGCAACTATACATTGAGTTCTCAAGAATGAAATTTTGACTAAGGTTAACAAAGGATTCTGAATTAATCCATTAATGACTACCTAAGCAAAGCCGTATGGTAATGGATGCCTTATGCCGACAGAAAGGATTGAATGTAATTAAGACCACCGAGGAGTTAATAGACGAATTGGAAAGAGTGGAATCTAAAATTCAAATACTTAAAGGTGATAATACGTGAATTTATGAGATTACTTTTCAACCCTAACTGATAAAAACGAATAGGAGATGTTTAAATGTTTATAAACCAAGTTGAAAATGTGCACCGCCTACCAACCATTAAGCGAAGAGTCAAAGTAAGGAAGCGATCCAAGAAAAAAAAATAAGATATGTGGAGAGGCGGAGTTTTAAGGAAAACTGGGATGATCATTTATCATCAATGTCAGCTTTAGAATACTAATTTACCAAGCTTATGTGGACGCAAGTGTAGGTCCCCACTTTATTGAGATAAAATGGGAGAAAGGAAGTTGTCAAATTCTAAGTTAATGCAGCACAACAAGGGCGTAACGATATTGATTGAAGCAGCTCAGAGTAGACAAAGAAAGAAGCGAAATTGTATCGAGGGAGAGTGTGAATATAGAAATAGGACCAGCAGTGTTAATAAAAGTGTTGTCTTGTAAGAGATTGGATAAGTTTGAGTAGAAGGGACAAGTTAAGTCCTATAAATTGGTGAACCATTAGAAGTAGTGATAAATATAGATCAAGTTGTTCATGAGTTGATATTACCGTCACAATAGTATGTATATATAATGTGTTTGGCCTGTTAAAAATAAAGCAATAAGTATTTGATTTGAATTAAGTGATTGATTAGGAGCCAATGGGACTCTTGTCCAAGTTATTTTGCATATAGTGATCAATCCAAATTCTTGATCGTCAAAGGCGAGTTATTGGAAATGAGTGTACATCTATAGTAAGTATGTTTGAAATCCTCTAGTAGAAGGGTCTACTTGGGAATTAAAGTCAGATATGCTTGACAGATATCCTCACTTGTGTAATTAAACTAGATTCTGAGGACAAAATCTTTTTAAGGGGAGAAGGATTTAACGACTTGTGTATTTTTGAATTATTTAATTATGTAATTATGGAAACTATTAAATAAGTAAAATATGTGTGTTGGTTTTGACTGCTATATGTTGTTTGATTATTATCCATATGTGATTTATGGTGTACCGGGTTGTCCGCGTAATTAATTATGGAATCGTATTGAATTGTTTTCACTTTCAAAAAGTGGATTTAGTGCAAATTTATTTGCATAAATATTGGGATTGTCTCTAAAATTGTTTTTATAATTTTATAATTACTTTAATTATTTTTAGAATTTTATAAAATTGAGAAATCAATATTTTATTAATTATTTATCTTTAAATAATTTCATGATTTCTTTTACTTGTAAAATTCTTATTTAATTCCAAAATTCTTTAAAAATTATGAAACTCATATTTATTTAAGTTGGGAATATTCCGGGAATTTTAAAATTATTTTGGAAATTTTCGGGATTAATTTCATGCGCTCGTTGTTTCATTTTATTGATAAAAGCGGGTATAAAGTGCATTTTAGAAATCATTTTAAAATTTCAAAATTCATGTTTTTATTAACTTCGGGATGTTAGTAACATTCTAAGACTATTTTGGTAATCTTCTGAAATTATTTTAAGCGTGACTCGGTTCATAATTACGAGTTTGAGGACAAACCGGGCCTTAAACGGTTCGTATTTATTTTCGTCGACACGTGTTAATCGGGATGCCAGACACATAGTGGAGTACGAGCAGATGGATATGCAACCAGATCTGACTTACGTGAAGAAGCCAGTAAGGATTATAGATAAGAAGGAGCAGGTGCTTCGGAACAAAGTGATCAAGCTAGTCAGAGTACTATGGCAGAATCATAATGTGGAAGAATCAACTTGGGAACTAGAGAGCGCAATGCTAGAAAAGTACCCCCATTTGTTTTCTACTTGATTCCGGGACGGAATCCTTTTAAGGAGGGGAGACTGTAATAACCCCCAAAATTTTGAACTTTTTGTAACCCTTGTGAATAGTGTTTTAGCTGAATGAGAAAACTTTTCATGCCACACTATGTAGGGGTTCTGTTATGGATATTCTGAGATTTTATTAGTACTCTACATGGTATATAAGTGTATATAAAGATCATCAGAATCCAATTCCGAACACTTTGATTTTTCCCGGAAATCCATTAGATACGGAAAGAATTGAGTATAAGGTAACAGGATAAAAATGATTTAAATTAAAGGATTATAAGAGAGGATCATAAAAGGAATATAATATATTGAGAAAGGTTAAGGGAACCTAAGTAATAAGATCCCGGGTATGATCCCTCAAACGATAAACGAAAACGAAAGTTAATCGAACTGTATAACAGATCAGCGGTCATTAGGCAAACAATTAGGAAGTTAATCAAAGAGATTAGTGGGGATGATGTCATCCAACCAATAGAAAGAGGACAAAGGAGGGATGATGACATCATAAAGTGATGCAAGCATGACATAAGAGGGAAGGAAATGTGGTGGAAGATTAACCACACAAAAATCAAGGTTAAATTGGTAATTAACCAAAAACAAATCAAATATTCAACCAACCAAGCCAAACAATTCATTTTTCATCAAAACAAGAACACAAGGCATTTTATTTTCTTCATGCTCTCGGCTTTTTACTATTTCAAAGAGAAAGAAAATTCAAAACTCAAGATCAAGGCTTCCTAAATTGGTAAGATAATTCCCTAGTCATCCTTATGCATAGTTATGGCTATCTTATGAGTTTAAGCCTTCAATTCTTTCTCAATCTTCTTCAAGAAATCAATGAAGAAGACAATGAATAGTGACTTCAAGAATTTTAACTTGATTTTCTTGTTTTTCCTTTAAGATCCAAGCTTTCCTAAGACTCCTCAAGGCTTCCTAAGGCTTCCTAGCTACTCACACCACTTCAAGGAAGGTATACCATCTCCAAACCCTAGCTTTAATTTGTATATTAAGTTGATTATGGTTGTGAGGGTAAAGAGTAGCTTGAAACTTGTTTGTTTAAGAGTTTGGGTTGGAATGGTGGTGATTGATTTGTTGAAATCTTATGATTTGGTTAAAGAATGTAGTATAGTTTAAATTCAAGTTTTTGGATTAAGTAGATTGATTATAATGAGTTGATTTGGGTCTGTTGTAATGTAGTTTAGATGGAGGTTTGATTGGGTTGTGAATTGGGGTTGAATTGTGATGGTTTTGGAATGGTTTAAATTTGGGAAATCGCGTAAACATAGCCGTCGTAATGTCCAATTTACTTTAGACTGCTTTTGTTCATAACATTAGGACCCGAGAACCCCCTGCTAGGTCTTGACCATTGCCATGTTTAGATAGTTCATGTTACGAGCTTCGTTTCGATATGTAGTTCGTTTGATTCCGATGTACGGTTTAGGAGAAACGACCGTTTTAAGTAACGGCGTTTCGCGAACAAAATATTTCCCCTCGCCTTACTTTGAAACATAGGTTAAAGATCTTAAAGGGTTAATTAATGTATGAAACAATTATGTTAAGTATGTTAGGCAGTTGGTAAGACACTCGCGAAGGAATCGCCTTAAAACTCGTAATGGTTAATTTATTAAAAATGGTGGAGCCGAGGGTACTCGAGTGACTTAAGAGAATCAGTAAGCGCAAAACAAGCGTTAGAGTCTAAGTTGGTTAAAGTAGAGATTTACAAGTGACTTTGGTTTAATTCCAACTTATTGTTTATAGGTTACCAGACTCGTCCCGAGCCTTTTTCCACCCCCAGTCGCTCAGACAAGTTTTCTACCCGTTATAACTGTTGTTGTGATGTATATGTGTATATGCATGATCTTGCGATAAATGCATATTTGTTATTAGCAAATTCTTGCGATATATTGTAGCATGTGATATGGTACATATGCATGCCTGTTTCGTATTCTTGCCATATATATCTGTTGGTTCAGTTGATAATACCTATGCTAGAGAATAACGGTAATTTGCATATACCCTTAGTATAGGGACCCAAAGGTGAAAACATTTTCTAAAACCGGGAGTCGAGGATCCCGAGTAGATTTTATATATATATATATATTTATATATATATGGTTATAGTTTTCAAAACTATTAATCGAATAAGGTTTATTCGATAACTTTATTTTACTAATGAATATTATCTTGAATATTCATTCGAGGACTTATGACTCCTTTATATTATTTGTTGAATATTACTTGGATATTCATTTGAGGATGTATGACTCCTTTATTTTATTTAATGAATATTTTTTATAATATTCATTCGAGGTATTATGACTCCGCTTATTATTTATTAATATTCTTTATTTATTAAAGAATAATGTTCGATAATCAAACTTACTTTTGATATTCAAATAAAGATATTACTTTCGTATAAGTATATCTTTGATTATTTACTATTCATTTCAAGTATAAGTTTTCCAACTTCTACCTCAATTACTCTTTATGGGAATATTATTTAAATAATAATATTCAGATATTTCTTTATATTGAGACTGATTTACTTTATTAAATCAGCGTTATTCCAAACACTCTTTAAAGTGTTTTCAAGTCTTTAAAATGATTTTCAAAAGTTAGAGCGGATCCCAAAACTCATTTTTATATTTAAGATCTTCCTTTTAAAAAAAAGGGATTTAAATACTCGCTCAAAACCGGAGGGATCCGGCTCTGTGGTGTATTTTATATTCGCAACAAGGTTATTGTCTTGATAAAAGAATTTTTGATTACTTACCCAACACTCGGGAAGTAAAATTCTTGGAACAAGTTAATCCATTAACAGGCATCGCCTGGGAAATATCGGTGAGTTTTCCTTTCCAACTAGATACGACTTCTTGGTGGAGCCGTATCAACAAGTTTCTACTTGGGGAAAGGGGGAACGAGCTTTACGTTTCAGAGTCATGGATTTCATCTGAACTAGGAGTGGCGTAAGTGGTCGAGTGGCGCCGGCCCAGCCTTATTATATTGGCCCAAATGGCCTGGAAGTTCCGCTAAGGCGGTCCATTCCTTAGGAGTTCAATGTTCGGTTGACAAGTAAATCCGACAGGTTCTCCTCTACATGTAGAAAATGGTAGGGTTGTACTACTACGACTGATCATCGTAAGTGGTCTTCCTGGCGCGGCAAACTCCCATAATGAGTTCATCATCCATTTGGATAATTCTGCAACACTACCCGTAGCATTTCGATCGAAAGGCTACTAATGGGTGGTTGTCGAAGCATTGACAGGGTCAAACAGTTTTATTGGTGTGTCCATTGAATGAAGTATCTCGTAACTTCATTTCTTTTCAAAACATTTCAAAGATCAAATATATTCAAGTTTTAATTGTGGTCTCATCTATGGGATGACCTCGTGAATCTTATTATACTTTGAACAGTAGTAGTTCAAGTAGATTTCTAAAAATGGTATAAGTATAGTGAAGTAATTGGTAACTTCATCTTCTTTTAAAACTTATATCCAGTAAGTAATTACCTTACACATGATAAAGAATTCTAGTAAGTATCCATTTAGATACTTGTATTATTGTTATCACTATATATTATCTTGCGAGCTGTAAGGCTCACTCTTGCTTTATTTCTTCATCACACAACAACAATTAGGAAAGATGGCCAGACTCCAGCAGACCCAGCGCAAGCGCGTGGGAAGCGTCCCGCGTCTTCCCGTTGATGTTGTAGCTGCTATAGCTGCAGAGGTAGATCTATTGGTAGATCAGGCATTCTACTTTTGAGAATCAATTATGTATAATTATAACTTGTGGCAGATAATGGCAATTAACTGTAAATTTATCAAGTAATCATTTTGGGTTGTAATAACTTTTAATTGTGGATTCAAGGACTTGTACTTATTTCAATTTCATCTTTGAGACTATAACGGGTTGTGGTGTGTGTTAGTGTGGGGTCACAACATAAGGTTATTTATTATTAATTAAGTGAAGTGATATTGTGGAAAGAAAGACCGTGACGACCCGGATCCCTGACCCCGGATCTGGGGGTGTTACACATTCCAAGTCTGGACACTTGTCATCATGAAAGGTCACATCAATGCTTTCCATAATTTTTTTTGCTCGAGCACATAAACTCTGTAAGGAGTTCTTTCCAATGAATATCCCAAAAAATAGCTTGAAAAACATTAGAGTCAAATTTTCCGACATATTCAGAGTTATCTTTAAGCACAAAGCATTTGCTTCCGAACACTTGCAAATTTTTCACAGTAGGCTTTCTTTTTAATAAAATTGAGTTAGTTGATTTGCCAAGGTTTTTGTTGATTAAATATCTATCTTGAGTATAGCATGCAGTATTGCCAGCTTCTTCCCAAATATTTGTTGGCAAATTGGCATCTTACAGCATTGTTCTTGCTGCTTCAAATAGAGTTTGATTTTTCCTTTCAACCGTATAATTTTTCTGGGGTGTCCTTGTAGTTGAGAAACTTGAACAATGCCCTTGTATTTGCAGAATTCACTCAAAGCTGCATTCATATATTCTGTGTCATTATCACTCCTCAATCTTTTAACATAATTTTGATCCTCAGCCTGCTTCTCAACTTTCTTTATGTGTTTAATAATGATGTGTGTAGTTTCATCTTTTGAATGCATAGATTCCTCCCATGTGTATCTTGAGTAGTCATCAACCATCACCAGTGCATATTTATTTCTTGAAATAGACAAGACATTAACTGGTCCAAACAGGTCTATGTGTATAAGCTGTAATGGCACACTTATAGAATTTATAATTTTGCTCTTGTGGCTGGAACTCTTCATTTTTCCTTTCTAACAAGCCTCACAAACTTCATCTTGAGCAAATTCCAGATTTGGCATGTCTCTGACTAATTCCTTTTTCACCAGGGTATTGATTGCTTTGTAATTCAGGTGAGAAAGCTTCTTGTGCTATAGCTTGCTTTGCTCAATTGATGCCTTGGTGTAGAAGCAAAAGATTCCATCCTTATATGCTGAATTTAGGTCTGTAACAAACAGGCTTCCTTTCCTTGCTCCTTTTAGAGGAACTCCACCAATTTTCTTGCTAGTGATTGAGCAGTCTTCTTTGTCAAATATCACCTTGAACCCTTTTATCTGCAAATTGGCTAACACTTAGAAGATTTACTTCAAGACCAACAACTAGTGCTACATATTCAATGACAACATTTCCAAAAATCAACTTGACATATCCCATTGTGAATCCTTTGTTGTTGTCTCCAAAAGTCAACAATGGGCCAACCATCTCCTCAAATTATGATAGCAGGGCTTTATCACCTGTCATATGCCTGGAACATCCACTGTCAATGATCCATATGAATTTATTCTTCTTGCCCTGCACACAATGTGAATTAAGTATGTTTAGCTACCCAAGCAGTGTTGGGTACTTTCTTTTTTTTATAGAAGTCGCAGAAGTATAGTTTGAGCTTTCAAAAAGAACATCATTCATTGTTTGATTAGCATTATCCTTTTTAACTGTAGATCAAGGATTTACTTCCTTGAGATCTTTTCTCAATTTTTGACAGCTTATCATAACCTTCATATTGCAAGGAATGCAATTAAACTTGTCACAGAATGAATATGGGTCTTCAGTTAATGCCTCATTGTATTTGCATGCTCTCAATTTTGGCTCACTAAATGCCTTTCTACAAAGGTGAGTTAGGTTATTTATTGAGCCACATTTTTTACATTGTTTCCTTGGAGCATATGCAACATAGGCATAGTTATTGCTCTTGTTTACATCTATTTTCCCATTCCTGTTCTTTTTCTTTTTGCCAGCATTCTTAGTTTTGACTTCCTTAGTTGGCGTCTTTGCAGTTTGGTTTACTATGGGCTTTTTTTCATTTTTCATCAGTAGGAGTGGTTTCTCCATTGTTATTCTCATTATCTTCATCTGCAATTTCTTGCTTGATGACCAACTCAACTTCAGTGAAGTCAACCTCACAAGCTTTGAATAGAGGCGCATTCACTTTCTTTAGTATCACATGACCATCCTGATTCACTGCTTCTTTTCCTTTGTCAACTTCACCTATTTTGTGAGAGTTCAATGCCTTATAGTACAAACCAATAGTTATATTAGCACATTATTTATTTTTCTCATGATATTGTCCAACCAACTGATATGCATTTTTATATGACTTGAGGTTCAAATCATTCTTCTCCAATTTTTCTCTAAACACTGCATCCACTTCACTAGCACTTGAGCTTGTTCTTCAGATATTCATTTTCTTGCTTGATTGTCTCAAGGCTAAGAAGCTTCGGCTCCAATTCCTGTTTTTCTATCTCAAGCTTCTCGTTGATTTTTGACATCAACGGATGATGATTACAAGCATCAACGGATGATGATGACATCGACGGATGTTGGTATTCGATGAATGATGATGTCAATGGATGATGAAATCAGTATTTATCACATCAGTTGATCTTTGAAGAGGAAAAGGAAACAAGAATTTCAAGTCGGTAGAAGACTTTATCTCAGAAGTAATAGTATAGGTTTCCTTGTTGTTAATAGAATAGGATTCCTTATAAATTGGTAGTTGTGCTCTATATTAAGCATAGTTCAGGTTCATGCTATATGCATTGCGATATTATTATATCTTTCGCATAACTAGCAACTCTCAAAGATATTTGTTCATCCTTTCGAGAGAGTACTTGTGTAAAGATTGATATAAAAACTATTTGATTCTGTTGAAGCTTTGTCTAGTTGATCATATTAACTGTATACCCCCCCACTCTACAGTTGATTAAGGGCCTAACAATTGGTATCAGAGCTTGCTGTTAACGTACAAACAGTTTAAGATCTGAAGATTGATCAACCATGTCAGATAAAGGAGAAGAAGAAACATATAATCTGGATCTGAAGTCACAACCCCCCAGCCACATCACTGATAAGCAGCAACATGAGTAGGTATGAAGCAATCAAGGTGCCCATCCTAAAAGTGCATGAATATCTAATCTGGAAAGTCAGGATGGCCATGTGTTTGGAAGCCACAGATCCTGAATACTTAAGCAGGATCTATGATGGTTCTCATAAACCAATGAAGGTAGTTATTTCAGTTGCAGGAGAACCAGAGAAGATGATAGACAAAGACAGGAAGGACTACACTCCTGAATATATCTCATCTATCATGAAGGATGCTAAGGTTAGACATATCCTGCATAGCAGTCTTGATAGTGTTATGTCCAATAGAGTCATTAGATGTAAAACAAAAAAAGAGATATGGGATACTTTAGAAGTAAAGTGTCAAGGTACAACTGCTATCAAGAAAAATCGGAGGACAGTGCTTAATCAAGAATATGAGCACTTTGACTCAAGGGACAATGAATCCCTAACTGAGATCTATGACAGATTTCAGAAGTTACTGAATGATTTATCCCTTGTCAACAAAGAATATGATTTGGAAGACTCAAACTTGAAGTTCCTACTTGCTGATAAGTAGATTTTATATCTACTTCGAATGCTTCATTTCAGGCTTAAGTTGGTGTTTTGGACTCAAGTTTTGGTATTTTTGATGTGTTTTTGCGTTATAGCATTTCAGGCATCAGTTATATGAAGAAAGGAGCTTTTCAAGGGAATATGATGAAAATAGCCAAGAATCTGAAGTCAAGGCCATTCCTAAATTGTAGAGAATCTCGTTAGCTTCACGTACACTGCTTATTCATCAATTTTTGACGAGTGGAGCAAAAGTTACAGCAAAAAGAAGAAAAATCAGAATTCAAACTACAGAAGCACGGCGCGCCCGCGCTTGGAAGTGGGGCAGCCTTGCTGAAACAACAGAAGCATGGCGCGCCCATGCCAGGAAGCGGGGCGGCCGCGCTGGAACATCAGAAACCGGGAGCGCCCGCGCTGTGATAGCGCGGCCGCGCCAGGTTGTTTTCATAGAATCGTGATTCCAGTCTGATTTTGAGAGTCTGGAAGCCCAGAATGACCAGACGTCTATATATTTCAATAAAAATATGTTTTTAACAATAAGGAGGCCTGGGGAGAGCAATAAGAAGACCTAGAGAGCATGAGAAGGCTACGGAGAAGAACTTTTGTTTTCTTTAATATAGTTGATACTTGGATGCTTATTTTCGATTTGTTCTTGAACCCTAGCACTCTTATATTGTTTATTATCATGCTTTCATTGGAACCCATGGTGATGATGAGTTCGATTATGAACTAATCGTTATCGTGGGGTTCTAACGGATTTATTTATGGATTTTTATAGTTAATTTGTTTCAATATCTTGGTGTGTGGTGATTGATTAATATCCTAGTATTGGTTGTGCTTATTCGTCTTATGTGCGTAGCTAACATATAAGATAGCGTGTTAATCTCTATTGAAGTGAAAGTGAATATAGAGATTTAGAACTTGCCATGCTAGCATAGGTTCATGTATTTGTTATGCATGATTTGTAGATAATTTTAACCATCTTACTTGTCTTATGTAATCACAATAGATAACTTGCGCATTAAACCGTTATGTTTTCAATTCTTATAGACATATAAGGACTAAGCATAATTGATGTCTATTCAACTTCTATCTCTTTTATGGATGCTTGTTATTAGGATATTCGTATAACAAAAGTTGGCGTTTACTGGTTTCGTGTTATCTGATTAGTGTCATCACCATTACATGCTAAGGTTAAGAACAAAAAGGCTATTGAATGAAGTATTTAATGAAGTTAGGATCCCATGTTTGTCATATATAGTAATTCAACCTCAATTCTCTTATTTAATGTTATTTAGTATAATCTCTTAGTTTAATCAAAACCCAATTTGTTATTTGTCTTAGCATTGAGCGATAACCATACATTGTTGCATAGGTGCATAAATTGAACTTAACCTAAACCAGTCTCTGTGGGAACGAATCTAATTTATATCTTATACTACTTACGAACGCGTATACTTGCGTGAATATTAGCGCGTGTTTTTGCCCTAACAAGTTTTTGGAGCCGCTCTCGGGGACTCGGTGTTAATTGTTTAGTTTATATGCTTGTCATCAGTGGTCATTAAAGTTCACTGACTCAGACTCTTTTACTTTCACGGTTTACTTGTTGTGTTTCAGGTACTCATTACAATGGGAGACCCAGCAGCACGAACGAAAGCCTTGATGGATTTTTCTCAACCCAAGATCAATGACATTTAATCTAGCATTGCCAGGCCAGCTATCACAGCTAATACCTTTGAGATCAAGCCTAACATAATTCAATGGGTGCACAATTCAATCCAGTTTGAGGGTTCTCCAACGGAAGATCCCAATATGCACATTAGGGATTTCATTGAGATCTGCGACACCTTCAAGTTCAACGGTGTTTCTGAAGATGCTGTGAAGCTGAGACTATTCACATTCTCTCTGAGGGACAAGGCTAAGAGCTGGTCACACTCTCTACCAGCTGGTTCGATTACTACTTGGGAAGATCTTGCTCAGAAGTTTCTTACTAAATTCTTCCCTATGGAGAAGACAGTTGCAATCAGAAACGCTCTTAGTCAATTTATGCAGCAATCGAGAGAATCTTTATGTGAAGCTTGGGAGCGCTACAAGGAGATGCTTAGAAAGTGTCCTCATCATGGATTTCCTGATTGGATGATCATCAATTGCTTCTATAATGGTTTGGGAGCACAGTCAAGACCCATGCTCGATGCAGCATCAGGTGGAGCATTATGGGTAAAGAGCTATGAGGAAGCTTATGATCTAATTGAACTAATGGCTACTAATGAATATCAGTATCCAATCCAGAGATTGCCACAGGGCAAGGTAGCAGGAGTTCTTGAAGTGGATATAGCTACGGCTATCACTGCTCAACTAAAGGAGTTGTCTATGAACATCGATTCTCTGGCTAACTATGGTGTTAATCAGATAATCAGTGATTGTGAGCTATATGCAGGTTCGCATGAGACGGAGAAATGCGCTATATCTAGTGAATCAGCTCAGTTTGTGAGCAACTTCCAGAGATTACAGCAACCAGTTCCGGACACTTATCATCCTGACAACTGGAATCATCCTAACTTCAGATGGAGCAACAATCAGAATATGATGCAACAGCCGTTCCGGCAGTTTGGAAATGAGCAATTCAATCTTCCTAGTTTTCAGCAACAATATGCACCAAGACAACAACTCCAACTTCAACAAAAAAACTCATGATGCAGGTCTATCTTCAAATGAAAAATCTGATTTGGAGGAGTTGAGGCTTATGTGTAAAAACCAGGCTCCTATATGCCAAAACCAGGCTGTTTCTATCCAGAATCTGGAGAACCAGATAGGACAAATTGCTAACACTTTATTGAATCGACTACCAGAAATGCTTTCTAGTAATACATAAGTTCCAGGCAAAAGGGAAGCAGAAGAGCAGGTTAAGACAATTACACTGAGGCCAGGGAAGGTTGCAAGCCCTGAAAAATCTCAAGTTCCAGAATTTGAAGTTTTGGCTGAAGAAGATGTGTAGAAGGAAATAAAAGTGGAATCAAGGAAGAAAATTGTGTAACACACTCCTCCTGAGGGTAATACAGGGGAGAAACAGGTCTAAGCTCCACCTCCTTTTCCTAAGAGGCTGCAGAAGTTGGATAAGCAATTTGCTAAGTTTCTGGAGGTGTTCAAGATACTTCATATCAACATACCTTTTGCTGAAGCTCTTAAACAGATGCCTAGCTATGCGAGGTTTATGAAAGGTATTCTCTCTCAGAAAGTGAAGCTCGATGACTTAGAGACCGTTGCTCTTACGGAGGAATGCAGTGCTGTGCTGCAACAGAAGTTGACTCCGAAGCTTAAAGATCATTGAAGCTTCACTATTCCTTGTACTATCGGAAACTTGTCATTCGACAAGTGTTTATATGATTTAGGAGCTAGCTTCAATTTGATGCCCTTATCTATCTTCAAGAAGCTTGGTCTACCTGATCTGAAGCCGATATATATGTCCTTGCAGTTGGCCGATCATTCTATTACATATCCATGAGGTATTGTGGAGGATGTGCTGGTCAAGGAGGACAAACTTATCTTTCCTGCTGACTTTGTAATTCTTAACTTTGAGGAGGATAAGAAGATTCTCATTATCTTGGGGAGACCATTCTTAGCTACTGGCCGAACTACGATCGATGTGCAAAAAGGAGAGCTTACGATGAAGGTTCATGATCAAAAGGTCACTTTTAATTTTTTCAAGGCAATAAAGTTACCCACAGCTAATGAAGAGTGCTTTAAAGTAGAGTGGGTTGACTCTGTCAGGAATTTGGAGCTTGAGCAATTGCCAAAGTCAGATACCTTAGAGAGATTCTTAATAGGGGAATTAGTTATTGAAAAGGAAGAAGGAGCAGAGCAACTGCAGGTTTTGAATGCTCCTCCGTGGAAGAGGAAGTTGGATATGTCATTCGATTCTCTTGGGTTAGAAGAGCTTAAAATTTTTCAAGAACGTCTCGAGCCATCTATTGAAGTTGTTTCCACACTTAAGCTTCACCCACTACCAGATCACTTGAGTTATGAATTCTTAGGTGCACCCCGTGATAAGGGCTTGGAATATATTTTTGATGATGTAGAGGGTAGACGAATGAATCCTCCAGTGCCTATAGAGGGTTCTTCTTATGTGCAGCAGGTAGTTGATAGGAATGGTGTGGGTGATGAGCAGTACAGGCGAGTAACTAGGCGTATGGAGGCCATACATGACATTCACCGTCGTTTTGTTGCAGATTTGACACAGGATTTGGGAACTATTTTTTGAGCCACTAGTGTCGAGGTTTATTGGCCACCTAATCCTCCACCCGAAGAGGGTGATCTTTCTGAAGACTAGATATGCCTGAAATCCTTATTATTGCCTTCAATGAGGACATTGAAAATTTTAAGTTTGGGGGTGATAATTTAAGGATTAGTTTGTGTGTGTCCATATAGTTCATATAGATTCATGTTGCATATAGTTATATTTCATTCGTAGTGTTTCACGATTGTTCATATAGGACATATTTGTTTATTTTTTATGTGATTTCATATAGTTGCATTTGCATGTATATAACATGATCCCTTAGGTTGAACTATATCTAAGAAGAGAAACTGGGATGATTCATCAGACTCAGATGATGGGATCAATTATGCTCTCA
Organism: Apium graveolens; assembly: GCF_009905375.1. NCBI lineage: Eukaryota > Viridiplantae > Streptophyta > Magnoliopsida > Apiales > Apiaceae > Apium > Apium graveolens. The sequence continues at coordinate 234,735,359 of NC_133648.1, read as the reverse complement.
TGGCAAATGCTGATGCTGAGACCAACACTGTTGAATTAAAGGTACCTCGATCTACTCTTGCATTTGATACTGATGATATCAGTTAATTAATATTATTTCTTAAGACTCTGCATGTTAGTTTTAGGGATCAAACCTTAGAGAACAATAGAATCAAGAGTGAAAACTCCGTACTTAAGAAAATGAATGATTACCTAGAAACTGAGTTGCTTTCCATGCTAAAATTTCAAAAAGAAAGAGATAATGTTGTTTATGTTAAAGAAAAATTGTTATAAAAACATGCTTATCTAGAAAAGGAGTTAGATAAAGAGAGAGAAATCATTAAACTTTGGACTAACTTAGGAAAGACAACTCGAAAAATCTTAAAAAAGGATTGTTGGGGATCAGGATTAGGATATTCAGCTAGATCTAATTCTGATAAGAAAAGTGGGGAAGAAACCGATTAAACCGAACCAATAAAAACTGATAGACTGGTCAAATTAAACAAGGTTCGAGTAAAGACCATTATGTTTAATCCAAGTGCTAATAATGTTAAATCTATTCATGAGGAAGGTACTACCTCAACACCTAGATCAAACTTAATTACTGAAAGGAGTGAACAAGTTCACACCAACTCAGTAAATATTGGTTCAATGACTCAGAAACAGCTTAAGTAAAAGCTGAAGGATTTACACATGAAAGATAAGAGAAAAAGGTCTAGGAAATATAGGAATGGCAAGGTAGGTGTTAATAAGAATGGAAACTATGTAACCCTACCTAATTCAACTAGAAAGACCTGTTCAAACTGTGGTAGCACTAATTATCTTGGTAATTCTTGCAGGAAGAATAAAGAGATAAAAGTTGTTCCTCCTAAATCAGAGTTTGGGAATAGAATAGCTAGATATAAACCATAGAATCCTTGTTTTCATTGTGTAAGTGTTTGGCATTCTATTTATACATGTAAAGAGTATCAAAGTTTGTATTATGATTTTTATAAACTGAAACCCTCTTTAGTTAAAGCAAAATCTGTTTTTGCATGTATAAATACCGATAGTAAGAATGTTAACATAAACTCTGATATGAAGTCTTCTGCTGCATATGTTAACAAACTTAAAAAGGCCAAAGGATCCAAGCAAGTCTGGGTCCTTAAAAAAACACTAACTGATTCAAATTACTGATTACAGGGTAACAGGAGGAATGCTCTAGTCTTGGACAGTGGATGCTCAGGACATATCACTGGTTATAAATCACAGAATTTGAGGAGAAGGCGGGCCCATGCGTTTCTTATGGAGATGGCAACTTAGAAAAAATCTTGAGATATGGCAAAATCAAAGTTGAAAATGTCATCATTGAAAATGTAGCTCTGGTTGCAGGACTCAAGCATAATATGATCAGTGTGAGTCAAATTTTTGACAGAGATTACCATGTCAATTTTTATAAGGAGCATTGTGAAATTGTCAATAAGTCTGATGGCAAGATCACATTGACTGGTGTGAGACATGGTAGTTTGTATTAAGCCATGGTCTCCACAAGAACTAATAACTCAGAAGTTTGTCTACTAAGTATAGCATTTGTGGAAGACAGCTGGAACTGGCATAAAAGACTTTTTCATCTTTACTTCAACAATATCAATGAACTTGTGAGGAAAGAGCTTGTAAGAGGATTGCCCAATGCAGTATTTACTTCTGATGGCTTATGTGATTCATGCTAGAAAGCCAAACAAAGGAAGATATATTTCAACAGTAAAACTGAATCCTCAATTCTTGAACCATATCATCTACTTTATGTTGATCTCTTTGGTCTAGTGAATGTTATGTCTATTGCCAAGAAGAGGTATGCACTTGTGATTGTTGATGAATTTACAAAATATACATGGGTGTATTTTCTGCACACCAAGGATAAATCTCCATCCATTCTTCTTGATCATGTGAGGGAGCTGGAGAAAGGATCAACATATAAAGTGAAGATCATCAGAAGTGATAATGGAACTGAACTCAAGAATAGCTCTATAGAAGAGTTCTACAAACTCAAGGGGATAAAACAAGAGTGTTCTGCTCCTGGAACTCCACAACAAAATGGAGTTGTTGAAAAAAGAATAGAACTCTGATAGAAGCTGCAAGAACCATGCTAGAAGAAGCAAGATTGCCTACCTACTTCTGGGCTGAGGCTGTGCAAACTGCTTGCTTTACACAAAATGCAACATTGATCAACAAGCATGGAAAAACACCATTTGAAATGGTAAAATGGAAGAAGCCAAATTTGAAATACTTTTATGTATTTGGTTGTAAGTGTTTTGTTCTCAAAACTCATCCGGAGCATCTTACCAAGTTTGATCTGAAAGCTGATGAAGGAATATTTGTAGGATATCCGTTGACTACAAAAGCCTTAAGAGTTTACAATCTGACAACAAGAATAGTCATGGAGACTATACATGTATCTTTTGACGACAAGAAGATAACAGGTCTAGAAGATGCAGATGACCATGACAAGTTGAGATTTGAAAATGAAGTACCTTCTACTGAACTTTTAAATCCTGACTCTGATATAGTAAGCCCTGATATCACTCAAAGCTCTGAAGTTCCACGGAATGATGGAAATTCTTCTAACAGTGAAGCATATGTTGAGGGGGAGCAACATGACTCAAATCCAGAGACTACTGTAAGTGATACAACTCAAGAAACATTAGTAGAAAGATTATCAGACTCATCTTTCTCAATGAAATACTGATAACTATGGGAACACTGATTCAAGGGGAGCATCAAGAAACAATAGTGGTACTACTCAATGAAATAACAGAGAATTCAAGGATCAAGGGGGAGGTTCTTCTTCTAGGAGTCAACTTCCATCACCAAGAAAATGGGCTAAGTCACATACACCTGACTTGATCATTGGAAACCCTGACAGTGGTGTAAGAACAAGAAAAGCCACTCAGAATGAATGTCTCTACCATTCATTTATATCTCAAACTAAACCTAAGAAGGTGGAAGAAGCTCTACAAGATGTTGACTGGGTCAAAGCAATGCAAGAAGAGCTCAATGAATTTGAAAGGAACAAAGTTTGGACTCTTGTGCCAAGACCAAAGAACAGATTTGTAGTTGGCACAAAGTGGGTGTTTAGAAACAAAACTGACAGTGAGGGCATTGTTACAAGGAACAAAGCAAGACTGGTTGCAAAGGGTTACTCACAACAAGAAGTTATTGATTATGATGAGATATTTTCTCTTGTTGCAAGGCTAGAGGCAATAAGGATCTTTCTTGACTATGCTGCTCACAAGAAGGTTAAGGTGTTCCAAATGGATGTGAAGAGTGCAGTCTTAAATGGAGAACTAGAAGAGGAAGTTTATGTTGAACAACCTCTAGGGTTCATCGATCCAAAGCATCCAGATCTTGTCTACTTACTAGATAAAGCACTCTATGGTTTGAAGCAAGCTCCAAGGGCCTGATATGAAACACTTGCTTTATTTCTGCTAGAGAGTGGTTTCACAAGAGGTACAATTGATAAAACTCTTTTTTATAAATACCATGGTAATGACTTGTTATTAGTACATATATATGTTGATGATATCATTTTTGGATCTACAAATGATAAACTCTGTGAGAGATTTGCAAAGCTAATGCAGTCCATGTATCAAATAAGTATGATGGGAGAATTGAGTTACTTTCTGGGGTTACAAGTCAAATGGACTAATGAAGGAATCTTCATAAATCAATCCAAATACACCAGGAACTTACTAAAAAGATTTGGAATGCAGGACTGCTCAACTGCATTAACTCTTATGGCCACTGCAACCAAGTTAGATTTAAATACTGGTTCTTCAGTAGATATAACTAACTACAGAGGTATGATTGGCTCACTCCTATATCTGACTGCTAGTAGACCTGATATCATGTATGCTACCTGTCTCTGTGCAAGGTTCCAAGCTGACCCTAGAGAACGTCATCTATTAGCTGTAAAGAGAATCTTTAAGTATATCAAAGGCACTATGAATCTGGGATTATGGTATCCTAGAGATTCAGACTTTAAGCTAATTGGATATTTAGATGATGATTTTACAGGATACAAAATAGACAAGAAAAGTACTTCTGGAAGCTGCCAATTTCTTGGAGGCAGATTACTTTCTTGGTAAAGCAAGAAATAAAAGTCAATTTCCATTTCAACTGCAGAAGCATAATACATTGATGCAGGAAGTTGTTGTGCTCAGATTCTATGGATGAAGAATCATTTGCTGGATTATGGGTTAGACTATTATTCTATTCCTATATATTGTGATAATCAAAGTGCTATTAGAATGACAGGAAATCCAGTGCAACATTCTATGACTAAGCATATCAGTATCAGATACCATTTCATAAGGGAACATGTGGAAGCTGGTACAGAGGAATTGATCTTTGTTCCAACAGATCAGCAAGTAGAAGATATATTCACCAAGCCTTTCTGTGAAGCCACATTAACAAAACTGGTGAATGAATTGGGAATGATTTCAGGGCAGTTCTTAAACTCTGATAATTAAGTCTGCTGATATTTATTGAAGCATGGTATCATATTATTTGTCAATACTTGTTAGATACTGATTCTTATGCTAAATGCTTGATGCCATGATAGCATGCAAAGTATGCTAAATAATCTTATGTGAAAATTACATGTTAAACTATTGATCTTATAAACTCTGTTTTTCGCTAAACTTGTTTTGACTAGTAGTTTATATCAGTAGTTGATAAATCCTGATATTAGTAATTAAGATACTCATAATAGTCAAACCATGATTGACTGTTATACTTCATTGATTATTTTGATTTTGTTCAGAATAAATTGTTAACAGTATTTTTAATTAATCAGTGAGTGAGTGGAATATCTTTGAATTGATTAAATGGGTTAGCTACTATTGTAAGTATTCGTTGATACTTGAGTATTTACATTGGAAATAGGAATATGAAGAGAGAGATTACTTTTTGCTTGTCTAGATACGCATAATCGTGTATGCTTATTATGTTTAATTATTGCATGGTCAATCAAAGAGTCTCTTTAGTTTCCATCTTCCTTTATATAAATACAATCTTTCACTCTCAAAGCTTCGCATTACCTTTTTTCACTCACAAATTTTTAAAATACTCAATTTATTCATTGCAAATGTGACGACCTCAACCCCGGGGTCAGGAGTTGACGTCACCAAACACATTTACCAAAATATAAAACAACAAGATTATTATTAAAATATACTAACTTGACCCCCAACCAAGATCCGATCCCGGTTCAAGTATAATTCAGGTTCTCATTATTACAAACCATTTATTCAACATCTAACACACTCTACCTTTATTCAGCAACTCATCAGACCTCATGGTCTGACACAAACTACCTCAGAGGAGCCGGGTCCAGAAGGGGCGGGAATACGGGTATGTCTGACTGGTCTTCTAGGCATCTGCGAGATATACATGAAAGTTTGCAAGGGTGAGAATAATCGCTCAGCAGTACCAATATATGAATAACGAAATAAAAACAGTAATGTAACAATAATAGGAACATAGTTGCAATCATGATATCAACATTATATAATGGAAATCGAAGATAATTGGATATCACTAACTAGCATGCTTTATCAAAACAGCGTAGTAGTGTGATGTGTAAGTACCAGAGTCCAATTTTAGCATGCTATTCACATTTATAAAAGCATTGTATCAACTACTTATACCCTTACGGGAATCACAAATCCAAATCAGATACGTAACAGATATGTGAAGACAGCTGATCAGGCTATCAACACCAGATGGCTCTAACAGCCATCCCATTCACCTGTTCCAGAACTCAGAGACTAGCTAGGTCTCTGACCTGCTGGACTAATCGGTTATATAATGCGCGCAACCGAATTAGCCTCTTGCTCCACCTCAATAGGCCTACTCTGGCCCCAATGTATCCCATATCTGATCGTTTTATCCAGCTTTCAAAACACATGTACCTATCTCATTTCAAAACCATTCATTTTACCAGCACACATATAAAATCCAGTTCGCAAATCATTTCATTCGAGATAGGTACCTTTCGAAGTTCCTTTTCCCCAAAACAATTTGAAAACAGTGATTTATAACTATTTGGGATACGTAACTTAAAATGTTTTTGTTCCATTACGAGAATAAAACATTTAGTTATTCATACGTACTGAACCATAAAAGAATGGTCAGGGGTACTTTCCTTGCAACGCTTTACCAAACCCTAAATAGCTTTCACGCTGATTTCGATCCTGGGAAACTCGACTGGGATCTACAAATACAGAATAACCTATTCAGTTATACTGACATGCTTGATATCCTTAAATCCTAATAACCCAATCCGATAACCCGACTCGTATAGTTATTATACACATAATCACGTAATCCGAACACAAATAGGGGTAACACGTATAATATAAGTACGTATGTATTACAATAGATTTTAAAAAATTTTGGCAGAAACTCCTTTGTTTATAATCCTACCCGTCGATTACAATCGACGTCAACCATCACAACCATCCATAATTTTCATTCCAATACCAATTCCACATTCACGTATCTACAATTCCAATATACGATTTATTTTCGAAAAAAATTATACAAATCATTTTATTTATATAATTTAGGACTCAGAACAAAGTCTTCACCGTCCACCGTTGACTCATCGAAGTTCATCGTCAACGGTGGTATAATTTATTGGCGCCATATATAATATGGGTTCCCAAATAAATTACGCTGATTAATTACCAAATATTTCCCACATAATTTATTTCACGAATAATATTCATTTATTCCTGCAGAAAAAGGAAAATAGAAATTAAAATTATAATAATCAACCCACTGCAGAATTTCGGCCCAACAGTCGAACCCAACTACAAGGCCCAAACAAAGAAACCAAGGCCCGAATGAACAGGACCAATAGAGCCCAAAATAAGCAAAACAGGGAAGCACAGAACATGGCTAAAACACGGCCACCACACACGGCCAAGCCGCCACACACTACCCATACTATCACACACACACAACATAGACGCGCGCGCACACACACACACATACACTCCCGGCCACCTAGCCGGAATTTACGCGGCGGCAACCGGAATTCAGAGTAATAATCATGGCAACACTGCACAAAGATATACATACATACTGGTGCATATATATATACAACCAACAGAAGAAATCGAAGCTATAGCCGGAGTTAAAACAACCGAAACTCACCGAAAAACCGAAAGAAACCGACGAACAAAGAACCAGGAGGAAGAAGATAGGAAGAACAGAGATAATCGAGAGAAAATCGAGAGAGAATCGAAGAGAAACAAAGAAAATTATAGTCGGGGCCGAGAGAGAGAGACAAAGGAGAGGTGATGTTTTAATCCCCCAAAACCAGCCGCTGACACGTATCAACCAATTAACCTGAGAGTAACATGTGTCCTGTAGTACCGCTTTGCCTCAAAATTTAAAATTAACGAATCGAGGTGTACAAAAAATAATTTCAAAAAATTACGAAAATAATATCAAAATGTCATAAATATCCCGAAGTTTACAAAAACATAAATTTCAAAATTTTTAAAACAACTTTTAAGGTGCACTTTGTACCCACTTTTTAATGAATAATGAATCGACGCGCGGGTGAAACGAATCCCGAAAATTTCCAGAATAATTTTAAAATTCTCATAATAATACGAACTTAATAAAATATGAGTTTCATGATTTTTGAAGATTTCCATAGTTAAATATGGATTTTACAAAAACACACTCAAAAAATCATTTAAAAATAAATAATTAGTGGAATATTGATTTCTCAATTTTATAAAGTCCTAATATTAATTATTGAAATTATAAAACTAGAAATCCAATTTTAGAAACAATATAAGTATTTATGGAATTAAAACTATAATAAAATCACTTTTACAAGCGAAATAAACTCGTATAACTCAATAATAAATCACACAATCTAATCCCACATAACAACAAATCACAATTAAATAAATAACAATCAATAACTGCTGCCAAAATCAATACACGCATTTATTTAATTATTTAAACCTTTATTACACTTTAAAAATAAAAGAATATACACGAGTCGTTATATCCTTTCCCCCTTAAAAAGATTATGTCCCCAGAATCTGACATAGATAAATAAATGAGGATATTTATCAAGCATGTCTGACTCTAATTCCCAAGTAGACTCTTCTACTCGAGGATTTCTCCACAAGACTTTTACTTAAGGGATCGACTTATTCCTAAGGACTCGCTCTTTACGGTCTAAAATTTGGATCGGTTATTCCACATAGGACAAATCTGGTTGTAGTTCAATCGGTTCATATTCTATGACTTGATTTGAACTAGGGATATAGGGCTTCAACATAGATACGTGGAACAGATTATGAATGTGCTGCCACTGCGGTGGTAACGCTATCTCATAAGCAACCTTTCCCACTTTCTTCAAAACCTCAAAGGGTCCTATAAATCTAGGGCTAAGTTTACCCTTCTGACCAAATCGTACTACCCTTTCCAAGGTGATACCTTTAGTAACACCAGAGCTCCTATCTCGAAGTCCATATCCTTCCTATGAAAATATGCATACTTTCTCTGTCTATCCTGGGTGCTTCTAACCTTCTCTAAATCCACACTATGGCATCTCTGGTTTGCTGAACTAACTCAGGACCTAACACTTTTTCTCCTACCTCATCATAATACCAAGGTGATCTACAATTACGTCCATACAAAGCTTCGTAAGGCGGCATTTCGATACTGGCATGGTAACTGTTATTCTACGAGAACTCAATCAAAGGTAGGTGTTCATCCCAATTACCCTTAAAATCGAAAACACAGACTCTCAACATATCCTCTATGGTTTGAATTGTTCTTTCACTCTGGCCATCTGTCTGTGGATGAAAAGTGGTGCTCATATTTAACTTTGTTCCTAGACACTCTTGGAATTTAGTCCAGAACCTGGAATTAAATCTCGGGTCTGGATCTAACACTATAGACACATGCACTCCATGTTTGGTAACTATCTCATCCAAGTATAACTTAACTAGCTTTTCCAACGAATACATTTCATTGATCGGAAGAAAATGCGCTGACTTAGTCAATTTGTCAATGATTACCCAAATAGCGTCGTGATTTGCTCTCGTCCTTGGCAATCCCACTATAAAATCCATAGCAATCTCTTCCCACTTCCATTGGGGAATCTCCAAAGGTTGTAACAATCCGCTTGGTCGTTAATGCTCTGCTTTCACCGTTTGACATACATGACACTTACCCAATTGGCAATATCCTTCTTCATTCCTGGCCACCAAAAGTTTCTCTTCAAGTCCTGGTACATTTTAGTACTACCAGGGTGGATAGAAAACCTAGAGTTATGTGCTTCGTGTAATACCTCATTCTTCAATTCCGTTACATTAGGAATCCAAACTCTGGATGAAAATCTATACAAACCTTGATTATCTTTTTGAGTACACAACTCTTCTCCCGTCAAAGTATCCGACTCTTGTTCCATAACTCCTTCTTGACACCTTTTGATCTTTTCCATCAATAGCGGCTGCAAAGTAACTTCATATAGTTGCTCTTGATTCTCACTAGGTACTCGAACTTCAATCTCCATTCTTTCCAAGTCTTGGGCTAGTTCTTCCGCAACCTTAATCATATTCAACCTTTCTTTTCTACTCAAGGCATCAGCCACCACGTTAGCTTTACCTGGGTGATATTTAATTGAACAATCGTAGTCCTTGATCAGCTCCAACCACCTTCTATGTCTCATGTTCAAATCCTTCTGCGTGAATATGTGCTTCAGGCTCTTATGATCCGTATAAATATCGCATTTCTCTCCATACAAGTATTGACGCCATAACTTCAAAGCAAACACTATAGCCGCCAACTCAAGGTCATAAACCGGATATTTCTGCTCGTGAGGCTTTAACTGTCTGGAGGCATAAGCAATAACTTTGTCATGCTGCATTAGCACACAACCCAATCCTTTCAAAGAAGCATCACTATAGATCATAAAGTTTCCCGTCTCATCTGGCAAGGCTAATACTAGAGCCGTCACTAATCTCCGTTTTAATTCCTAGAAACTTTCTTCACACTTTTCCGTCCAAACGACTTTTCATTCTTTCTGGTCAACTTGGTTAATGGGGATGCAATCTTTGAGAAATCTTTCATAATCGATAATATCCTGCTAACCCAAGAAAACTTCTTATTTCCGTCGGTGTCTTCGGTTGCTACCACTTTGATACGGATTCAATCTTTACTAGGTCTACTTTGATACCTTCCTTACTCACCACATGTCCAAGAAAAGCATGAGTAGTTAAAGCAAGTGAATGATTTTAAATTCGAGTTATTTCACGGAATAACACTCATAACTGCACTTCTGTCAACCAAAACTCACACTTGGATAACTTTGCATATAGTTGCTTTTCTCTTAACTTCTGAAGAGCAATCCGTAGATCCATTACGTGATCTTCTGGATTCTATGAATATATGAGGATGTCATCAATAAATACAATAGCAAACTTATCCAGATACTCCTTATACAACCTATTTATTAGATCCATAAAAGTCGTTGGTGCATTCGTCAATCCAAACGACATCACTAGAAACTCATAATGGCCATACCTTGTTCTGAATGCAGTCTTGGGGATATCTTCAGGATTTATCTTCAATTGGTGGTAGCCAAATCTTAAGTCAATATTTGAGAAATAGCATGCTCCCTTAAGCTGATCAAATAAATCTTCGATGCGTGGCAAAGGATACTTATTCTTTATCGTTAATTTGTTCAACTCTCTGTAGTCAATTCACAATCTCATACTTCCATCCTTTTTCTTCACAAATAACACTGGAGCACCCCACGGAGAAACATTGGGTCGAATGAATCCCTTATCCAATAGTTCCTGAAGTTACTTAGCCAATTATTTCATTTCCATTGGGGCTATCCTGTATGGAGCCTTAGAAACTGGTTCAGCTCTAGGTATCAAATCAATGGAGAACTCTATCTCTCGATCAGGTGGCAATCCTGGTAACTCTTCTGGGAAAATGTCAGGGAATTCTCTCACTATGGGAATCCCATCCAAAATAGGGTCTCTTTCTCCGTATCCACCACATGAGCCAAATACGCCTCACACCCTTGCCTCAACAATCTCTTTGCATGCATTACTGAAAGGAACTTTTTATCCTGCCTCTGCCCTTGGTAGCTGATCCTTTTATTATCTGGGGTATACATAAGAACTCTCTTTTTCTTACAGTCAATATTCGCCTTATATAGAGACAACCAATCCAAACCTAAAATAACATCAAAGTCTCCCAACTCGAAAGGTATTAGGTCAACAGGGAACATATACCCTGAAATCTCTAAGGAACATCTAGGACAAAATTGACTTACGAGCACCTTATCTTTATTAGCCACTTCTATGGTCAAAGGTACCTCTAAATCTTCCAACATTAATTGCATTTTATTCACACAATTCATAGATATAAAATATTTGGTCAAAGGTACCTGCAACCACATCGGAATCATGAACTGGAGATTTCTTGGTCATCTTAAAAGTCCTAGCTCTATCAGTACTGGTTGTTGGTCCTTGGGACACGCTCCTTCCAACATTACCTTGGGTCACGGACTTGCAATTCCTAGCTATGTGTCCCACTTCGCTGCAACTAAAACAAGTTACTCCTTGAATCTCAGACTTACACTCCGTGGAATAATGACCTTTCTGTCCACACTTAAAACAATTGATATTTTCTCGGCATTGTCCACTGTGCTTCTTCCCAAATGTCTTACAATCAACCACTGGCTTACTAACCCTCGTCGGGGCAGAGTTAACTGAAGTAGTACTGGGTCTAACCTGGGGAAAATTCTGCCTCTTGAACCTCTGATTCTTATTCTTTCCAAACCAACCCTTGAACTTCCGACTTGCTATTCCTGATTCTGACCTAGCAGGTCCACTTTCAAATTTCCTCTTCTTCTCACCCTGCTCCTTTGCAGCTAACCTCTGATCACTCTCTATCACTAGGGCAGCCTGAACTACAGAAGTATATTTCTTGAGTTGTAAGGCTACAACTCAACTCCTTACTTTTGGCTTCAATCCTTGTTGAAACTGCTTCGCTTTCTAAGTTTCGAGCTCACATACTAGGGTGCTATACGGGCTAACTCCGTAAAATTTGCTTCATACTCTGTAACACTCCTATCTTCTTGTTTCAATTCCAAAAATTCCATCTCCATTTGACTCTGGAGACAGTCCGGAAAGTATTTCTCCAAAAACAACTCTGTGAATATGGTCCATGAAATATGACCTTCTCCTTCTAGGGCTCACGTAGATTCCCACCAATAATTCGAATCATTCTTCAGAAAATAACTAGCATAATCCATCTTTAAATCCTCACTCACCTTAGTGAGCGCAAATGCCTTTTCCATCTCTTTTAACCATATCCTGGCATCAACAGGATCTACTTCTCCTTTAAACTATGGGGGTTTCTTTCCCTGAAAAGACTTGAAAGTAACACCTTGATTTGTCCCCCTCATCTCATGATGTTGCCGGATTTGTAGTTGCTGCTGTTGAATTTGCTGTTGTTGCTGTATGAGATGTTGTTGTTGTTGTTGTTGTTATTATTGTTGTTGTTATTGTTGCTGCTGCAATTGTTATTGTTGTTGCTGGAATTGTTGTTGCTATTGGGCCAGCTGTGTAGACTACTGACACAACAAGTTTATCAATTCACTCATGGAAGGATCCCCGACAGATCCGTTATTGGGTTGGGAGTTTTTCTTTAGTGGCATCTCCTGAAATATAACATTCATGTATAAGAAAATGGATTGCTCCAAACATTTTATATTTATGCATCAGGAGAGCGTTGCCACTAAGACAATATCCTCATCCCCAGTTTAATTGGATCCAGCTTGAGTGAATGATTATAATCTAAAAATGCCAGCAATAGAAGCAACAATAATAATAACAACAATAATAACAACACACAATATATAAAAACTGAACAAGACTGAGTACTTGTTGTTTTGGCTGCTAGGCGAATGGAATAAAGCAGCTACAATACAATAACCAACAGGAACCCAACTAGTACAACTGAAAATCCAACTAAAAGAAACCATCTGAATACACACCAAAATTGGCTGTCATAGCAGCCCCACCTACTATAAACTATCACAACATAATATACATATACAAAGTAAACAACTACAGAACTCCTGGAAGTCAACTCTGAGCTCTGTATCTCTCTGCTGCAAGCCTGGTCTAACCACTACCACTTCCACTGATGGAACCTAGCTCAAACACTATCCAGTTCACTAGGTCCTGATACTGCACAGCTCTGAACTCTGAGCTAATGAAACGGTCAACAGATCTAGCCCTCTCAACAACCATCTGGGTCAATGCTCGCACACGGGCCCGTACCTCAGGGGAAGAGGCAGAAATTCCCTGGAAAGGTGCAATAGGTATCAGATCAAACTGAGCAGCCAATCCCAGACTCTGATCTCTGATAAAAGAAGTATTCACTGCTCGGTGAACATGGTAAGGGATCGGTGAAGAAGTACCACTAGGGGTCACAGGAGGTACTGGAGGTCTCATCAAGGAAGAACTGGGACCACAACCGGGAGGGAAATCCCTAACGGCAGACACAGACCTACGTACCCAACGGGGATGAGTATCAGGTCCAGAAATGTCTCGTGGCACAAAGGAAGGGATTGGTGGAGGAGGCATAGGGGTCTCCTCAGCAACAACATCCAGGGTCTTCTCAGAATATGAGCTATCCGAGTCAGAGGGATTCTCCCGAGATGAAGAACTCAAAATCGCAATAGGCCACTGTCAACATAATAAATATACAGGGAAGACACAACCAGGTCAAGGCAATTCTATCAAAACATTTAATAGATGCCTGGGTAACACCGTCGGAACCCTCGACTGACTCTAAAGGTTCGCTCTTCTATAAGAGTTGCTGACTCACACCTAAAGACTCACTTTATCACCTATTCGACACTATCCCTAACCTGGATCAGGGACTTGAACCTGTAGCTCTGATACCAACTATGACGGCTTCAACCCCGGGGTCAGGAATTGACGTCACCAAATACATTTACCAAAATATAAAACAACAAGATTATTATTAAAATATACTAACTTGACCCCAAACCAAGATCTGATCCAGGTTCAAGTATGATTCAGGTTCTCATTATTATAAACCATTTATTCAACATCTAACACACTCTAACTTTATTCACCAACTCGTCAGACCTCATGCTCTGACACAAACTACCTCAGAGGAGCCGGGTCCAGAAGGGGCGGGAACACGGGTATGTCTGACTGGTCTTCTAGGCATCTGCGAGATATACATGACAGTTTGCAAGGGTGAACATAATCGCTCAGCAGTACCAACATATGAATAACGAAATAAAAACAGCAATATAACAATAATAGGAACATAGCTGTAATCATGATATCAACATTATATAATGGAAATCGAAGATAACTGGATATCACTAACTAGCATGCTTTATCAAAACAACGTAGTAGTGTGCTGTGTAAGTACCAGAGTCCAATTTTAGCATGCTATTCACATTTATAAAACCAATGTATCAACTACTTATACCCTTACGGGAATCACAAATCCAAATCAGATACGTAACGGATATGTGAAGACAGCTGATCAGGCTACCAACACCAGAAGGCTCTAACTGCCATCCCATTTACCTGTTCCGGAACTTAGAGACTAGCTAGGTCTCTAACCTGCTGGACTAATTGGTTATATAATGCGCACAACCGAATTAGCCTCTTACGCCCCCTTAATAGGCCTACTCTAGCTCAATGTATCACATATCTGATCATTTTATCCAGTTTTCAAAACACATGTACCTATCTCATTTCAAAACCATTCATTTTAGCAACACACATATAAAATCCAGTTCGCAAATCATTTCATTCGAGATAGGTACCTTTCGAAGTTACTTTTCCCCAAAACAATTTGAAAACAGTGATTTATAACTATAGGGGATACGTAACTTAAAACATTTTTGTTCCATTAAGAGAATAAAACATTTAGCTATTCATACGTACTGAACCATAAAACAATGGTCAGGGGTACTTTCCTTGCAACACTTTACCAAACCTTAAAAAGCTTTCACGCTGATTTCGATCCTGGGAAACTCGACTGGGATCTACAAATACAGAATAACCTATTCAATTATACCGACATGCTTGATATCCTCAAATCCTAATAACCCAATCCAATAACCCGACTCGTATAGTTATTATACACATAATCACGTAATCCGAACACAAATAGGGGTAACACGTATAATATAAGTACGTACGTATTACAATAGATTTTAGAAATTTTTGGCAGCAACTCATTTGTTTATAATCATACTCGTCGATTACAATCGACGTCAACAATCACAACAATCCATAATTTTCATTCCAATACCAATTCCACATTCACGTATCTACAATTCCAATATACAATTTATTTTCGAACATATTTTATACAAATCATTTTATTTATTTATAAAATTTAGGACTTAGAACAAAGTCATCACCGTCCACCGTTGACTCACCGAAGTTCATCGTCAACGGCGGTATAATTTATTGGCGCCCGATATAATACGGGTTCCCAAATAAATTATGCCGATTAATTACCAAAAATTTCCCACATAATTTATTTCATGAATATTATTTATTTATTCCTGCAGAAAAAGGAAAATAGAAATTAAAATTATAATAATCAACCCACCACAGAATTTCGGCCCAACAGTCGAACCCAACTGCAAGGTCCAATCAAAGAAACCAAGGCCCGAATGAACACGGTCAAAACACGGCCACCACACACGGCCAAACCGCCACACACCACCCACACTATCACACACACACACAACACAGACGCACACACATACACACACTCCCGACCACCTAGCTGGAATTTACGCGGCGGCAACCGAAATTCAGAGTAACAATCAAGGCAACACTGCACAAAGATATTCATACATAGAGATGCATATATATATATACAATCAACATACGAAATCTAAGCTACAGCCGAAGTTAAAACAACCGAAACTCACCGGAAAACCGAAAGAAACCGGCGAACAAAGAACCAGGAGGAAGAAGATAGGAAGAACAGAGATAATCGAGAGAAAATCGAGAGAGAATCGAAGAGAAACGAAGAAAATTACAGCCGGGGCCGAGAGAGAGAGACAAAAGAGAGGTGATGTTTTAATCCCCCAAAACCAGCTGCTGACAGGTATCAACCAATTAACCTGAGAGTAACACATGTCCTGCAGTACCGTTTTGCCTCAAAATTTAAAATTAAATAATCGAGGTGTACGAAAAATGATTTCAGAAAATTACGAAAATAATATCAAAATATCATAAATATCCCGAAGTTAACAAAAACATAAATTTTGAAATTTTTAAAACAATTTTTAAGGTGCACTTTGTACCTGCTTTTTAACGAATAATGAAACGACGCGCGGGTGAAACGAATCCTGAAAATTTCCAGAATAATTTAAAATTCTCAGAATAATACGAACTTAATAAAATATGAGTTTCATGATTTTTGAAGATTTCCATAGTTAAATATAAATTTTACAAACAAACACACTCAGAAAATCATTTAAACATAAATAATTAGTGGAATATTAATTTCTCAATTTTACAAAGTCCTAAAATTAATTATTGAAATTATAAATTTAGAAATCCAATTTTAGAAACAATCCAAGTATTTATGGAATTAAAATTATAATAAAATCACTTTTAGAAGCGAAAAAAATCGTATAACTTAATAATGAATCACACAATCCAATCCCACATAACAACAAATCACAATTAAATAAATAACAATCAATAATTGTTGCCAAAATCAATACACACATTTATTTAATTATTTAAACCTTTATTACACTTTAAAAATAAAAGAATATACACAAGTCGTTATAGCAAACCTATGGCCATCTATTCTCATTCTTATGGAGTCTACCGACCTGTAGTAAATCCTGAGTACGGAAGATTGTATTTCAACATTGGTCAACTCAATGCAGTCTTTCACTGACAAGACTATCATCTCTCTGAGATTCC
This sequence comes from Apium graveolens, assembly GCF_009905375.1. Classification (NCBI taxonomy): domain Eukaryota; kingdom Viridiplantae; phylum Streptophyta; class Magnoliopsida; order Apiales; family Apiaceae; genus Apium; species Apium graveolens. The sequence goes on along the minus strand of NC_133648.1, from coordinate 234,718,327 downwards.
TCAATCATTTCTTGATCGATTGAACTCATATGACATTGATTCTCTTCTTCTCTTTAGACTGGATTCTCAGTTTAAATAGATGAGACGTGCTGATGTGGCTGCACAAAGGCGCTTGAGGAATAACAGCATCGCCTAGTATGGTTGGCATTGCAGGAGAATATAATTTCTCTTGCAGGTTCAATGTCAAGAATCTTCCATCGGAGGACATTGAAGAAGTTAGAAGAAGAAAAGAAGAAGAAGCTAGAATAGATAGCTTGTTTAGGGTTTTATTTTTAATTCTTTGAAAATCTTATAATATACTTTCTCTTCTTTTGCTTTATTACATGACTTCTTGATTACTTTCTTGTATGTGTGCTTCAATGTTCTTAAATGTTAAATGATTAATCAGTACTGCATGCTTAATATTAGATATTTTTCATAGTGCATGTGAATAAACTAATCTCTGTTTGAGTTCATATGACACTTCAATACAGATTGAGCACTACAGGAAGTAAATTATGTTTGAGAAGAAAATTTAAGAAAGATTTAATTCTTAATCACTAAGAGTTACAATCTTTGAGTGTTGCTTACAATAAAAAATCTTTTGAAACTTTCTTTCCTTATCAAGAAAGTTGTCCACGCTCAATCTACAATTTCATATATCTTATATCTTAAATTTCTTCTTACAACCGAAACACTTGAATTCTTTTCTCAAATGTTTCCAAAAATCAAGTGTCATAATTCTTGAATTATGTTCACCACTCAGAAACAACATTTAGTTGGTTAGAGACTACTTGCTGAGGTAGATCTTGATGATACTAACAGAGACATAGAGGTTTGACCAGTATTTACTAAAGACTTTGTTATAGCTTTCATTAAACATATTTCAAGTGTTAGTTCTTTGCAAGAAGAAAAAAGGTTTGAGATCATGGTACATGACAATAACCTGATCAAATCCTCTCCAATTCAAATGGAGGTTCTCATTATTGATGAACAACAACTGTCATAACCACAATATCTACTGTGAGTCTAATTGTGAATTCACAAGGTATAAATACTGGTATTACTTTATCAGCATTTAATTTAGATACTAATTTAGTTCTTTTAGCATTTATAGTATACTTTTTAATATAAATCCTATTGATATGATTACATCTAGACCTTACTAAGGACTACCTTTAGTTATATGATCACATATCACCCTTCCTTAGCCACCTCTTATTTCTGTAGGACAATCTTTCTAAGCCTTGTTCTGTGAGATGTGTGAAAAGATTGAGAGAAAAATAGAATTTAAGAGAGGCAGGATCCTTCTTGGAAAAAGGAGAGGTATATGAGAGATAGGATTTAGTAATCCTTGTGAGGAAGCTCTGACTATTAAAAGTCATGAGATGTGTGGTGTGAGGAGTAGTGAGACTACTTTAAAAGAATAGAGAGTTTAAGTTTAATTCGCTACATGTTTGCAGATGCACAGAGTACTCAAGGAACAGATGCTGAACAACAGTCTGTTGCATCTCAGCAACACTCTGATGTATCAAAGGTTATTGATCTCCCTGCAAGTCTACGTACTGATACTTTCTTGCAATCCATACATTCTAGTATTCCACCACATGAGATAATCCCTATTTTTGTTGAAAAATAGTCCATTCATTCTTCTATTCCATCAAATGAGATAATCCCTGTTGTTGCTAAAGATGTAGTAGCACAACAGTCCATTCATAAACATTTATCCATTTCAGAATCACCATAGCATTGTAAAGGACCTGAGCTCCTGGAAGTTAATATTGAAGCTCCAATTCATTTATCTACAATACTTGAAGACGTGGAGATAACAGCTGAAGGTATTGAAGCTTCTGAAGCAACTGGATCAATTTCTCATTCTATTTTGCATACTGAAGCTGAAGATAAAATTCAGAAATTAGTGCAGGATCCCGCTGCTATTGAAGAATCTAATGATGGTAAAGAAACTCATGTATCTAATGCTATGTTAGATCTTGAGAATGATCTTTTCTTTCTTGAAGATATGCATATGCATGTTCGATAACAAAAAATGACAGAGTTAGATGCTAAGAAGAAGCAGGATTATTCTGATAATCTCTTTAATGCTTATTGGAAAGATACTACATATCCTATTTCCAGAACACGTGTAGTTGAACATCTGGAAACATCAGAACAAAAGATTACAAATCCTGATGTGCTGAATCATCTGAAAGCATCTAATTTGGTTGTCAGATCCTTACACACAGCTCATGAAGTAACAACTACTCAAATCAATCAGATTAAAGAATCATTGATTACTTCAAAGTTGCTTACTCATCAGGAAATTCGGAGACAAATTTCACCAATAGTTACCAGATAAATTTCAATTGAAGCCAGTCAAGCTAGATTGGAAGCTAATCAAGATCAAATGTCTGATCAACTTACTGAAGTATAGAATTTTATGGAGCTAATTCTTTCTCTACTACTTGGTGATGATGTCAAAATGGGGGAGAAAATTATTAACTCTAAATGCAAACATGTCATTGATAATACTGATGATGAAAATCCTGATGGAGGTAATAAGGAGGAATATAAGGAGATTAAAAGAGGAAGCAAGAGGAATGAAAGAAGAGTTCAAGAATTGACTGTGACTACTAAAATGCAAAAATCTTCACAAGTCACAACTGTTGCTGATGAAGACCAAGGTATTCAGAGAAAGAAGTTGGTGCTGAAGCAAACAAATATCTTCAAACTCTGAAAATTAAAGGAAGAAAAATAACTCTATTCTACAAAGATCCAAAAGATTCAATTATTTGATTCTGAAGTAAGTAGAAGAATATTTGAAAAGGAAAATCCTGTAGTTGATCTTGAACAGCTAAGGCAAATGGAGGAAGACTTTAAAAATTCTATGAAGACATCAAATGCTGATATTGCTGTTGTTTCTCAAGTACTTTATGAAGATGATCCTTCTAAGAGACCAATCAAAGGTATAGTTATAAGGGAAATCAGTCAGGCGGAAGGTGAAAGATCTCTCAGATCACAAGCTATTGGAATTTCTGACATGAAGCTTAAAGGAAAGGAGAAGATAAAAGAAAAGTCAAAGATTTCAAAGTCAAAAGCCAAAACTGAAGACAAAAGGTATTGGAATTGCTGACATGAAGCTTAAGGAAAGGAGAAGATAGAAGAAAAGTCAAAGATTTCAAAGTCAAAAGCCAAAACTGAAGACAGCATCTAAGGAATTTAAATCTTAAATTCTGATAGATTTAATCTATACAATAGTTAAAACTCTCGATACTGAAGAAAATCTTATTGAAGCAGAAATCATTCAAGCTGATTTAAGAAGGAAGATTTCTAGAAGCATTCTGAGCTAAGGAAGTGGAGTTAACCTCTGACATTGCTCAAGTTAAAGAAGCAGTTCAGGATGAAGAGTTAAAGTCTGCTATTCACTAAAGCAACATTGAATATGCATACTTGGTTCCTGTATTTAAATAGTTTTGACATCATCAATTGGAACTTGTCCATAATTCCATAATGAACAAGTAGGGGGAGATTGTTAGGAGCAATTGATGATATCAAACAGAAACTATCAGAAGCATCAATGGATGATGATTACAAGTATCAACGAATGATGATATAAGCATCAATGGATGATGATGACATCGACGGATATTGGTATTCGACGGATTATGATGTCAACGGATGATGAAATCAGTATTTGTTGTTAGATATATTTGTGATGTCATGTCTAGTCTGATATGTTTAGTTTCAGAACTTAATATCAGGACTTATCAGGACTTAGTGGAAATCAGGATTTACTGAAAACAGTAAGATATCAGAACTTAAGTTATCAGAACTTGTGATATCAGAACTTAAGGAAGATATGCTTCAGAAGTAAAGTGCGGCTGATTTCTAGGAGAGGATCTGGACTAAAACAAAGGAAGACATGCTTTAGGAGTTGGACGACTAAAAGACTTGTAGAAGATAATATCTGATTGATATATTTTAGGAGGAGATATATTTCATATCAATTAGAAGATATCTTGTAATTGTGTACTATATAAACACAGCTTAGGGTTTACACTATAAGTGTTATCATTCACGAGAAGATTATTCTTTGTAACCCTAGCAGCTCTTAGTGATATTGTTCATCACTGAGAGAGTAGTTTAACCTACTTTGTAACAGAGCTTATTATATTGAATAAACTTGATTACTGTTACATACTTGTGTTCTAAATCGATTTGATTGTATAAACACTATATTCAACCCCATTCTATAGTGTTGTGTGACCTAACAAGTGGTATCAGAGCTTCTCTGTTGATATAAAAATAGTGAGATCTAGTTTACAATTATGTATGACGAAACACAAACTCCACCTAAGCCCACCAAAACTCAAGATACTCAAAATAATCAAACCCGCAGTCGATATGAGAGTATTAGGGTTCCCATACTGAGAGCATCTGAGTATCCTATATGGAAGGTAATGATTGCTATGTTTCTGGAAGCCACAGATCCAGAATACCTTGATAGAATTAATGATGGACCATATAAGCCTACCAAGCTCTCTGTTGCAGTTGCTGATCAACCAGCAAAGATGATACCAAAGGAAAAAGGTGATTACACACCTGAAGACATCTCATCTATTACCAAGGATGCAAGGGTAAGGCATCTGCTTCATAGTGTAATTGACAATGTCATGTCAAACAGGGTAATTGGATGCAAGACTGCAAAGGAAATATGGGATGCTTTGGAGACAAGATGCCAGGGAACTGAAGCCATAAAAAAGAACAGGAAGACTATACTCACACAAGAGTATGAGCACTTTGATTCAAAAGCTGATGAATGATTAACTGATTTATATGACAGGTATGCCAAACTCTTGAATGATCTGTCACTAGTGGACAAGGAATATGATCTTGAAGATTCAAATCTGAAATTTCTTTTAGCTCTTCCTGAAAATTGGGATTTGAAGTCTACTACCATAAGAGACAACTATGACCTTGCTGAAACTACTCTTGATGAAATTTATGGTATGCTCAAGACTCATGAACTTGAGATGGATCAAAGGAGCAAAAGGCATGAAAGAAAGTCAAATACAGTTGCTCTTAAAGCTGAGGAGGAATCTCCTAAAGTGGTTGTCTCAAAGAGGGACAAAGGAAAGGCTCTCATCATATAGTCTGATTCAGAGTCATCATATTCTGATGATGATGATTCAGAATCTGAAAATTTATCTGAAGTGGATGTTGATGCAGAGATGATGCAATTGTGTGCTCTTATGGTGAAGGGTATCACAAAGATAGCGTACAGGAAATTCAGAAAGGGCAAGAAATTTTCTAGGAAATGTGGAAGTTCTGAAAAGAAAGGGTTCAGAAAGTCTGAAGGCAAATGAGGAAAGTCTGACGGAGGAGACAACTCAAATGTCAAATGCTACAATTATGGTAAAAGAGCCCATATCTCTCCTGACTGCAAGAAAGGAAAAAGTGATAAAGTCCAGGCACTTATCACAAAGAAGAAAAACTGGGCAGACACTTCAGATTCTGAAGAAGAGGTGAACTATGCCTTGATGGCAAATGCTGATAGGAGTTCTGGAACTGCTGAATTGAAGGTACCTCATTCAACTCTTGTTTTTCATACTGATGATATTTCTGAGCTAAGATTATATCTTAAAACCATGTTCATTAGTTTTAGAGATCGGACTTTAGAAAATGAAAGATTAAAATCTGAAAGTCTTGCTCTTAGAAAAAGAAATGACTACTTAGAAAAAGAGTTAGTTATATTTCATCAAACTCAGAAAGAAAGAGATGAGACTTTGTATGTTAAAGATGAACTGCTAAAATTGAATAAATCTCTTAAATCTGAACTGGAAAAAGAAAAGGAGATAATCAAAACTTGGATTAACTCTGGAAGAACAACTCAGAAAATCTTAGAAAATGGAAATTGTAAAGAAGGACTAGGTTACCTAGATGATAAAGAAGAAAAGGAAACTGTGTCATCTAAACCAAACTTTACCAAGAAAGCTGAAAAGCCTAAAATTAATCCTGTCAAGTTTGTGTCAAATTCAGACAAGTCAAAATCTGAAAAGATGAAAGACTCTAAAACAGAAGTCAAAGAAAATTCAACTTCTTACAAATTAAAACATGATAAACCAGTTATAGTAAACATTGGTTTAATGACAAAGAAGCAGCTTAAGTACAAGCTGAAAGAGATTAAAAATGTGAACAAGGTCAAGAAAGCTTGGAAAAATAGGAATGGAAAGGAAGGTGTGAATAAAAGTAATAATTATATGCTTGTTCCTAATGCTCCTAGAAAAAAATGCTATAATTGTGGAAACTCTAACCATCTTGCTTCTTTTTGCAGGAAAAATAAAGATATAAACTCTTTACCTCCTAGATCAGGAGTTAAGAGCCAGTCTGTTAGGTTTAAACCACAAAATCCTTGTTTTCATTATGGTAGTTTATGGCATTCTATTTATACTTTTAAGGAATTTCATAGTTTGTACTATGATTATTATCAAATAAAACCTTCTTTAAAGAAAATTAGTGTAATTCCTTCTAGTGTAAATTCTGATGCAAAGTCTGATAAAAAGCATGTTAGCATAAATTCTGAAACTAAATCCGTTGCAAATGCTAACAAAGTTAATAAGGCCAAAGGATCCAAGCAAGTCTGGGTCTTTAAAACTAACCAATAGTGATCTTTGTGATTGCAGGGCAACAGGAAAAACAACCTGGTTCTGGACAGTGGATGTTCAGGACATATGACTGAAAATAAAGCCCTGCTATCAGACTTTATGGAGAAAGCTGGCCCAAGAGTTTCTTATGGAGATGGCAACATGGGAAAGACTCTGGGATATGGCAATATCAATCTTTGGAATGTCATAATTGAATCAGTAGCTCTTGTCTCAGGACTTAAACATAATCTGCTAAGTGTGAGTCAAATCTGTGACAGAGGTTATCATGTGGATTTTTTTGAAGAACACTGTGAAGTTGTAAGTAATTCTACAGGCAAAGTAGTTCTGAAAGGTTACAGACATGGTAACATATATGAAGCCAGACTTTCAACAAATTCTGATGGTTCTGCAATATGTCTGTTAAGTAGAGCATCAATTGAAGAAAGCTGGAATTGGCACAAGAGACTCTCTCATTTAAATTTCAACAACATAAATGAGCTTGGTAAAGAAAGATCTTGTGAGAGGACTTCCAAAATCAGTATTTGCTCCTGATGGTCTTTGTGACTCATGTCAAAAGGCAAAACAAAGAAAATCTTTATTCAGGAGCAAAACTGAATCCTCAATTCTTGAGACTTATCACTTACTGCATGTTGATCTATTTGGTCCAGGCAATGTCATGTCCATTGCAAAAAAGAAATATTCTATGGTTATAGTGGATGAGTTCACAAGATACACTTGGGTGTATTTCTTGCACAAGAAGAATGAAACTACATCTACTCTAACTGATCATGTCAGACAGCTGGATAAGTTAGTCAAAGATTCTGTTAAAATAATAAGAAGTGATAGTGGCACTGAGTTCAAGAATTCAATCATGAAAGAATTCTGCAAAGAGAATGGAATAAAGCAGGAATTTTCTGCACCTGGAACATCACAGCATAATGGAGTTGTAGAAAGAAAGAGCAGGATTCTTATTGAAGCTGCACGAACTATGCTTGATGAAGCAAAGCTACCAACCTATTTTTGGGCAGAGGCTGTGCAGACTGCTTATTTTATACAGAATTCTACACTCATAAACAAGCATGGAAAAATACCATATGAGATGGTGAAGAAAAAGAAGCCAAATCTGAAATACTTTCATGTATTTGTTCTTAAGACTCATCCTAAACAGCTGTCAAAATTAGATCTAAAAGTTGATGAAGGAATTTTTATTGGATATCCACTTTCCACAAAAGCCTTCAGAGTCTACAATTTAAGAACAAGGGTTGTTATGGAATCTATCAATGTATCTTTTGATGATAAAAAGATTACTGGACTTGAAGATTTCAATGATCATGACAGCTGAGATTTGAAAATGAAGATGTAAATTCTGATTCTGTAAATTCTGATGAACTAAATCCTGATCTTGTAAGTTCTGACGGGTTAAATTTTGATGTCATTGAAACTGTGGTAATTGCTCCAAAGGAAAATGCACATGTTCAGGGGGAGCAACTGATGATCATACCACATCTCAAGACTCTCAAGAAGCATCAGAACCAGTCACTGGCTCTTCAAGTTCTGATTCATCAAGTGCTGATGAGCCAAATTCTGACAATTCTGGAAACTCTGATTCTTCAATTCTTGAAGGATCTAACTCAAATTATGGAATCTCAGAGAGCATAACTTTAGGGGGAGCATCAGAAAATGCTGATGGAGACAACATGGATCATGGGGGAGGATCCAGTTCTAGAGATCAACTTCCATCTACAAGGAAGTGGACTAAAGCACACAAACCTGACTTAATAATTGGAGATCCTGAAGCAGGTGTCAGAACTAGAATTGTAACATCAAATGAATGTCTCTATCATCCATGTTTTTAACAATTTGTTAGATATTTACAATCTCGACTGAGAAGAGTAAGTAAGAAAGAAGAATTAATTGAAGATACTCATTACGAATATCCATCGATGAATTGAGGGAAAATTTATATATATATATAACTCTTGGATAATTGAAATGAAGTATAAATAGCTCTGAGTCGAACAAGAAGATCATAATCTATGAATGAATGTTAATGGATTAACTAAAAGAATTGAACAAGTCCTGATGCGTAGAAAGACTATTCAAGATGGTCACATCAGAAGTTCAAAATAGGGAACGAAAAAGATTACCTGATATGACTTATCAAGGCAATACGAATGATCAACAATTTGGAGGGAGTAACGTGACACTGAGTAAGTGCCAAAATATTTCACTGATTATCCTAACTCTTGTCATTATCCATCTGAGGATGATCCCACCTCTTCTTCTTCGTAATTCCATGTTTCAAATAGTTTTTCTTTCAACATCATTTTAAAATAGCATACTAACTTGACTGTCGCACGTATATCTGTCATTCCGGTGTTTTACCTCGAAGACCTCACTCAGAAATATTCCAAAAACATTTGTTAAGCTGATAGTTGCCTACTACACGCATCCGTTACTAACTATAAGTGGCCAGTTCCCCCTGGGAACAGATCAAAGAGATCTCTTAGGGATCTCAATGCAGTCCATAAGTTCAGTGGCATGTGTGTGTAATTGAACATATGATACTAAATATATTAGAGGTCTACATGTATATATACGTAGCCTCTGACATCATATCTATCGAACAATTCCGCTCTAGACTCACTGGTCTATCCCTTTTTAAAAAGGTTCTTAGATCGAACAATCGCTCGTTAAAATCTTACGCCATTCAATTGTAGTCATGCCATCAATTCTCGATGCTCTCGATCTCTGAGCTAAACCATCATAACCTTACGAGTTAAGTGCACTAATAATATCGTAGTGTACTCGTCTTATGATAACATTCTTATATTACATTCAAATATTCCTTAATAGAATTAAAATCCTTAAGGGTATATTGGATACTATCTCTGGTGAATTCGTGATTAATACGACATTCACATCCTCATTGGTAAAATGACACCTTCAACTAGTCTGGGTCAATAACCTCAACTGTATATTAATAATTAGACTTTATGGTTCTCACATGTGATGCCCCTTCTTGGGCAACCTACACAGAACTACATGTAACAAGGCTCGTGTTATCAAAATTTACATATGGTGTTGGTAATATCGTCTTTTCTCCAAATGCTCTGGAGACTCAGCTCCAAGTTCTACATCCACATCCTTGCCAAATCAAATATAATTCAATTTTTTCTCCTCCTCATTCTGATAATCTCCAATGGTCCTATTAGTCATACTTTAATACCTCAAATACACACTTATCCGCACCTACCCATTGGGCTACATCCGGTAGTCCAATGATGAACTCTATATGAGCTCTCACGAAATCTCGCATCTAGACAGACTCTTAACACTCTCGTTTCTGAGTAGCTCTGATACCATTTCTGTAGCGCCCCCAAATTCGGGGTCAGGAATCTGGGTCGTCACGCCATCCTTCACTCATGTGTATCCTGGTATTGATTCAATAATCCAACAGACCCCAATCTCATACTCGCACACACAAATTATAGCCTTAGAAATGACGTACAAAATGTAATCTTCTTTTATTACACTCAAACAATTATTTACAACCTCTACATGAAGTTACAATAATTACGACTGATATCTTATATCTATCTGATACTCTAGCACACCTGAGACAAAGCTGCCAGGGATCCTCCCCATGACTGCAAGCGACTAAGTCCCACACTGGCATACTAGTTATCTGTTATGTTGTGTCATTTAAAAGAAAGCAAGAGTGAGCTATAATTCCCAGCATAATAGTGTACAGTATGAAAATGACTGTATGATAAACTCACGTACAACATCATATTTGATAGTTATGTTTTATTCGAACATAGTTTCCATGGGTGATACACACCTTTTATGAAAATAATCCTTTGGTGGATTTTATTAACCTGCGAATACCTCAATAGTAATCCCAGCACCTAGGCTTGGGTTATGGTATCGCATCACAATTCCAATTGGAAGAATTAGGACACTCGTTGGAGCCACCGTATACGATGATCATTCGTAATACGATAATAGTAACCTTTTCTACTAGTAGAAGGACAACACCTTCGTATCCCGGTTATCACCCTTGCCGCATTCGGGCTACGTGTCCCATTTTTGGGTATACACATACTTCACAAGTTCCTGAGTACACTGAGTACCTTCGCCTGCTGTACCTTTGGTAGTCCATCTAGCACACATAGTACCAGAGTCTACCCCTCCCTTGTGCTTTAAAAGAATTCTATCAATCTCGAGAACTCGAACCACATCCAAGTTCCCCAAGCATTTTGCTTGTTGATAGAAATAGCTTATCTCTCTAAGATATAAGTGTATATATGTATATACGTACTTCCGAGAATTTCGGAGGAAGTACTAAGTGTTATGGATAAAAAACTAAGGTTATTATTTGCTGTATTTATTACTAAGATTCGGGAGCTCAAGGCCTTTAATGGCTGCTCTCGTGTTTCGTAGCTCAACTCTGCCTTTACGAGATGCCTACGTATCTCTGTGAATTAGAGAATCAAGCCAAAAAACGTAGTTCTTGTTGGTGGGGGTGAGACCCCTTATATAGATGTTGGGAGTCCTTGAATTGGACTTGGTATAGGAGACCTGGTGGGCAAGTCTCATAATTAGAATAGACTTAGGAGTCCTAGGAAGTAGGAAGCTGATTCCTTATCCTTTTAGGTCCCCTTGAGGCTAATCTATAAGGATTTATATCCTTATCGGGACTCTTCTCAATAGCTGATTTTTCCCTTATTAATTAATTATGAAATTAATTAATAATTAGGGCTTTTGGGCCTTTTTTATTCCATCAGGCCTGATTTAACCTTTCTGGTCTGAGTATCATATGTCTTTTTATTGGGCCTAGCAGCCCACAGCTTGTACAATTAATGCAGTATTTGATTATACAATCATAATTTATTTATCCCTATCATTTGCCCCCCAACTTTTGGGAAACATTGATTAGGTTTCGCAGAAGTTAAGTCTATTCGTTCCCTTACAGGGTTTCATTTTTCCGTAAAGTGTGGAGCGACCTACACATTTACAATGAATTTTTCCTTTTATTCAGGAATTATCTTAATTTCCAGGAACTTTTCCCTTATTTTCGGGATTTTTCCATAATTTTCTGGATTTTTCCCTAATTTTCTGGAATTTTTCCCTAATTTTCTGGGATTTTTCCCTAATTTACTGGGATTTATCCTTAATTTCTGGATTTTTCCCTAATATTAACATTTTTCAGAAAATATTTAAGGAATTTCTGGATTTTTTCCCTAATTTCTGGGATTTATCCTTTAATTTTCTGGATTTATTCCTTATTTCTGAAAATATTAACATTTTTCAGAAAATATTTAAGGAATTTCCTTATTTTTCTAATTAAATGATCAGAAAAACAGAACTTTTGCTGCTCAATACATCCTAGGCGTTGTTGATCCACGCCTAGGAGACAGTTTCCTAACAACGTCTAGGAAACTTGCGTCCTGGGCGTTGTTGGAGGCTGATGCTTCCTGGGCGTTGTTGATCCACGCCTAGGAGACGGTTTCCTAACAACGTCTAGGAAACTTGCGTCCTGGGCGTTGTTGGAGGCTGATGCATTCATAGATCCTAGACGTCGTGCACCCACGCCTAGGAGACAGTTTTCTAACAACGTCTAGGAAACTTGCGTCCTGGGCGTTGTTGGAGACAGATGCTTCCTGGGCGTTGTTGTACCACGCCTAGGAGCCACACTTCTAACAACGGCTAGGGACGATGCATCCTGGGCGTTTGTTGAGGACAGATGCTTCATGGGCGTTGTTGTACCACGCCTAGGAGCCACACTTCTAACAACGTCTAGGAAACTTGCGTCCTGAGCGTTGTTGGGGACAGATGCTTCTTGGGCGTTGTTGTACCTCGCCTAGGAGCCACACTTCTAACAACGTCTAGGGACGATGCATCCTGGGCGTTGTTGAGGCTGTTCGAGCCTTGATTCATTCAATGAACTTTGATTTTAAATCTTTTTAAAATTCAAATCTTATGGGCTTCCCGCCTTTTTCTTAGGCCCAGGCCCGTTTGTGCATCTTTGAGCTCCTCTATATAAGAGGTGGAGTGTGAGTTCATTTCTCACACTTCACTTTCACAAAAATTTCTAAATTTTAACTCTGCAATTAGTCTCTCAAGAATCGCCACCTCCAAGCGATTTCCGGCTTTCTACTCCGCCGCTTTCTGGGCTTATTTTGAAGATTCCGTTTGAATCTTCATCTTCTTTACTTACTTTCAAGAGCTTCCTGGGTTTTTGTCTTCATCCATGGCGGATTCCGATTCATCTCACTCCCATGTCCCCCAAGCTGTTGCCCGTCCCTCTAGGGCCAGCCGAGGTAAAAAATCTCTTGTACATTCCTCAGTTATTTCTCTTAGGGATCTTTTAACCGAATTTGGGCAAGCCTTTCCTAACATGTTACACTTAGATGCATATAATTATCCTTCTAGATTTGGTCCAGATCAAGTAGGTACCATAGCCCGCCTTTTTGGCATTTCTCACCCTTATAGGGTCGAGGCTCCAGGCCCAAATGATAGGGCCTGCTACCCAAAACCTGGGGCCATTCGGGTCTATAAGGAAACCTTCTATGCTGGTTTTCGCCTACCTCCTCATCCTTTTGTTTTTCGCCTTTTGGCTGAGGCCCGAGTCTGTCCGACCCAACTCACACCCAACTCTTGGCGTTTTATTCACTGTTATATGGCCCAATCTCGTAAACACGATTTTGAGCCAAATGTTTGTGTCTTTCGTTATTTATTTAAATTTGTAAATGCTTCTGAGGACCAAGGATGGGTCAAAATAGTTCATAGATCCTTGGCTCGTTCCTGCTTTATTTCTGGCACCAATCCCGACTCGTATCCAACATGGAAGAGTGAGTGGTTTTATATATTTCTGGATTCCGAGGAGGGTTGGGACCATTTTTTCAGGCCCAACTTCTCAAAAAGTATAGACGGGTCTTTAAGAGACCTAAAATTGGGGATAGATGAGGATGTGGCCATCAAGGCCATTACTGCTGATAACTTGCACCATTGCGCTCTCATCCTTTCAGAGGGTAATTTGCAAGGTTTAGGTCTAAGTGACCTTGGTCCCGAGGGTATTTCTTTCCCCTTTTTGTTCCATTTCCTCCATTCTCTATTTGTCCTTTTTCTTACGTGCTCGTATTTTCCTACAGCTAGGGCCGCTTTGGACACGATCTTCAAGAAGCGGGAGGCCCGTGCCGCCAAGGGCTCTGCTGTTGAGACCCAACGCGACAAGCGGGTTAGGATTGGTGACGGCCCTTCAGTCACGGTTCAGGAGGCCGTCCCTACCTTTTTATCCCAGAGGCCTCCTAGCCTTGATGAAGATACCTCTCCCTTCACCGTCACTTGGGGCCTTCAAAGGAGGGACACGGTGGTAGGGAGTTCCGAGGCTGCCGCCGTTTGGTCTCAGAGTGTGATCACGCCTCGTGACAGGGCTGAGATCGTCGAGTCTTCTGATGACCTACAGATTGAGCGTCTGGGTGCTCAGGCCATGGCTTCTGTAAGCCTCTTCCTTTTTTAACTGTTTTTTTTTTACTTACTGTACTTTGATATGTTCGTGCAGATGAATACCTATCTCCAGGCTGCCCTTCACAATTTGAAGGATGTGAGGACCAACCTAACTATTACTGAGAGGGACAGGGATAGGTACCTCAAGGCTTCCGAGGCCAACTTCACTCGTTTCCGTGAGGTAGAGAAGGAGCTGGCGGACGAGAAGGAGAAAGTTCGTAAGCTGGAGCTGGATGCTCAAAGGGCCCGAGCTGAGGTGATAGCTGAGTATAAGGCATCTCAGGACTTTCAGGATGTCCTAAATGCTGAGTACGATGCTAACTTCCCGGAGACCTTTTCTAGCTGTTGGGAGCAGATAGTAGAGGAGATTGGGAAGAAGATTCCGGAGGTGACTCTCACTGCCTATCCAGTCCCTGATATTCCTGGGAAAGAGCCTCTTCTTGATGATATCCCTCTTTCTCCTATTCTTGCTTCTTCTGCTGAGGCCGAAGCTGTTTCTCCTCGAGGTGCTGATCCTGTTCCAGTTCCTTCTTCTGCTGCCAATGAAGGAAACATCGATGATGACTTCTTCAAGGATCTTTGAGTATTTTGTTTTTGTTGTTTGGCCCATTGTGGCTTTCTATGTATTGACTTAATCGTATTCAGAACTTATTACCCTTCGGGGCTTGTATTCTATATGTTGCTTTTCTTGCCTCTTTCTGTTTTGACTTTACAATCTTAATATGCATTTGAATCTTAAACATCCTTAGATTGAAATAATTTCAAACTCTTTAATATGAAGTCTGGTTTTTCAAAACCTTACATAGCATGGGTTCGACCCTAATTAATAATAACTAGACAAAGTAAATTCTACTGGAATATAAAATCCTACGCAAGCAAAGCTTCAAGGTGCTTTTAAACCTACTTGTCATAATGACAAGTGAGAATCGTACTTCGCCTATCTTACATGTAGTAAACCTTCAGGTTTTGTGCGTGCCAGGTCCTCGGGACTTCAAAACCATCCATAGTTTCCAGCTTGTAGGTTCCTCTACCCTGAACGCTCTTGACTCTGTACGGCCCTTCCCAATTTGGGGCTAGCTTGCCTTTCTGTCCGACACCAGAAGCCTCTATTTTTCTCAAGACTAGATCGCCTTGTTTAAAAAACCTTTCTTTAACCCTTAGGTTGTAGTAGAATGAAGCCTTTTTCTGATATTCTACTATCTTTGCATGTGCCGTATCTCGCACTTCATCGATCAGATCCAGGGCTAACCTCTGCCCTTCCTCATTTTCTTCTGCATTGAAAGCCTGAATCCTTGGAGAGGAATGTGATATCTCTATTGGAACTACTGCTTCTGCCCCATACGCCAACATGAAGGGAGTTGCTCCTATCGTAACTCTACAGGTAGTCCTATAGGCCCATAATATGGGAAGTATCTCATCCACCCAATTATTTCTTGACTTCTCGATCCTTTTCTTTAATCCATCCAGGATTATTCGATTTGCTACTTCTGCTTGCCCATTAGCTTGTGGGTGAGCCACAGAGGTGAACCGTAACTCAATTTCATTTTCTTCACAATACTTCTTGAATTCGTCGTTGTTGAATTGTGTTCCATTGTCAGTGACGAGGATACGGGGAATTCCATATCGGCACATAATGTTTTCCCACAGGAATTGTGTAACCTGCTTAGTTGTGATTTTGGCCAAGGGCTTGGCTTCAATCCACTTAGTGAAATAATCAATGGCTACAATCAGAAACTTCCTTTGTGCTGTGGCCATAGGGAAAGGCCCTAGAATATCCATCCCCCACATATCAAAGGGGATTGGGGAGTTGATAGAGGTCAGCATCTCGGGGGGTAGTCTAACAACTGGTGCATGCTTCTGACAGCGATCACACTTCTTCACATATTCTTTGGCATCAGCCATCATTTCTGGCCAATAGAAGCCTAAACGGGTTATCTTATGAGCCAAGGCCCTGCCCCCCAAGTGTTGTCCACAAATACCTTCATGCACTTCTTCAAGAGCCAAGCGTGCCTCATCGGGCCTGAGACACCTCAAGTAGGGAACCACGAAAGATCTTTTGTAAAGAATCCCATCTATCAAAGAGTACCTTAGTGCCCGAACAGTTAACTTCCGTGCTTCAGTTGCATCACTTGGCAACCAACCGGTCTGAATGTGAGCCTTGATGGGATCAATCCATGACGTCCCCAAGCCTATGGGAGCCACTAGCTTAACATCTATGCTTCATGTCTTCAAAACACGGAAGTACACACTTCCTGAACTTTCTTCAATCTCAGACGAAGCGAACTTTGATAGCGCATCTGCCTTAACATTTTCTTCCCTTGGAATGTGTTCAACATGGCATTCATTAAATTGGGTCATCACAGCCCTTACTAGGCGGACATACTTAGCCATCGTTTCATCCCTTGCCTCAAATTCTCCCTTTACCTGGGATATGATCAGCTTCGAGTCTCCACGGACCTTTAAGTTTTTGACTCTAAGTGTCCCAGCTAGACCAAGGCCAGCTATCAGGGCTTCATACTCTGCCTCATTGTTTGTGGTTGGAAAATCTAGCTTCATAGCATACTCAATTAAGAACCCATCAGGGCTTTGCAAAACCAACCCTGCTCCACTGGAATTTGTTTTTGATGCTCCATCAAAATAGAGAACCAATATTCTTTCTCCTTATCATCCTTCTCCCTGTCCCTATTGTCGACTCCCTTGTCTTGAGGTATGGTATCTTCCTGCCCCCCGACTTCTTGGTTGGGTATGGTACATTCCACCACGAAGTCAGCTAGTGCCTGGGCTTTTATAGCCGTACGTGGCTTATACTTGAGATCAAACTCTCCCAACTCTATTGCCCACTTAATCAGTCTCCCACTTGCCTTGGGACTGTGAATGATATTTCTCAGTGGCTGATTTGTTAGCACTTCAATCTGGTGAGCTTGAAAATAAGGACGCAGCTTTCTTGAAGCCATTACCAAGGCTAAAGCGAATTTCTCAATAGTTGAATAATTCAACTCAACACCATGAAAAATTTTGCTGACATAGTATACGGGTTTCTGGACTTTCAGTTCTTCCTTAACCAACACCGCGCTCAAGGCGCTCTCCGAAACAGCCAAGTACAAGAATAAAACTTCATTCAGAACTGGCTTGGCCAACAACGGGGCCTGGCCCATATATTTCTTTAATTCTTCAAATGCCTTCTGATTTTCCTCACTCCATACAAAGTCTTTAATGTTCTTTAGTGACTTGAAGAATGACAAGCACTTGTCTCCTGACTTGGAGATGAATCGTCCTAGCGCAGCAACCCTTCCTGTGAGCTTCTGAACATCCTTGATAGTTTTTGGTGGTTCCATGTCCAGGATCGCCTTTATTTTATCGGGATTAGCCTCAATTCCTCTTTTTGAGACCATTAATCCCAAGAATTTTCCAGATTCTACTCCGAAAGCACACTTCGTAGGATTTAACATCATCTTGTGGTACCTCAGGACCTCAAAAGCTTCCCTTAAATGGGCTATATGATCAGTCTTTACTAGACTCTTGACTAACATGTCATCAACATAAACTTCCATAGTCTTACCAATAAGATCCTTAAAAATTCTATTCACCAACCTTTGATAAGTGGCTCCTGCATTCTTGAGACCAAACGCCATAACAAGATAACAATAAACACCAAAGTCAGTGATAAATGATACCTTTAGAATGTCATCCTTAAGCATTTTGATCTGGTTGTATCCGCTAAATCCATCCATGAAACTCAGCATCTCATGTCCAGCAGTGGCATCAATCAAAGTATCAATTCTAGGCAGCGGAAAACAGTCTTTGGGGCATGCATCATTCAGATCAGTGAAGTCTATACACATCCTCCACTTTCCATTAGCCTTTTTCACCATTACAGGGTTTGCTAACCACTCTGGAAATTGAATCTCCTCAATGAAACCAGCCTCTAAGAGCTTTTCTACTTCCTGTTTTATAGCCTCTTGTCTTTCCGGGGCAAAATTTCTTTTCTTTTGTTTCACTGTCTTCCGGCTTGGATCCACGTTTAGCTTGTGAGTAATTAACTCCGGGTCTATGCCTGGCATATCAGCTGCTGACCATGCAAACACATCACTATTTTCTTGCAAAAATTTCACTAACTTCCCTCTAAGGGGCTCCTCTAATGTGGCTCCAATGAAAGTCATCCTCTCAGGATTCTTGGGGTGTAAAGGAACCGAAATTAATTCTTCTGCTGGCCTTCCTCTATTCTCATCATTTTCTCGAACATCCATATCTTCAATAGAAAGAACCTGCCCCCCGACTCCATCTGCCCTCAAAGAGGCCACATAACAGCTTCTAGCCATTTTTTGATCTCCTCTCTCTTCTCCAATCCCGTTTCGGGTGGGAAACTTCATGACTGAATGGTAGGAAGAGGGGACTGCCTTGAAGGCATGTATCCCTGTTCTCCCCATGATAGCATTATAAGTTGAACTAGCCTTTACTACCACGAAATCCAGCATCTGCGTTGCTTGCCTTGGTTCCGTACCTATGGTGGTTGGCAATTTGATTATCCCTTCCACAAGACATTCTACTCCAGTAAATCCATATATCGGCATGTCGGTTGGTGTCAACTGGGAGTCGTTATACCCCATCCTTAGAAAGGTGTCGTGGAGCAAGATATCCACAGAAGCACCATTATCCACAAGGACCCTCTTAACCGGGCTATTTCCTATTATTGGTGTTATGACCAGCGGGTCGTCATGGGGAAACTTCACACCCTCTAGGTCGGAATTATCAAAAGCCAATGTTACTTCTGTCCTGGCCCTCTTCGGGGCTTCTCCAACAATATGCATAACCTCTCTAGTATATGCCTTTCTGGAATTTTTGGACAATCCAGCAGCAGTTGGACCTCCAAAGATCGTGTTTATCACAGGCCCTCGAGGTCTCGGCCCTCCAAAAATGGTGTTCATAACTGGTCCTCTAGGCTGGGGGTTTCGCCCCTGATCGTCTTGGTCCCTCCTACGATCCTCAAAGTTCTTCCTTCCATTATTATTCCTATCCCCTCCTTCTCCAGTGTATTTGTTTAATCTTCCTTTTCGAATGAGGAACTCAATTTCATCTTTCAATTGCCTACACTCATCGGTGTCATGGCCAATATCTTTGTGAAACCTGCAATACTTGCTCTTATCTAGCTTGGCGGGATCAGCCTTCAAGGGCTTAGGCCAGCGAACATCTCTGTCTTTCTCAATCTCCATCAAAATCTGACTTCTAGGAGCATTAAGTTTAGCGTATTCAGTGAACTTTTGTCCAGGTCCTCCCTTCTTGGGGGTTGAATCAGGGTTTTGTTCGGTTCTAGGATATTTGTCCTTAGCGATATACTCCAGATCAGTTTTTCGTTTCTTGCCTCCAGTGGACTCATTACTTACTACGGTCTTCCTCATGCTTTCCTCAACCTTGATATACTTCCCTGCCCTCTCTTGGAGTTGCAACATGTTTTCAGGAGGACGTTTGGCCAAGGACATCTTGAAAAACTCATCCCTGGTTCCTTGTTGCAGTGCTATCATGGCTACCTTATCATCAAGGTCTGGGACTTTTAAAGCCTCCTTTGTAAAATGATTCAGGTAATCTCTCAAGGATTCCTTAGCTCCCTGCACGAGACTCATAAGAGATGCCGAACTTTTCTCATGGACTCTTCCACTGATGAATTGCTTAATAAAAGCCTGACTTAATTCTCTGAACGATCCAATAGAATTTGGGGGCAGGCGACTGTACCATCTTTGAGCCATACCCGACAGGGTTTGAGGGAAAGCCCGACACTTTATAGCATCATTCACGGGTTGCAGCAGCAGTGCATTAGAGAATGTCCTAACATGATTAGCGGGGTCTCCCGTGCCATCATAGGCTTTGATAGTGGGCATCTTGAATTTTCTTGAGATATGGGCATTCATTATCTCTTCTGTGAAGGGTGGAGTTGGATCATCAGGATCTCCAAGGGGAAGGAGATTGCTTGGATCAGTTCTTGGGACAAAAGCCCTTCTTCTTACCGGACCATCCAGGTCTATGACAGGAGGAGGATTTCTCCCTCTAGGAGGTATCTGGGGTTTGGTGGCCTGGTGAGCCTCCAAATCACGCCTCAGCCTTTGGATTTCAGCCTCATGAGCCCTGATCATTTCCTGCACTTCTTGGGGATTCGCCCCTGGGGTGCTTTGGGGGCGTTGCCTTCCATCGGCCATTGGCTCTTTTCCAGGACGCCTCCTTCTCGGGGCCACTTCATCATCCGAAGATTCGGAGTCTCTCTCAGTGTATGGACCAGAAAATTCCCGATCCTCAGGGATAGGACCCAAACCTCGTATATAGGGGGGCGACCGCCCTCGTGCTTCGCTTCGTCCAGCATATCTGCTTCCTCCAACCTCAGGGTGAAGGGGCATCCCATAAGGGGGGTTAGTAGTAACAATAGTTGAGTATTCATACCCGATGGGTCGAGAATTCACAGGTATATGTACTTGTTGAACTTGAGGATTCGTACCTTGAATAGTCGGGGGAGTTGTCCCTTGTGGCTGAGGATGAGTTGCCCCTATCTGGGCTTCCCCCTGAGTAGATGCATAAGTTGAATGGGGAGGAACCTCTACGGTTGATGAAATCACCTGGGTTGTCTCTGATGGTGTTCCTTCCTCTAGAGCTCCAATTGTTCTCCGTGTTCTCGCCATGGTTGTTGTTGCGCTTCCCACAGACGGTGCCAAATGTTATGGATAAAAAACTAAGGTTATTATTTGCTGTATTTATTACTAAGATTCGGGAGCTCAAGGCCTTTAATGGCTGCTCTCGTGTTTCGTAGCTCAACTCTGCCTTTACGAGATGCCTACGTATCTCTGTGAATTAGAGAATCAAGCCAAAAAATGTAGTTCTTGTTGGTGGGGGTGAGACCCCTTATATAGATGTTGGGAGTCCTTGAATTGGACTTGGTATAGGAGACCTGGTGGGCAAGTCTCATAATTAGAATAGACTTAGGAGTCCTAGGAAGTAGGAAGCTGATTCCTTATCCTTTTAGGTCCCCTTGAGGCTAATCTATAAGGATTTATATCCTTATCGGGACTCTTCTCAATAGCTGATTTTTCCCTTATTAATTAATTACGAAATTAATTAATAATTAGGGCTTTTGGGCCATTTTTATTCCATCAGGCCTGATTTAACCTTTCTGGTCTGAGTATCATATGTCTTTTTATTGGGCCTAGCAGCCCACAGCTTGTACAATTAATGCAGTATTTGATTATACAATCATAATTTATTTATCCCTATCACTAAGGATGTGAGTTGACCGTTGTCAACAGATAATTAAATAAGGGGGAAAGTTTCTCTTTGAAACTATATACATGCCACGCTACTCGCTAGCGTTACGTTCTCAATTATAAACTCCTCCAGGATACCTCTGGGTTTTTATAAGCTTACACGGACTGTCTCTCGGTCTAAATATAACATTTCAAACTCGGTATGAACATATACTAGAAATTATCAACAATTGAGTAATGTAATACATCTCAAACTTTGTAAAACAGTTTAAAGAAATCTTATGCATATATCATAGTTTTGTAAAATTTTCACAACACAACAGTTCTTAAAAGGTAGGGTTTGAAAACTTGCCTGGGTATCTCGAGGTGGAGGATGCTCTAGGTTCCACTCGGAAATCTATAACCATAAACACAATTGATCTCGTTAGGTCCCGTTCTAACTTACGGCGACTTGCAGTCATGCGCTACTTATTAGGCACCCTCTCAACTTATACTACCCTTATTGTTCCTTTAAGTCCTTATTCACATCATGGTTGCTTCATTTTTCTAAGTATCTTAGGTTCATTTTCATTTTCGCCGTCTGCTCCGCTTATGGATTCTACGGTTTCTAATCGCGTGGTCTCGGCTCTGATATTTTTATAAAACTGAAAAATCATTGTTTTTACTTGAAATTTTGATGGAAGTTATAAAAATCAATATGTTACTCTCTGTAAAAAATTTATGATTTATAAACACATTTAATTTGATCTTTTATATTTTCAAAGTTTGTGATTTGTAGCAGTTTTTGTCGCGTAAATCACTTTTACTTAAACGATCATAACTTTTGATCTGTAATCAGAATCAAGCGATTCAAGCACCTAAATGATCCTTATAACATTTCCTATCATAATGAATGATTATCTTTCAAGAAACTACAGTTTACAACTTCGAGACTTTCTGCAGAAACTTAAAGTTACGATTCATTGGTTTTAACGGAGTTACGCTTACGATCGGGGTTTCCTTTACGCCCTAACTCTTAACACAACCATCAACAATCATCATTTTATAATCAACACAAAAACTCCTCTCAAGAACATCATGTTATTGAGGCAACAACAATCAACCTTAAATCTAATTAACTTAAACTTCAAGATCTCAACAATACCACTTCTTAAACTAAGTTTACTACCACATACTAAATGGATCTTAATAATGAATCTTAAATAAAGTTGGGCCAAAGATTTTTACCTTTCTTGAAAGCTTGAGATATGTTCTTGAGGATGGTGGAGGCTTGAAAGTGCTTGGTATGATTTTTGGAACCTAAAACCACCATTGAAATCAAAAACCAAAGAGAGGTTACTATTCATACTATTCACTAGTGAGTTTCTTTATTTTATTTCACCCATTAACCCTTGATAAAAAGAGATGAAAGAATTTTCTTACCTTATTTTAATTGCTAGGAGGCTTGAGAATTAATTGGATGATTTTACCATGGATAGATTTTGAGATTTGAAATTGAATTCCTCCTTTTTCTTCAAGGGGGTCGAATGGAAGAATGTGCAAGGGGGGGTATTTATACTAGCTTCCCTTGGTTACTTAGCTTGGTTGCTTTGCTAGGTTGCTTCTAGGAAATGGGGTGGAAGATCTTGCACTTGATTTTTATTCTCCTAGGTTGAATCATAGGTTTATTCTTGTTGCAAATCTTAGGGACAAATCTTAGGTAGCTTCCTAGAAACTACTTGTGTTAGCTTCCTTAGCACATTATTTGGATAGCTTGCTTGATCATCCTATGGTTAGCTTACTATTTGATAAAGTAACCATGTTTACTTTCTTACCATGGTTTAGTTAGTGCGTTACGTTTATTTAATCGTTTACGCATTCGCTCGGTCGCTTAAATGTTTTCGTAATACTTATTCGTAAATGGTTCGCGACGTAATTCCTTTAGTATTTATTCCTTGTATTTTTAATTATCATACTTGAATATAAATCCGTAGGGTTTTAATCTTGTAATTATATTGTGATTCCCGTAATCCTCGATAAGTCGTAAATACAGTCATTTTTCAAAGTTCGTTTTCTTCGAAAATTAATAGCGTTTACATACACTCATTTGGTACGTATAATCGTAATATCAACTCCGAAACTCATTTTCTCATGCACTACATAGTGTGGGCTCAAGAGTTTTTCCCGTCCATCAGGGTTACTATTCATTAAACATTTTACAAGGTCTCAAAAATTCAAGTTATTATATTACTATTCATAAAGGTCTTTTACAGATGTCAAAAATTTGGGTTCTTATAGTCTTCCCCCCTTAAAAGGATTCCATCCCGGAATCAGTTTAGAAACAGGTAGGGATATGCTTCTCGCATGACAACCTTGACTTCTCACGTTGACCTTGCAGTATTTGATCTTTTCATAAAATTTCCTCTCATCCATCCAATATATTTTCGTGTACTCGTCCTTGTAGTCTTATGACCTCTACTCGTTACTCGACATACGCTAAGTCTGGCTACGAGTTTATTAGCTCATTTTCCATCATATGTTTGGTTTTGACGTTTAAATTTCCTAACCTCGATTAGTGGTTCTCGTTATAAACTTGGTGACCATTTAACGATGGTGCTAATTTATAAGTCAACTTTCTTAGTCTTTTAATTCTTTAACTGGTCCAATAAATCTTGGGTTCAACATTCCTTTCCCTTTCGAATCTCATCACTCCCTCCTCGGGAGGTACTCATAACAATACTTGGTCTACTACTTCGTACTTTCTGTCTTTATAGTCCTGGTCCGCATATCTCTATTATTCGTCCTGGACTGCCACTAGTCGGGTTCTGATAAGTTTTAGGAATTTCTTTGGTCTTTTGACTCAACGATGTTCCAAGTACCTTCCGCTTCCAACTTCTTCCCAATCCTAAGGGAGAACGATTCTTTCTTCCGTAGAAAGCTTTGTAGCCATTCCAATGCCCGCATAATAACTCGTTTATTATCGGTGATTCGATTAACGTCAACTGGTCACATCATCTCCCTTTAAAATTGATAATATGGACAATTAGCACATCTTCTAGTGTTTGGAATCATCCTTCAACTTATTCGTTTCTCCTACATCGCTCCTACTAGTGCTAGAGTTTCATTCCTTAATGTTTTTCCCATTTTAGAGCATCCTCTATGTCGATTAAGTTATATAAGAAGTTCTCATTGCATTTCAACACGCTCGTCTCCTGCTATACGCTTAGCACCAGATTTAACATTTCTTCCCGAAGTAACGTAAGGCACGCCGGGTCCTGTTGCCATTTTGAAGGAAGCACCATTTCATACGCAATTGATTGATACGTTTTATGATCGTGGAACGTTCAGCTTTCGTCATCAGTCGGACTTCTTTAATCATTCCCTGTATAATTTCTATAGTACTACGATACCTTCTGGGTCATACTTGTTATTCTCGCTAACGCCTTAGATATATTTACGTTTATTGGTACCTGCTACTAGTGGCCTTTATAGGGCGTGTACGATCTTCTTTTCCTTCTATCAGTTCTGACAATGACATCCTTCATTCTTTCACGTTGCCCTTCGTAAGGGATATCGACGACTATTTTTCGTAAGCTAGCGTGGTAAGTGAAAGAAATATGTCCTAAGTCCAATCATGTATGAGGATTTAGGAATAACTTTTATGTAATCTGTTTTGATTTCATTGATATTAATAAAAGACTTGTTTTGTTTTTATTGCGGGCTCTATCTATTTAAATGTTTAAATAAGATATACCACAGTTTAGAGTAAAGCTTTTTATGGATTGTGATGAGATCATAATAATGAGACCTAAAAGATGATAACTCTAAACTTAAATAGTTCCTGGTCGTAGGATTACTAACTGGTAATTAATAATCCGCAAAGAACGGTACATACTATGTTTGCTTCATTATGAAGGATGTCTATTCTCATAGGCATTTGTGTGGTGACACTATAGCTAGTATGTAGGTGCTTATTATAGAATAAGTTCACTGAACATGACTCACACAGCTGAACAACTGATGGTGTTCACTCACGTGTCAGCAGTTGTTCACATAGTGATAGTTGTACAAGTATCCTTAGACTTGAGGTCATCATAGTCATTTTGTGTACACTGAACTATGCTTTGGTTTAGTTCTTAGTCTCAAGGGACAATTATAAGGGCTCTACTTGGTATAGGAATATGTACACGAAGATAGTGTATGATCAATAAAGGATCTACCCCTTCCAGTGTAGGAAGAGAATGTTCAATGCTGATCCACTTATGTAGTTCAGGAATATCTGGCCAGAGTGAATGAAATTAGAAAGGAGTTTCTAATTTACATTAAATAGAACTAAGCATAGTGAATGGGAAAGCAAGTGATTAAATAAGATAGGCTTGACACAAGTTCCATGCCTTTTATTTAATCGTGACATTGCAGGGTAGAAGGAATTAATTGTATGGTAACTACTCACTGAATAGGTTCTTGGTATTCTAAGCAGTGAATTCGTATTATCCGGATAGTCGCGATATGCTGAGAAGTATCCCTCACGATGTAGAATAAATATGATTAATTAATTAATCATATTTAATGAATTAGAGAATTTATATAAATAATGATAAAATAGTTTTATTATTATTTATTTCTACTACCGGCTTAATATTGAACCTTCAGGGTCACACCATAAAAGAGAATGATTTAATGGTGGAGAAATTAATTAATAATGGCTGATAATTATTTATTTATGAAATAAATAATTAATTGGAAAATTTAATAATTGATTAAATAAGATTTAATTGATTATAAATTAATTAAGAAAAGGTTCTTAATATTATTAATTAAGAATTTAATTTTTGGAAATTAAATCAAGTGAGAGAATTATTTCTAAAGAGTTTAGAAAAAGGATTAATAATTAAAATGTGTGTTAATTATTAGAGAGAATAATAAAGGGTTAATAATAATAATATTTTATGGGAAAATTTTCAGCTAAAAATTTTGCCTGTAAATATACTATTATAAACCATATTTTTTCCCAAAACCAAAAAGGTTTACAAAACCCTAATTCTCTCCATCTCCTCCTCCTTCATTATATCGTTTTCTTGGTGGATACCGGTGGAGTGCTTCACACTTGAGGAGCAGCTGTTAAGGATCTTCGTTCATCATTTTTGGATCGCCATTAAAGACCTCCATCTTTCCATTAACGTAAAGCTTCTTAAGGTAAACATACTGAACTACGAATTAAATATTATTTTTCGCATGGATCCTGCGGAGGGTTCCAGTTTTTTTAAGATTAAGTTTACGTTTTCGCTGCGTTTATGTGCTAAAAACCCTTCAATGGCATCAGAGCTACCTGCGAAGAGTTTTTAATTCGTTTATGTGTTTAACTGTTTTCGATATATGAGCATGTACGTGATTCGCCATGATTTGATGTTGATATAATATGCTTATATATGTATGGTTTTGAATATATGATATTCATGTGAGTTGTATAATCATAAGATGATTATGTAATCTGTATATATACTGATATATACATGATTTATGTTTGTTCTAATTTTGAGAATCATATTAGATGTGGATTCTGAATTGGCTGCTGCAGATTTGCTGAAATCTGGGTCTGGTGTCCGATTTACGCAAACGAATACCCTATTCCATAGGTAAACGAGCGTCTGAACAAAACTGATAGCCAAACCTATCAATGACTCGTCTGTAAGGCGTTTGACGTCGTTTACTGCCCATAAACAGTGATTCTTGTTTTTCTGATTTGATTCTGATTTTTCTGATTTTTGTCATATTTTCTTTTTATGATTAGATCATGGATAATATGATATGTTAAGATCAGATTATGTGTTTTAACATGCTTTTATGTATTGTATGAGCATGGTGGATGGTTATGGCCTTCCGACCTTAGTGTAATGGTTTTGGTTTTAAATACGACTTGCATGTCGTCAATCTTTGTAATCATAAATCTCGAATGTAACTCGAGTTATTCTTGTAAGTTCATTAGATTAGTTTTACTTTCAATCATGTAATGTAATTGAAGACTCAAGAAGGCTATCTAATGGAGGTGATACAAAGAAGAAGACGAGGCATACAAGAAGTCTAAACAAAGAAGAAGACTTATGTAATAAGTAGTTGTATTTATTTCCATCACCATATTAGATTGACCTTGATCTTTATCATGAGCTTGATAAAGATCACATAGGATGGGGCCATAACCAAACATATTTACTTTATTGCACTTTACATTTACTTGTTTATTTAATTTTATATATGAGATATATGCCTATGTTTACCATGCGATGATAGATTTAGGTGAACTTAAAACAATATAAGGAGTGCTCTAGAAAATCTAGAATAGGAATCGTTTCTTGCCTTAACAATAAATATTATGAATACGATCATGAGATTCTTGTATTTATGAAACACGTAATTGAATATGAATTTTCAATATTGAGAGAAAGGATGATTCTGTCAACAACAGATTTATATCTGTAAGAAAGGGTTATTAAGTGACGCCTCTTGACAATGCTCCACCCGATCTGGGAATCATCTGATTATCGATTATTGATTTGAAATATTTAATTTAAAAGGAAGAATCTTTTTATAATATGATTATGATTGTAACGTAATATAATCCCTCTAAAATTAAATAATATCAAGTAGTAATTGGCCAATGACACAACGGGCTTGTGTCGATCATAGCCTTCCAACATGGTAGAAAGTGGTTCTTATTTTTAAATCATTGTCGTTTCGTGCTACAGCCGAGGGCTTTGATTTTGAAATAAGAAATACTTGTCTATTACATAGAGATGTGTACATTGAATTAGAATCTAAAGGTCGGTACGTGCTACAGCCGTGGGCCGTTGGAGACTGATTCAATTGTACGAAATGTTGGGTTAGACTTGACTTAGAATATTGAGTTTATCGTGCCACAACCGTGACTCAATTATTCAAGAGGCTAAAGTTATATTAGGGAATAACATAAGATGTAATTGACAAGAGTTGTCTGCCTATTGAACATCACATAACGTTTCGTGCTACAGCCGAGGTTGTGTGATGGAATGTAGCATCCCTATTCCCACTAGCATTATGAATGCTTAATTTTCACTTAGAGGGTTGAATAAATTAGATAAACTAGTGGGAGACACTTATGAATAAAGACCCGATTCATATAGTGTTTTGAAATGAAATTGAATATTTGCTAAGTGTTGTTATGTGTTTATCATTTACAGATTTACTATATTCGTCATGTCTTCTGCACTATCACTCCGGAGCATACTAGATGCTCACAAGTTGACTGGTCCTAATTTAGCTGTTTGTTTTCACTGTAACAAGTTGGGGCACTGGAAGAGGAACTGCAAGGTTTACCTTGCAGAATTGAAGAAGAAGGGTAGTGAGACTACCGCTTCTTATTCAGGCATGTTCATGATCGAAGTTAATATGTCACTAGGTCAAATTTCTACTTGGGTATTAGATACCGCCTGTGGTTCTCATATTTGCAATTCGTTGCAAGGACTAAAGGGAAGTAGGACTCTTGAAAAAGATGAGGTGATTCTACGTATGGGCAATGGAGCAAGGGTTGCGGCCATATCTGTAGGATTATTTAGTCTACATATGCCTACGGGCAAGACTATTATTTTGAATAATTGTTATTATGTTCCCTCTATTGTGAGGAATATTATTTCTATTCCTATGTTGGATTTGGATGGTTTTTCATTTATTATTAAGAATAATGAATGTTCTATCCTTAGAGATAATGTTCTTTATGGACATGGTATTTTAAATAATGGTCTGTATGTATGTGACGTAGAGCATGATTTACTTTAGATTGAACAAACTAATAAAAGAAAATGAGATGATAAAAATCTGACCTATTTATGGCACTGTAGGCTAGGTCATATTAGTGAAAATAGACTGCGGACATTGCATAAGGAAGGGTTACTTGACCCCTTTGATTTTGAATCATATCCTACATGCGAGTCTTGTCTATTAGGTAAAATGACCAAATCTCCATTTAGTGGACATAGAGAGAGGGCTGCAGATTTGCTAGGATTGGTACACACAGATGTATGTGGACCAATGTCTACGCAAGCCATGGGTGGATTTTCATACTTCATTACTTTCATAGATGATAGATCTAGATTTGAATATGTGTATTTGATGAAGCACAAGTTTGAAGCCTTTGAAAAGTTCAAAGAATATAAACATGAAGTGGAGAAACAAACCAAACACAGTATTATAACTCTTCGATCAGATCGAGGTGGTGAATACTTGAATGGAGAGTTTCTAGATTATCTCAAAGAAAATGGTATAGTCTCCCAGTGGACTCCTCCATATACTCCACAGTTAAATGGGGTATTTGAAAGGAGAAATTGAACTTTGTTAGACATGGTTTGGTCCATAATGAGCTATGCGAATCTTCCAGTATTCCTATGGGGTTATGCATTGGAAACCTCAGCATATTTACTGAATAAGGTGCCTTCCAAATCTGTTCTTCAAACACCATATGAGATATGGAAAGAAAGGAAATCGAGTCTTAAACACGTCAAGATTTGGGGATGTCCAGCTTATGTTAAGAAAGTTGACCCAGATAAGCTAAAATCTCGATCCGTAAAATGTAATTTTGTGGGATATCCTAAAGAGACTTTTGGGTATTACTTTTACACCGATCATCGGGTGTTTGTCTCCAGACATGCTACCTTCTTGGAAAAGGAGTTTATCCTTGAAGGAAACAGTGGGAGCAAAATTGAACTTGATGAAGTTCAAGAAGCACAAACTACTACGGATCAAGTGGAAACACCTGTTCAGACTGAACAACCTTCTGTGGAACAGCCCATTCGTAGGACAGGGAGAGTGTCTCGCCAACCTGAGAGGTATTATGGCCTTATCATTGAGAATGACAATGAGTTGTCAATCATTGATGATGACAACCCTGTGACCTATAATGAGGCTATGAGTAATGTTGACTCAGAGAAATGGCATAGTGCCATGAAATCCGAAATGGAATCTATATATACCAACCAAGTATGGACTCTGGTTTAGGCGCCTGAAGGTGTTAAGCCTATTGGGTGCAAGTGGGTATACAAAAGAAAGATTGGAGCAGATGGCCAGGTGGAGACCTATAAGGCCAGGCTCGTTGCAAAAGGATTCAAACAAAGGCAAGGGATTGACTTTGATGAAAGTTTTTTGCCTGTAGCCCTGTTAAAATCAATTCGGATTTTGCTTGCGATTGCTGCTTACTACGACTATGAGATCTGGAAAATGGACGTGAAAATGGCCTTCCTCAATGGGGAACTTGAGGAGGAAGTGTATATGACACAGCCAGAGTGTTTTCTTTCCAAGGGAAATGAACACCTAGTGTGTAAGCTGCTGCGAACCATATATGGTTTAAGGCAAGCTTCTCGTAGATGGAACATCCGTTTTGATGAGACAATCAAAGAGTTTGGTTTTATCAAAAACATAGATGAACCATGTGTCTACAAGAAGGTTAGTGGGAGTGCGGTAACATTTCTTGTATTGTATGTGGATGACATACTTCTTATAGGAAATGATATACCGATGCTACAATCAATCAATGTATGGCTATCAAAGAACTTCACCATGAAGGACTTGGGAGAAGCATCCTACATTCTCGGTATGAAGATCTATAGAGATAGATCTAGAAGAATGATAGGTCTTACCCAGGGTACATACATCCAGAAAGTGCTTAAAAGGTTTAGCATGGAAAACTCCAAAAGAGGTCTCATACCGATGAGCCATGGAGTGTCCCTTTCCGAAAAAATTTCTCCTAAGACACCTGAGGAAAGAGAGCGTATGAGTAAGATTCCTTATGCTTCAGCAATAGGATCTATCATGTATGCGATGTTATGTACAAGGCCTGATATTGCTTATTCAATTAGTGTGACGAGCAGATATCAGTCCAATCCAGGTGAAGACCACTGGAAAGCAGTGAAAAACATCCTTAAGTACTTGCGAAGGACTCAGGACATTTTTCTTGTTTTTGGTGGTGAATCTGAGTTGAAAATAGAGGGTTATACTGACTCTAGTTTTCAATCAGAAAGTGATAACAAATCCATATCAGGGTACGTGTTTACTCTGAATGGTGGTGCAATTCAGATTGTTGAAAGAGGAGATGTCAACATCGAGAGAGTTGACACACATAACAACGTAGCAGACCCACTCACAAAGCCACTTTCTTAGAGTCAATTTAATCGTCATAAAGACAAGATGGGTATTAGATACCAGAGTGATTGGCTTTAGTACAAGTGGGAGATTGAAAGAGATATGTCCTAAGTCCAATCATGTATGAGGATTTAGGAATAACTTTTATGTAATCTGTTTTGATTTCATTGATATTAATAAAAGACTTGTTTTGTTTTTATTGCGGGCTCTATCTATTTAAATGTTTAAATAAGATATACCATAGTTTAGAGTAAAGCTTTTTATGGATTGTGATGAGATCATAATAATGAGACCTAAAAGATCATAACTCTAAACTTAAATAGTTCCTGGTCGTAGGATTACTAACTGGTAATTAATAATCCGCAAAGATCGGTACATACTATGCTTGCTTCATTATGAAGGATGTCTATTCTCATAGACATTTGTGTGGTGACACTATAGCTATTATGTAGGTGCTTATTATAGAATAAGTTCACTGAACATGACTCACACAGCTGAACAACTAATGGAGTTCACTCACGAGTCAGCAGTTGTTCATATTGTGATAGTTGTACAAGTATCCTTAGACTTGAGGTCATCATAGTCATCTTGTGTACACTGAACTATGCTTTGGTTTAGTTCTTAGTCTCCAGGGACAATTATAAGGGCTCTACTGGGTATAGGAATTTGTACACGAAGATAGTGTATGATCAATAGAGGATCTACCCCTTCCAGTGAAGGAAGAGAATGTTCAATGCTGATCCACTTATGCTAGTTCAGGAATCTCTGGCCAGAGTGAATGAAATTAGAAAGGAGTTTCTAATTTACATTAAATAGAACTAAGCATAGTAAATGGGAAAGCAAGTGATTAAATAAGATAGGCTTGACACAAGTTCCATGCCTTTTATTTAATCGTGACATTGGAGGGTAGAAGGAATTGATTGTACGATAACTACTCACTAAATAGGTTCTTGGTATTCTAAGCAGTGAATTCGTATTATCCGGATAGTCGCGATATGCTGAGAAGTATCCCTCACGATGTAGAATAAAAATGATTAATTAATTAATCATATTTAATGAATTAGAGAATTTATATAAATAATGATAAAATAGTTTTATTATTATTTATTTCTACTACCGGCTTAATATTGAACCTTCAGGGTCACACCATAAAAAAGAATGATTTAATGGTGGAGGAATTAATTAATAATGGCTGATAATTATTTATTTATGAAATAAATAATTAATTGGCAAATTTAATAATTGATTAAATGAGATTTAATTGATTATAAATTAATTAAGAAAAGGTTCTTAATATTATTAATTAAGAATTTAATTTTTGGAAATTAAATCAAGTGAGAGAATTATTTCTAAAGAGTTTAGAAAAAGGATTAATAATTAAAAGGTGTTTTAATTATGAGTGAGAATAATAAAGGGTTAATAATAATAATATTTTATGGGAAAATTTTTAGCTGAAAATTTTGCCTATAAATATAATATTATAAACCCTATTTTTGCCCAAAACCAAAAAGGTTTACAAAACCCTAATTCTCTCCATCTCCTCCTCCTTCATTATATCGTGTTCTTGGTGGATACCGGTGGAGTGCTTCACACTTGAGGAGCAACTGCTAAGGATCTCCGTTCGTCATTTTTGGATCGCCATTAAAGACCTCCATCTTTCCATTAACGTAAAGCTTCTTAAGGTAAACATACTGAACTACGAATTAAATATTATTTTTCGCATGGATCCTGCAGAGGGTTTCAGTTTTTTTAAGATTAAATTTATGTTTTCGCTGCGTTTATGTGCTAAAAACCCTTCAGTAAGTACATCTACACGAATTATCTGTCAATAATAGGCGATTCCCCAAACCGTTCCAAATAAAAGGTAAGCCGCTAGTTGTATTTTCAATGGTCAGGATAGTCCTCTCATTCTACTTGTAAATTTGAGAACTCTAAGTCATTCCTCTGTTCGTCCTTTTTCGCAAAATATCTTGGGAAATAGTCCTGTTGTGAAATTAAATCTTGGGTCCTTGTGCGGCGCAATCGTCACGGGGTCTCTCTGTCTCAATTATCTCTTCTGCGTTCATAAAAATTTTGTAGAGTGGACATCTATCATTTGCATAATAAAGTAAGCGGTCTTATTTAATCTATCACTCAAAATCCTCAAATAGCACGACGGCTAACTTGGTTCTTGATAATCCTCCTTCAAAATTCATTATAATTAACTCTTAACCCTATTTGGGTCATCTACAAGTTGAAATCGCCAAAATTTTAACCCTCGCCTTTCCATTTTCATTTTCCAACTATGTCGAATACTTACTTACCTACTCGATGACATCCCCTTTCATATTATGTCACGACTAATATCCGTTTACGTTTTTAGGAATCTGTAAGTCTTCTTGTTAAGTAATAAAGCGTTCTTTTCATGCGATCCTTCTCATCAGTTATTCTGAGATTTGTCATCCTCAATAAATCTTTTCCTACTTAAAGTGTCGGCCACCACATTGGCCTTTCATTGATGATAATATATTTCTTAATCATGGCCTTTGATCAATTTGACTATAGCCTCTATCTCATGTTCAGTAAAAAAAAATTAAAATTTTCTCATAAGTAAACTCCTTGTCCCTTTCAGTCTGAACCTTATCGTAATTATTCTAGATTATTATTAGAAAGCCTTATGTCACGGTCCTTAAGCTGCGTAGACATATCATTAGACTTCACGCAATATCCTATTTTTATCTTCGAGTAATTCTAGCACGGGATTGTTATTAACTTTGTCTTCAATTCTTGAAAATCTTATTCCTCAAATTCATACATGCTTGGTTTTCCCCCGAATTTATTAGCACCTCTTCCGATAATGTTTCATAGAAGTGTACCTCACTAATCACGTCGTATCCCTATTTTTGTTCTTCTATAACCATCTTAAAGATACTTATAATAACTAAACATGGTATTCCCTCTTTAAAACAACTCACTCAACACGATGCTTCGATTGCACCATCATAGCACTGAGCTTTCAGTCTCATATTAAAACAATCGGTTCTCAACTATATCCCTCTTTGTAGGGAAGGCAATTAGCTTTGGAAAAATGATTTTCACGATATCGATGAAATTTAGACAGTCTTAACAAGGTTTCAAAATCTAACATCTGAACAAATAATGAGCTCTGAATAAAAGAGTCGCAATACTCAGAAGTTTTATAACTTGGAAGGAAGAATATAACAAGGATTATCCTTCCATGTCCTTGGAAGTCTATATTGTGATATTGTGGAGAATATCCATTGAAAGCAATGATTGCTGAATAATAACATCATACGAATGATACTTGTAAGATTTTCCCATTGAAAGAATACTTTTCTTCTCGAATAATGAAAGAAATATCTAATAACATCCTCAACCAAAGGTTAACCATTGAGGTCTCAAAGAGGTGCTATTTTGAAAGAAGGAATTTTATCCAATGATTAATAAATAAGGAAGTATATTGTTCTTCAATCACTTTGTAATTTTAATTAGATATTCGGTATACAAACGAAAGAATAAAATATTTCATGAACAAAATATTTCATAAAACTGAATATGAATTCTCGTTTGAGTGGGCGACCTAGTTAGGTCTCAATTAAATCATTCTTTGAAAATTTCATCAACAATTAAATCTGGCATATATAATGCACTATGGAATAATCAAAATTTTATTGGAAGCGGAACTAGCAAAATAATAACTAGTCCATATCAAGCAATATTATTAACAGGCTAAGAAAATGGCCAGCACAATTGGTTTGGCCCATAGCAACTAGGTAGGACGATTAGCTAGGCTTTTGTCGTATTAATTAAAATTTTGACTAGTTAGAACAATTAACTAGTCATTCATGAGAACATATGCAACTAGGCATATTTCAGTTTGTTTGTAAAAATCTCAACATCGTAACCACTGAAGAAATTGTGGCTACCTGGATGATGATTTTGAAATAAAGAGTTTTTGAATTTGGGCCGAGAAAGACAATTATAACTCTGAATCGAGTGGTCTTGGCATCGGAACAATCGATAGCCTCTTATCAAATATTTCTTTCCAAATAAAGGGTACACTCATAGGTGCCCTAGTTCACATACTTTATCGGATCTTTAAATAGAATTGAATCGGAATACCAATATCAAATTGATACCCTTACTATGATTTCAAATTTCAATATATAATTTCATCCTGATTAGAGGAAAAGGATTCCCGAGGAATATATGGATATTAGATCATCCATGTATTTAACAATTTGTTAGATATTTACAATCTCGACTGAGAAGAGTAAGTAAGAAAGAAGAATCAATTGAAGATACTCATTATGAATATCCATCGATGAATTGAGGGAAAATTTATATATATATATATATAAAACTCTTGGATAATTGAAATGAAATATAAATAGCTCTGAGTCGAACAAGAAGATCATAATCTATGAATGAATGTTCATGGATTAACTAAAAGAATTGAACAAGTCCTGATGCGGAGAAAGACTATTCAAGATGGTCACATCAGAAGTTCAAAGTAGGGAACGAAAAGGATTGCCTGATATGACTTATCAAGGCAATACCAATGATCAACAATTTGGAGGGAGTAACGTGACAGTGAGTAGGTGCCAAAATATTTCACTGATTATCCTAACTCTCGTCATTATCCATCGAAGGATGATCCCGCCTCTTCTTCTTCGTAATTCCATGTTTCAAATAGTTTCTCTTTCAACATCATTTTAAAATAGCTTACTAACTTGACTGTCGCACATACAATATGTCATTCCGGTGTTTTACCTCGAAGACCTCACTCAGAATTATTCCCAAAACATCTGTTAAGCCGATAATTGCCTGCTACACGCATCCGTTACTAACTATAAGTGGCCAGTTCCCCCTGGGAACAAATCAAAGAGATCTCTTAGGGATCTCAATGCAGTCCATAAGTTCAGTGGCATGTGTGTGTAATTGAACATACGTTACTGAATATATTAGAGGTCTACGTGTATATATATGTAGCCTCTGATATCATATCTATCGAAGAATACTGCTCTAGACTCACTGGTCTATCCCTTTTTAAAAAGGTTCTAAGATCGAACCATCGCTCGTTAGAATCTTACGCCATTCAATTATAGTCATGCCATCAATTCTCGATGCTCTCGATCTCTGAGCTAAACCATCATAACCTTACGAGTTAAGCGCACTAATAATATCACGTAGTGTACTCGTCTTACGATAACATTCTTATATTACATTCAAATATTCCTTAATATAATTAAAATCCTTAAGGGTATATTGGATACTATCTCTGGTAAATTTGTGATTAATACGACATTCACATCCTCATTGGTAAAATGACACCTTCAACTAGTCTGGGTCAATAACCTCAAATGTATATTAATAATTAGACTTTATGGTTCTCACATGTGATGCCCCTTCTTGGGCAACCTACACAGAACTACAGGTAACAAGGCTCGTGTTATCAAAATTTACATATGGTGTTGGTAATATCATCTTTTCCCCAAATGCTCTGGAGACTCAGCTCCAAGTTCTACATCCACATCCTTGCCAAATCAAATATGATTCAATTTTTTCTCCTCCTCATTCTGATAATCTCCAATGGTCCTATTAGTCATACTTTAATACCTCAAATACACACTTATCCTCATCTACCCATTGGGCTACATCCGGTAGTCCAATGATGAACTCTATATGAGCTCTCATGAAATCTCGCATCTAGACAGACTCCTAACACTATCATTTCTGAGTAGCTCTGATACCATTTCTGTAGCGACCCCAAATCCGGGGTCAGGAATCTGGGTCGTCACGCCATCCTTCACTCATATATATCCTGGTATTGATTCAATAATCCAACAGACCCCAATCTCATATTCGCACACACAAGTTATAGCCTTAGAAACGACGTACAAAATGTAATCTTCTTTTATTACACTCAAATGTACTTTACAGGATCTCAAACAATTATTTACAACCTCTACATGAAGTTACAATAATTACGACTGATATCTTATATCTATCTGATACTCTAGCACACCTGAGACAAAGCTGCCAGGGATCCTCCCCATGACTGCAAGCGACTAAGTCCCACACCGGCATACTGGTTATCTGTTGTGTTGTGTCATTTAAAAGAAAGCAATAGTGAGCTATAATGCCCAGCATAATAGTGTACAGTATGAAAATGATTGTATGATAAACTCATGTACAACATCATATTTGATAGTTACGTTTTATTCGAAAATTGTTTCCCTTGGTGATACACACCGTTTACGAAAATAATCATTTGGTGGATTTTATTAACCTGAGAATACCTCAATAGTAATCCCAGCACCTAGGCTTGGGTTACGGTATCGCATCATAATTCCAATTGGAAGAATTAGGACACTCGTTGGAGCCACCGTATACGATGATTAGTCGTAATACGATAATAGTAACCTTTTCTACTAGTAGAAGGACGACACCTTCGTATCCCGGTTATCACCCTTGCCGTATTCGTGCTATGTGTCCCATTTTCGGGTATACACATACTTCACAAGTTCCTGAGTATACTGAGTACCTTCGCCTGCGGTACCTTTGGTAGTCCATCTAGCACACATAGTACCAGAGTCTACCCCTCCCTTCTCCTTCAAAAGAATTCTATCAATCTCGAGAACTCGAACCACATTGAAGTTCCCCAAGCATTTTGCTTGTTGATAGAAATAGCTTATCTCTCTAAGATATAAGTGTATATATGTATATACGTACTTCCGAGAATTTCGGAGGAAGTACTAAGGATGTGAGTTGACCGTTGTCAACAGATAATTAAATAAGGGGGAAAAGTTTCTCTTTGAAACTATATTCAAAAAAATAAATAAGTCGGAGTAATATTCTTCGACGATCTGAAATTACTCGAATGATTTTCCGAAATTAGAAGTATGTTTTAAATCAGGATCTATAATTTTTAAATCAAAAATAAACCCTTTAATAAATAATAAATAATTAAATGGGAATCGATAAATAATTAACCTCGAATAAGTTTACTCTTGTAAAAGAATATTTAAAATAATATTTCTCAACTAGTTTATGTCTATGAAATTAATAATCTTTAATGATTAATCAGGTTTGAATAAATAAGCGTTGGAGAATACTTCTCCTATAATAAATGATTAGTAGATAAATAATTCTTTTCCGAACGATAAAGTATAGTTGAGGGAATTCGGTCTTTGGGAATCGTTTTAATAAAAGTTCGAGGTATTTTAATATTTCGTAAGTGGATGTTGAGTCCCTTTAAAACGTACTATTATGGACTTTAATCGTCCTATAATATCACCGGGATGATTTTCGGGTTTATATTTTATAAAACAACACTGACCGACTCTCAGTCTTACGACTTATACATCATGCTCTACTATAGCGTTAATATTCTTAAATAAGCACCTCCAGAATACTTCCGGGTTTTCATCAATTTTTACTGACCGATCATCGCTCTAAAATATATACATGCCACACTACTCGCTAGCGTTACGTTCTCAATTATAAACTCCTCCGGAATACCTCTGGGTTTTTATAAGCTTACACCGACCGACTCTCGGTCTAAATATAACATTTCGAACTCGGTATGAAATACTAGAAATTATCAACAATTGAGTAATGTAATACATCTCAAACTTCGTAAAATAGTTTAAAGCAATCTTATGCATATATCACAGTTTTGTAAAATATTCACAACACAACAGTTCTTAAAAGGTAGGGTTTAAAAACTTTCATGGGTATCTCGAGGTGGAGGATGCTCTAGGTTCCGCTCGGAAATCTAAAACCATAAACACAATTCATCTCGTTAGGTCCCGTTCTTTTACGGCGACTCGCACTCATGCGGTACTTATTAGGCACCCTCTCAACTAATAATACCCTTATTGTTCCTTTAAGTCCTTATTCACATCATGGTCGCTTCATTTTTCTAAGTATCTTAGGTTCATTTTCATTTTCGCCGTCGGCTCCGCTTATGGATTCTACGGTTTCTAATCGCGCGGTCTCGGCTTCGATATTTTTATAAAACTGAAAAATCATTGTTTTCACTTGAAATTTTTATGGAAGTTAAGAAACTCAATATGTTACTCTCTGTAAAAAAATTATGATTTATGAACACATTTAAGTCGACCCTTTTAATTTTCAAAATTCGTGATTTGTAGCAGTTTTTGTCGCGTAAATCACTTTTACTAAAATGATCATAACTTTTGATCTGTAAATCGGAATCAAGCGATTTAAGCGCCTAAACGATACTTATAACATTTAATATCATAATCATGTGTTATTTTTCAAGAAACTACAGTTTACAACGTCGGGACTTTCTGCAGAAACTTAAAGTTACGATTCTTTGGTTTTAACGGAGTTACACTTACGATCGGGGTTTCGTTTACGCCCTAACTCTTAACACAACCATCAACAATCTCATTTCATAATCAACACACAAACTAATCTCAAGAACATCATGTTCTTGAGGCAACAACAATCAACCTTAAATCTACTTAACTTAAACTTCAAGATCTCAACAAATCCACTTATTAAACTAAGTTTACTACCACATACTAAATGGATCTTAAAAATGAATCTTAAATAAAGTTGGGCCAAAGATTTTTACCTTTCTCGAAAGCTTGTGATGTGTTCTTGAGGATGGTGTTGGCTTGGAAGTGCTTGGTACGATTTTTGGAACCTAAAACCACCATTGAAATCAAGAAACCAAAGAGAGGTTACTATTCATACTATTCACAAGTGAGTTTCTTGATTTTATTTCACCTATCAAACCTTGATAAAAAGAGATGAAATAATTTTCTTACCTTAGTTTAATTTCTAGGAGGCTTGAAAATTAATGTGATGATTTTACCATG
The DNA here is from genome assembly GCF_009905375.1 of Apium graveolens. Classification (NCBI taxonomy): domain Eukaryota; kingdom Viridiplantae; phylum Streptophyta; class Magnoliopsida; order Apiales; family Apiaceae; genus Apium; species Apium graveolens. The sequence goes on along the minus strand of NC_133648.1, from coordinate 234,677,956 downwards.
GATAGATTTTGTGATTTGAAATTGAATTCCTCCTTTTTCTTCAAGGGGGCGAATGGAAGAATGTGCAAGGGGGTATTTATACTAGCTTCCCTTGGTTACTTAGCTTGGTTGCTTTTCTAGATTGCTTCTAGGAAATGGGGTGGAAGATCTTGTAATTGATTTTTATTCTCTGAGGTTGAATCCTAGGTTTATTCTTGTTGCAAATCTTAGGGACAAATCTTAGGTAGCTTCCTAGAAACTACTTGTGTTAGCTTCCTTAGCACATTATTTGGATAGCTTGCTTGATCATCCTATGGTTAGCTTACTATTTGATAAAGTAACCATGGTTACTTTCTTACCATGGTTTAGTTAGTGCGTTACGTTTATTTAATCGTTTACGCGTTCGCTCGGTCGCTTAAACGTTTTCGTAATACTTATTCGTAAATGGTTCGCGACGTAATTTCTTTAGTATTTATTCCTTGTATTTTTAATTATCATACTTGAATATAAATCCGTAGGGTTTTAATCTTGTAATTATATTGAGATTTCCATAATCCTCGATAAGTCGTAAATACGGTCATTTTTCAAAGTTTGTTTTCTTCGAAAACTAATAGCATTTACATACACTCATTCGGTACGTATAATCGTAATATCAACTCCGAAACTCATTTTCTCATGCACTACATAGTGTGGCCTCAAGAATTTTTCCCGTCCGTCAGGGTTACTATTCATTAAATTTTTTATAAGGTCTCAAAAATTCAAGTTATTATATTACTATTCATAAAGGTCTTTTACCAATGTCAAAAATTTAGATTCTTATAAATCAATTTCCACATCAACTGTAGAAGCAAAATATATTGCTGCAGGAAGTTGTTGTGCACAGATTCTTTGGATGAAGAATCAACTACTGGACTATGGGTTAGAATTTTCTAAAATACCTATTTACTGTGATAATCAAAGTGCAATTGTTATGACAGGAAATCCAGTTCAACACTCAATGACAAAGCACATCAGCATTAGGTACCATTTCATAAGGGAACATGTGATGGAAGGTACAGTCGAAGATCAACAACTAGCAGATATCTTCACAAAACCATTATGTGAAGCTACTTTTACAAGACTGGTAAATGAACTTGGAATGGTTTCAGGTTCTTTCTCAAAATCTGTTTAGTTTTTATTCTCATACATCAGACTTTATGATCAGTGTTTAAATATTTTCTTATCTCAATGTAATATGTGTTTAATTGTAATATATTAAACATTGCTTGTTATCTGATGTGATTCTATAAACTCTAAAAGTGTTTTGAATGTTTTGTGACTATTCAATCCAATGAGATTTATCTTGTTAGATGCTGAGTTAGTAGTCTTTAACAAACTATGTATCCTATGTTTGAATTAGTTGTTTATGTGGAAACCAATAACACAAGCAAATTCTGATTTTGATCTTAGTCAAATTTACATTGTGTATCTTTTTACTAAGTCACAAACTAGATTATTGCTTCTTATCTATCAAATTCTGATGTCAGTAAATCTTAAGGATGAACTATATGCTTCCTAAGCCTCACTTATCTGAAGAAAACAAAAAAAATTGAAATCAGGTACTCCTTTGAGATCTAGAGTAATTTATGTGAGAGGGAAGATCCAAGTGCATTGTTGGTATTAAGTTATATGCATTAGAAAAGCAAATTGATTTTTCTTGGTGACTTTTCACATTCTCTGATTACTGGAGAAATACTCTGATAACAGCATAAATTCTGATGGCAATTGTAACTCATTTATACTGAGAAGCCACTGTCTAAAGAATTTCAAAAGATGCATAAAATAAGCACAGACAATTGAGGTGGATTCTTGCATAACTTTATTCTACAGTAGACTTCACAATTGAAGACAGATTTTAAGCATTTTTCTTAGTTATGCCTTATTTCTAAGATATACTAAAGTTTATCAGACTTTAATCTTTATCTGATCATTTGCACATACACACACTATCAATCCATATGAATGATGAAAATTACTGTGGTGATTAAATTGTTTCTGACAAACAGTTAAGTATTATTTGCATAAATTCTGAGGACAAGTTCTGATGAAAGTTCTGATGATTAAACTCTGAAGAAACCAGTCAGTATTTGTGTGAAGAAACACAGAAATAGTCATTCATTTTTTTGAGTACAAAAGCCATGTTTTGATGACCGTTAAATTTTGATAAGAGTCAAGTTCTGATGCAAACTCTAATGCTTACGTGTCACATTTTAATTACTTGACTTATTTATAGTTTTTACTGTAACGATCATATTTATCAGAAAATAATTAAGTGAGATAAAAATAGTGATAATGATTTGGTTAATGGGTTGCATGTTTGTTTTGGTAACCGCATGTGAGCAATAATTACTGCATGTTTACCGTGCCCACTAATAATGTTTTGACTGTTTACATGCTGCCAGGTGTAAAATGTTGGTTTTACTTCCAAAAAGAGCCGTTGAGTGGAAAGAGTATAAATATTAGAGATAAAAGATTATCAAATCTTTTAACATCTCTCTTATCTTATCTCTTATTTCTTTTACTCTATCTCTCTCTTTTTCCCTCTATTTTCTGACGGACTTTCTTACGGGCATTTTATCAAACACCTTGCAAACACATAACTTTTCACTTAATTTTTGACAGAAATGGCACCTAAGGATCTAATTTATGATGGAGCCAAGTTTGTCCCCAACAACTACATGGCTATTCTCAACAAGGACGAGGCTCCTTCAGAACTTCATTTCATTCAAGACTTTCTATCTCGAAGTGAAATTGGGTATGCTCTGACCTAACCACAGCTTCTCTCAGGCAAACAAATTTTGGAGGTCTGGAGGTCTGGAGGTCTGGGGTATATGATGATGGTGGTGAAAATAAATCCCCAAGCATTATTTTTATAACAGGGGAAGATGAGCACTTGGTCACCCTGTCTACTATTCGACAAGCTTTGCATCTGCCAGAAAACTGTACTTATAGTTCATAAGTTGGGGAGTCGGCTCTTCAAAATATGATGGAAAATCTTGGGTATGCGAAATCTTTGTCCAAGCTGGGACAATTGAAGAGGCCCTACATCAGGAGGGAATGAAGCTTTTTCTTCGACTGCATTACCGAAGCCTTTGCCAACAAATGCTCCAACTTTGATGCTATCCCAATAATGAGTCAGCAAATTGGTGAGACAATTGAACCCTTTAAACTTCACAAAAGGGCTTTCACAGACTTATTATCTGCTGATAATAAGAAAAATGTACTAAGACCCCTCCAAATTCCTCAATCTGTGAAACAGTTCTTAGTAAACTCTGATCCTCACACATATACAACCATATATCCTGATGTTGCACCTACACAGGCTACTACTTCTCAACCTCCACCAACACAGCCTTCCAATACTCAACCACGGCCTACCATCAGAACCTACTATCAATCAGCATAATCCTCTCAATCACAACCATCAGCACCTACTATCAGAACCTCACCTCTCAAATTCAAAACCTCTGGTACTTCTCAAAAAGTGCCAGTTGTAAAATCTGACAAATCCTCCAGGCCTAAAAGGAATATATCTGTGCCTAAATCTCCACCAAGGAGAGGAAGAAGGATTATTCTGAGGGATGAATCTGATGAGGATGATCTAGTCCAGGTTCCTGCATCAGGACCTGTGACAGTAGAAGCTGAAAAGGTAATTTTTCAGAAGAAGGTAGAAGCTGAAGAGTCAACTCTTCAGAAGGAGAATGAAGCTGAGGGTTCTGGCATTTTGAAAAGGAAAAGATCTGTAAATTCTGATACAGATCATATCTCTCCACCATCCAGAAGATCAAAGAAGACAAGAGCAGGTGTGCATATTGCACAAATTCAATTTGAAGATGCTGAAGAAGCTGAGGAAGGGGATTAGGAATCTCTGATCTCACAAGAACCTACAGTAATTGAAGCCCTTCCAGCACCTGGACAAATTTTGATTCAGGAATCTGAAATTCCTGAAGTTCACAGATCAGAACCTGTGATTTCTCCACCTCACTCTCCAATCCAAGCTACAGATGATGTTGAACAACAAGAGACAAATTCTGAAATAGATATTCATAACTTGAATATTCCTACTGTTCTCTATCTGGAAGCTCCACCAGCAAAATAGTCAACACCTCATGTTTCACCAATACTACAGGCTGAGAGACCATCAACTCCAATTCTTGATCTTGGCACTGAAGATCAGAATTTAAATGAAGCTGCTCCAGAATCCCCTTGAGTAACACACACTCTGGTGTTATCAGAAAATGATGAGAATTTATCAAGTTCTGGAGACAGTGCTCCAGCAAGTGTTCCAGTTAATGCTCCAATTCTTGGAAAGGAGGCACTACTTAAGTTTGTTGAAGAAGATGCTCTTATTCCATTGGACGAAACCCACAGAGAAGTTGAATGGACAAAGAAGTGGAATGAACCTGACTTCATTCCCAGCTTAAAAGTTCTGTCAGGACATATTTCAAAAGCTGATGAGTTGCTGACAAATTCTGATTTCAAACACCAACTTAAAGTCACTGCTCTCAGTACTAAAGCACTTCAAGGTCTACACTCCAAGACTCATGAAAAGTTTGATAAACTTCTGGAAGCATCTGATAAGCTAGACTTGATGCTCAAGCTAGACACGAATAGGTTTATCAGACCAATTCATGAAAAAGTGGAAGCTATTGAGCAAGTTCAAACCAAGCAGCAGGCCCAACTGGATGAGGTCTTGTAGAATCAAACTTCTCAACAAACACAGCTCAATGAAATCCAATCTTCAGTGGAACTCCTTCTTTCTCTACTCCTGTCAGATGATGCCAAAAAGGGGGAGAAGGTAGTTAAGTCCAAATGCTCAATTAGCAAAACACTTAAGAAAAATGATGATTCTGAAGATGACTAGGGAAACCCTAGCAAGGGCAAAGGTCAAAGTCAAGGTCAAGGCAAGCAAAGTAGCAAAGTTTCTTCACATAAACTAATTTCTGATTCTAGCAAATCTTCTACACAGAAGATTTCAAGTTCTGAAGCTGTGAATGCTCAAGTTCTGATAATCAAATTCTGATGACAAAGTCTGATGTTCTGATTCAGTCTGGAAGTCAAGACTCTCAGAAGTTTTTACAAACTCTGAAGCTTAAGGGAAGGGAGACTACTGTCTACTATAAGGATCCCAAGATTCAGACTCTTGATGAAGAAATTGCTAAAAGATTGTTTCTCAGGGATAATCCTGGAATGGATTTAGAGACTCTAAAGGTGGAAAAAGCTAGATTTGCAGCTGAGAAGACAAATCCTAAGATTAAAGCTTTTAATACAAAGAAACCTCCAAGGCCTAAGGAAAAAGGCACTGTGATAAAAGAAAGATCTGCCACAGAGATTCCAAGATCAAGCACTATATCTCAAACAGCTACTGATCCCAAAGACAAGGGAAAAGGAAAAGTAGGGGAGATAGTCAACAAACAGAAAATGATTATTCCTTAAATTATGATGGATCCTGTGTGCAAGATGGTTCAGGTATTTGATGATGCTGATCCCGAAGATGAAACTGTTGAAACTCTGAAAAGAAGAAAGATGACAGAAGAATCTAAGACAACCTCTGACATAGCTCAAGTTGTTCAGAGTGAAGAAAATTCAGAACATCAAGTTACAGAAGAATCTGCAAATCCTGAACAAGTCATCAAGACATCAACCTCTAACAGAGCTCAAGTTGATTTGAACAAGATGACAGTTACTGATAAAAAGATACTTCTATTGAAAGATGTTAAACCATTAGATCCTAAGAAAAGTCAACTGCTATCTGATTTCTTGACTGTTGGATTGAATGCCAAAGAAGCAAGAGACAGATCAGGGTTAGGATCAAGCGAGGCCAAGCTGAAAACAGGATTTGAAGTAAGTATCAAAGATCCATTTTTATTAACTGACAAACCACTTGAGGAAGTTACATAGAAACACCTTGACAAGGTTATATATGTTCAATTGGTACTGGATACTCATGATAAGAGTAATATCAAGGAAAAGCTGATTGTGTTTCTTGAAGATGGAAGAACATACAGAATGCCAGAATCAGATGCACTGAACAACTATCTGAAAGAACTTCAATTCTTTCATTATCTTTTGGAGATAAAGTCTGAGATTACCAGAAGATGGTCAAATTTCATGATGAAGACCATAAGGGATAAAGCCAGAATCTCTAGATCAAGGGTTGCAGAATTTATTCCAAAGATAGTAGAAGATGATGGAAGTGAAATTCCAATGAAGAAGAATTCTGCTAAACTTGAAGTTATTCTGAAAGAGAAATGTCTGTGCTACAATGAAGACTCTTCTCATCCAAGAGTAATCAGACTTGGTGATGGTTTAGAAATAAATCACATTTCAGCACTTAGGACTGCAATCTACCAGATTAGAAGCCAAGATGAAGAAATGAAGCAAGTCAAGGCTACATTAGCTCAAATCCTGAGAAATGCTGAAGAGAATCTGATATCAAACTTTGTCAAGAATCATTTTGGATTCAGATTGATTCAGTAAGATTGGTAAAAGCTACAAGGACTGTAAGTTATAGTTAGTTGTCTAAATAAACTCTCATTGCATTTGTACTTAAATGTTTTTTACATCATCAAATCTATTAACTTGTATATTTTTCATAATTTACAAGCTGGGGGAGATTGTTAGATATATTTGTGATGTCATGTCTAATCTGATGTGTTTAGTTTCAGAACTTAATATCAGGACTTACCAGGACTTACTAGAAATCAGGATTTACTGAAGACAGGAAGATATCAGAACTTGTGATATTAGAACTTAGGGAAGATATGCTTCAGAAGTAAAGTGCGGCTGATTTCTAGGAGAGGATCTGGACTAAAACAAAGGAAGATATGCTTTAGGAGTTAGACGACTAGAAGACTTGTAGAAGATAATATATGATTGATATATTTTAGGAGGAGATATATTTCATATCAATTAGAAGATATCTTGTAATTGTGTACTATATAAACACAGCTTAGGGTTTACACTATAAGTGTTATCATTCAGGAGAAGATTATTCTTTGTAACCCTAGCAGCTCTTAGTGATATTGTTCATCACTGAGAGAGTAGTTTAACCTACTTTGTAACATAGCTTATTATATTGAATAAACTTGATTACTGTTACATACTTGTGTTCTAAATCGATTTGATTGTATAAACACTATATTCAACCCCCTTTTATAGTGTTGTGTGACCTAACATTTGTCACATCAGTTGATCTTTGAAGAGGAAAAGGAAACAAAAATTTCAAGTCGGTGGAGGACTTTATCTCAGAAGCAATAGCTATAGGTTTCCTTGTTGTTAATAGAATATGATTCCTTATACATTGGTAGTTGTGCTCTATATAAAGCATAGTTTAGATTCATGCTATATGCATTGCGACATTGTTATATCTTTCACATAACCTAGCAGCACTCAAGGATATTTGTTCATCCTTTCGAGTGAGTACTTGTGTAATAAGTTTTTATGAGATTGATTTAAAAACTGTATGATTCTGTTGAAGTTTTATCTAGTTGATCGTATTAACTGTATTCCCCCCTCTATAGTTGATTAAGGGCCTTACAGTTGGTACCTCTGATTTGGATGCATACGATTATCCTTTCTCTAGAGCAATTAGAGCCTAATTTCCAAATTCTTCATTGTTATCATCTTCATCTGTATCATCCCAACTTTTGCCTTTTACAATATAAGCCTTTCCCTGTTGTTTTCTCAAGAGAGATTCATACTTTGATTTCAATTCCAGATAAGCTTTATCTTTGTTCTCCTTCTTTGGATTTCTACACTCAGTAGCAAAGTGACCTAACTCACCATAATTATAACATCTTATTTTTGATCTGTCAATAGATCGTGTTCTGTAGCCACCCTTGCTAGCTGAGTTGAATTGTGTTTTTCCTTTCCAATTGATGTTGTTCTTTAATGTTGGGCCCTTGCTCTTGAAAAACTTTGACTTCTTAACCCTTATGTTAGAAATTTTCTTGCAAGGTAAGCCATTGACTGGTCCATCTCATCTAGTTCATCAAGGGTGTATAATTCATCCTCTTCTATTTCAAGTATGACTTGCTTCTATGGCTCCTTCTATTTCTGTTCAACAGTTTGAACAACTGGAGTTTGAGCTTTTAGTTCATCATCAGATGACTTATAGTCATTGGCAACTAAGGCACTGGTTCCATCAACAACATGTCCTTGACCAGCTCTCAATGACTTTTTTATAACATTTCCAGCTCATAAGTCTTCAAAATTCCATACAAGACTTCCAGTGTCATTCTGCTTAAATCTCTTCCTTATCCAATAAAAGATATTTTTTGTTCCAAATGGTCAGGAAGAGTGAGCAAGAATTTCAGGTTGACCTCTTCAGCTTCATAGTATTTGTCATGAAGCTGCAAGTCATAGATCATCTTATTGAACCTCTCAAAAACATCAGTTATACTTTCCTTAAGTTTAGCCATAAAACCCTTATACTGTGACACCAAGATCCTTCTTTGGTTAGATCTAAATTCCTCTGTTCCCTCGCACAGCACCTCAATTTACTCCCAGGTCTATTTATAAGAATCACAGTTCATAATGTTGTTGTACACTACATTATCAAGAGAATCAATTAAAATGAGTTGTAAACTGCTATCCAGTGCTACCTTTTCCTTTTCAGGCTCTGTGTAGGTTAAGAGATCTTTGGGTGCATAATGTGTTGGTATGACCATGTTGTTAGAAATATGATTTAGGCTTGATGATAATTTATCCAAAACACCTTAGTAGATTTAATCAAGTGATTTTTGTAGCTCTCAACAGATAATTTTTATTAGTCATCCGTTGAGAGAGTAACTTATGTTTAAATAAGTTTTGGTAGCACATTCCTGCATATTTTAATGCCTTAGAGAACTAGAAGTTGTAGGATATTCTAAGTCATGTTGACTACTAGATTGATATGCAAAATAGGTTGGCTAACTATAAATATTAGATGTGTTGTAATCTTGCATAAGTAAAATAGAGTTAACTGCTATGAAGATACTCTCAACGGATGTTCCACAAGGTTTCAACGAATGATCAACTAGAGTCTCAACGGATGATTAACCAGACTCTCAACTGATGATCCAACAAAGTTTTAACGGATGATCTAACAGAGTTTCAATGGATGATCAAATTCAAAAAGTAGTTGATAGTGACTTGACAATCACATGGGTTGATTTTATGCAAATGGAATGTGGCAGCCTATTAACAGGTTTTACAGAATAAAGAAGCTTTTCCACTTCCATGCTAACTTGAAGATATTCAAAGATGATGGATGGAGAAATGGAGCAACATGAAATTAGACTAAGATATTTTTGTCTTATTAGTTTGTCTTTTTATCATGTAACTTGGTGATATAGAAACCAAGAGTAGCAAGTTGAAAAGTAAACAAGAAAGAACTGAGAAATAGATAAAGCTGTATCTGTTAAGAATTTCAATATTCTAAGAATTTCATACTTGTAAGCAGCTGTGTGCATTTTTTATCACAGAGTTCTCATCAATATATATATATATATCTGGTGGGTAAGCTCAATCCACCAGAAAGTTTTTAATCCTTGTGTTTAATTACTTTGTGTTTGAATACATCTATATTGTCATTCGCACTTTTGCATATTCAAACACCGATACATTTATATTTGTGAGAAGTTTTTAAAATTGAAAAGAAACCAAGAATTATATTTAACCCCCTTTCTGTAATTCTAGTTGTTAGATTATTTTGAATAAAAATTGGTATTAGAGCAAGCTCTTGATACACGAAGAGTTTAAAGTTCAAAGCATCTAAAAACATGAGTAAGAAAGATGTTGGAGTTAAGATCCCGTTCTTGGATAAAGATAACTATCACCATTGGAAGGTAAAAATGCACCTACATCTTCTCTCTCAAGATTAAAGGTATGTTGATTGCATTGAGAAATGCTCTCATGTTCCTCAAAAAGATACTACAGATACTGAAGGAGCTATAGGCGATGAGCAAAATATTCCAAAGCCACAATCAGAATGGACAAATAAAGACATTAAGCAAGTGCACAAAGATAAGATGGCTATGAACATTCTGTTCAATTGTCTTGATGGTGATATGTTTGACAATGTCATCAATTGTAAAAGTGCTAAAGAAATTTGGGATACAATTCAAATCATATATGACGGAACTGAACAAGTGAGGGAAAACAAAATGTAACTTCTAATCCAACAGTATGAGCATTTTCATTGTGAAGACAGTGAGTCTTTAAGTGACATCTTTAGTAGATTTCAAGAACTACTAAATGCACTGAAATTGCATGGAATGGTCTATCAGACAAAAGATTCAAACCTGAAATTCCTTAGATCTCTACCAAAAGAGTGGAAGCCTATGACTGTCTCTCTCAGAAATTTTCAAGATTACAAGGAATTTACTTTGGAGAGACTGTATGGCATTCTAAAAACTTATGAGCTTGAAATGAAATGAGATGAGTAGATAGAGAAAGAAAGAAAGAAGGGAGGATCTATAGCACTGGTAGCTGAACAAGAGAGAGTGAAAGATATGAAGGTTGAAGCTGTGGAATCTGCACCAAACTTCAGGGTTTGTGAAGGCAAAGGAAAAGGGCTATTGGCTGAGCATGAAGACCATCTCAGTCAGGATGAAATGGAAGACATAGATGAACATCTAGCTTTCCTGTCAAGAAGGTTTGCCAAGCTCAAATTCAAAAAGAATTTTGGAGAAGCCAAGCCAAATAGAAATATAGTGGATAAATCCAAATTTAAATGTTTCAAATGTGGCTTGAGTGGTCATTTTGCAAGTGAATGCAGAAAGTCTAATTCTGAAAGAATGAAGTTTGAGCCTGTGGATTAGAAGAAGAAATACTTTGAATTGTTCAAACAAAAGGAAACAAATTTCTTGACACAAGACAATGATTGGGCAGCTGATGGGATAGATGAAGATGAAGAAATAAGCTATGTCAATCTAGCTCCAATGGCCAAATCAGATGAAGCAGAAGTCAATTCTTCAAGCAATCAGGTTTTTACTACTAATCTAGCACACCTTTCTAAAGATGAGTGTAATGATGCTATAAATGACATGTCTACAGAATTATATCACTTGCGTGTTACACTTAAATCACTCACTAAAGAGAACACAAAAATTAAAGAGTATAATTTGTTTTTAAGTGAGAGAAACACTGTGTTAGAAACTCAATTTGTTGAGTTTGAGAAACTGAAAATAGAGTGTAGAATTGCTAAGGAAGAGCTGGCATAATCTTTAAAGACAGAGGAGATATTAAGAAAATTACTTGAACGGGAACAGGAGGTATTTAAGGCTTGGAAATCATCTAGAGATGTCCATACTTAAATTACCAAAGTTCAAGGTATAGAGTCTTTCTGTGAAGAAGCCTGAAAATAGAGTAAAGAGAAACTGGATCCTAGTTTGGTAGAAGGACTTTCAACGGCTGTGGATTCAACAGATAATGAAGATTATCCGTCAAAAGATAAAAAGATTTATCCATCGAAAGACAAAGAACCACATCCGTCAAGTGAAAGAAAGCAAGTTAGCCAAGTCAAGCTAGCTAAAATAAAAATATGGACAATAAAGTGGTTCTCACTGGAGTGAGAAAGGAAATATGTATTTAGCTGACTTTAACTCATCAAGTGCAAATTCTATTACCTGTCTTTGCAGCAAAGCAAGTCAAGATCAAAGTTGGATATGGCACAAGAAGCTGTCTCATCTGAACTTTAATATTATGAATGAATTAGTCAGGAAAGATCTTGTTAGAGGTATTCCTCAAGTTGAGTTCTTAAAGTATGGTCTGTGTGATGCCTGTCAGAAAGTAAAACAGATCAAGGAATCATTCAAACAGAAGCTTGAATATACAATTGAAGAACCTCTACAACTATTGCATATGGATTTGTTTGGACCAGTCAATGTGTTGTCAATCTCAAATAAAAGATACTGTCTAGTGATTGTTGATGATTTCTCAAAGTTTACTTGGACATATTTTCTCAAATCTAAAGATGAAGTTAGTGAAATCATTATCAATCATACAAGGCAAGTCAACAACCATCCTGATCTCAAGGTTAGAAGAATCAGGAGTGACAATGGAACTGAGTTCAAAAATTCTGTCATGAGTTTGTTTTGTGAAGAAAATGGAATCATGCATGAATTTTCATCAGCTAGAACTTCACAACAAATGGAGTGGTGGAAAGAAAGAACGGATCTTATATTGAAGCTACAAGGACAATGCTAGAATAATCAAACTTACCAACTTACTTTTGGGTAGAAGCTGTAAACACTGCATGATACACTCAAAATATTTATTTGGTCAATCAAGCAAAATGCATGACTCCTTATCAATTGTTCAAGAACAGGAAGCCAACACTAAACTTTCTTCATGTCTTTAGCTGCAAATGCTATATTCTAAGAAATCAAACTGAGCAGCATGGAAAAATTGATGTTAAAGAAGATGAAGGTATTTTTGTTAGGTATGCAGTTGGAAATTCATATAGAGTCTACAATCTCAGAACCAACATTGTTATGGAATCTATACATGTTGTGTTTAATGATAAGAAGATTGAAGTACTACAAGATGAAGGTTTCCATGAAAGCCTCAAGTTTGATAATGTTGAGATGACTTGTGATGATAGTGAACATGAAAGTGATCAAGAAATAATCTCTAAAGATAATGCAGAGAAGTCAACAACAAATGAAGCACATAATTCATCATCTGTTGAGAGAAAATCTACATCATCCTCAAAAGGCAAAGATCAACATCCGTTGATCCATCAATAAGAGTCGAAAGTCAATACAAATCACACTCAAAAAGGTCCCCAAATTCAAGTCAAAGATCCACAAACTCAGGGGGAGTTTATACTAATTAAAACTCAGTCACACATCAAGACAACCATGAGGCCTCTTCATGTAGAGCTAAACTACCTCAACAAAGAAAATGGACTAGAGATCACCCATTTGAGCTAATTATTGGTGATGCAACTTCAATAGTGCAAACTAGAAAAGCAACTCAAGAATAATGTCTATATAGCAGCTTCCTGTCTCAGGAAGAGTCTAAAAAAGGTAGAAAAAGCTTTGTTGGATCCTAATTGGGTTTTGGCTTTGCAGGAAGAGCTAAACCATTTTGAAAGGAATAAGGTATGGAAGTTGGTACCCAAACCTAAAGGCAAAATTCATATTGACACCAAATGGGTATTCAGAAACAAGATGGATGAAAATGGCATAGTAATCAGGAACAAAGCTAGATTAATCGCTAAGGGCTATTGTCAACAAGAAGGAATAGATCTTGATGAAACATTTGCTCATGTTGCAAGACTTGAAGCCATCAGAATTTTTCTAGCCTATGCAGCCCATGCCAATTTCAAGGTTTATCAAATGGATGTCAAAAGTGCATTTCTAAATGAAGATTTAGAGGAGGAAGTCTATGTCAGTCAGCCTCCTGGTTTTGAAGACCCCAACTTTCCAGAATATGTCTACTATCTTTTGAAAGCACTTTTTGGCTTGAAGCAAGCACCTAGAGCCTGGTATGACACTTTGTCAAAGTTTCTTTTAAAAAATCACTTTACAAGAGGTACTGTTGATAAAACTCTTTTCTTTAGAAATGTTAATGGATCTAGCATACTTGTTCAGATTTATGTAGATGACATTATATTTGGCTCTACAGATGAGAAACTTTGCAAAAAGTTTGCCAAATTCATGCAAAGTAAGTATGAAATGAGCATGATAGGAGAACTAACTTACTTTCTTGGTTTACAAGTTAAGCAAGTTAGTGATGGAATATTCATTAGTCAAACCAATTATATTTATGATCTTTTAAAGAAGTTTGACTTATTGGATTGCACATCTGCAAAAACTTACATGGCCACTACCACTAAACTTGAATTGAACACTACTGAAAAGTTTGTGGACATCTCAAGTTATAAAAGGCATGGTTCGATCACTTTTATATTTAACAGCTAGTAGGCTAGATTTAATATGTGCGACATATCTTTGTCCTAGATATCAAGCTGATCCTAGAGAATCTCATTTAGTAGCTATTAAAAGAATTTTCAGATATCTCAAGGAACTCCAAAACTTGGCATTTGGTATCCTAGAGATTCTGGTTTTGATCTAATTGGTTATTCAGATGCAGATTATACAGGTTGTAAAATTGATAGGAAAAGTACAACAGGAACCTGTCAATTTATAGGAAACAAGCTAGTGTCCTGGTTTAGTAAGAAACAAAATTCAGTCTCTACTTTTACAGCTGAGGCTGAATATATTGCTGCTGGAAGTTGCTGTGCATGGATTTTATGGATGAAAAATCAATTATTGGATTATGGTCTACAAGTGGACAAGATTCCTATCTTCTGTGACCATACAAGTGTCATTGCTATTACTAAAAATCCTGTGCAACATTCAAGGAAAAAGCACATTGACATAAAGTACCACTTCATTCGAGAACATGTCATGAATGGTACTGTGGAACTTCATTTTGTTCCAAGTGAGAAGCAACTTGCAGACATCTTTACCAAGCCACTTGATGAGTCCACCTTTACTAGGTTGGTAAGTGAATTAGGTATGCTCAATTATTCTTGAATTATTTTGATGTCTAAGCAATTTTTAATGCAGCCAGAATCAAATTTGATTTTTTTCATAAGGATGAAATTTGGCTGTCAAAATTTTCATCTCGACAAATGTTCATTATCCTTCAAAAATGAATATACGTTGAATTTTATTATCTGTTGAAAAATAAAATATTATTCTGGGTACTTTTTATCTCGATGATATCTGTTTAATCTTCATATATCGAATTGTTGTAATCATAGCCGTTAATTCTATTTCTTATCTGTCGAAGTTACTTACAGTCTGTAAGTATATCTCGATGGATAACCTTTAGAATTTCTATAGTTTATTTATTTTTAAACGGCTATTTTAGGCAAATTTCATTGGGTATTTTATTTTACTTTTTACTTTTTACTTGTTCATTTCTGAGAAAGTATATAAGCCCCATTTCATTTTCTATTTTACTTTTATCTTTCTCAAAGCAATTTCTACTCTCTCTTCGTCTCCAAACCAAAAACCCCTCTTTTCTGTAACTGCTTTCATTCACAACAATGGCACCTGTAGTTAAGATAATGTCTCAATCTGGATTTGTGTATGAAAAGAATAACTTTGTAGCACTGATGAACAAGGGCATTGCTGCTTCTGAGGCCTATCACAAAATGATGGACTTCATTTAAGGCTGCAAACTGAGCTATACAATGTTGGCATCACCAGTAATCTACTGTGACGTTATGGATGAGATATGGACTACAACAGTGTACAACTCCAAAGACAAAACTATTGCCTTCACTCTCAAAGGTAATGAGTATAGTATTTACTGTGATGCAATTCAAGCATTCTTATAATTTCTGGAAAATAATACACTAGTTCCACACACAGACACAAATGTTAGTACCATGCTTGTTTCTATGGGATATGCTCTTAACCCTGCCAAGTTAGGTAAGGTTAGGAGGATGGGCCTTAGAAAAGAATGGAGCTTTCTCTGTAATTCTTTAATTAAAGCATTTTTTTGGTAAGATAAGCAATTTTGATGCTGTTACATACTCACTTGTTAACATGCTATATATGCTACTTAGTGATAAGTACTATAACTTTAGTGAGTTTGTCATGTATGAGTTAGATTTCAAATTAGGAGACATTAAGAAGAGAAATAAGAACATCTATTATGCTAGATTCTTTATGATATCATGTTTCTAAGGATCTCTCTATTGAGAACCCAACAAACAAGCTTGATTGTTGGGTCCAAGAGAAGAGAGTTATTGCTGATTTAAACAGGGAAAATTACCACAGTGAGATTCCCCTCATCTATTTTCCAATCATGGAGGAACCTCAGGTATGTGAGGTAAACACTTCTGTCTCTACTACTTACCAACCACCAGATTCTTTGCAAACTTCTGTGGCAAAGGCATCTGTGATAATGAACAAACAGATGCCTATGCAAGCCACACAATCAAAAGTTTCACAATCTAAGTCTAAGAAACTCCACTCTAGTTCCTCTCAAAAGGGACTAGTTTCAAAAACTACTAAATCCAAATAGGGGAGTGAAAAGGGGAGTAAGGTTGGTGAGGAACAGGGTGAACATCAAAGAAACCTTAAGGATAAGGAGAGTGAGGTATGTGTAACCGATCCTAGCCACACTGTAGTTTCCCAATAAACTGTAGTGCTTAATAAGGATTCTAGCTTATTACTAGTTCCATCATCCCAAAAGGATGTGACTATTAAAACAAGCTCTCAGCCAAGAGCACAGGCCAAAAGGGTAAGGGACACAGACCAAACTCAAACTTACATTAGAAAGAAAAATGCTAAACCTATGGGGGAATCACAGGGTGCACACACAGTGCCAACTACAGTCAAAGACTCAGTTCGTACACCATCACAAAGTCAGGTTGATGTGGCTCCAATAAATGTGGAGTCACATCCAAAATCTCTCATAACTGAAATACCTCACACACACAATTCTCCCACAAACTCACTGGATGTGGATATGATAAACACATCAATTCCTGATTCTCTATCTTTAACTCTCATGGAGGAGCCAAAATCTCAAGCAAGTGAGCATCATCTTTTGGATGATTTGTTGGCTCACTTGCCTTTCCTTTCTGTTCTACTAAGAAATCTGTGTATAATCTCAAATCAATCACCACAGATTCTACAGTAGTCTTAACTCCTAACTCTGTCATTTCTACTCTCTCGTCAGATATTCATCATATATTGACTAGTGATTGTATCTCGACGGATGTGCTTAACAACAATTATCCGTTGAATTTCTCAACTACTATTTTGACGGATGTTTCTTATCCGTTGAAAGTCTCTGCACTACTTGAAATTTCAACAAATGTTACAAGTGCAGATGACTTAGTGGTTGTTCAATCATTATTAGGATTGAGGAAAGGGATTGAACTGAGTGAGAGGTTGAGTTGCTCTCAGGAAAAAGGAGAGGAAATGAGTGACCAATTGCATGTTATTTCTTCCAGCATGGAAAAACTGAGTGAGAGGAGTCCCACCTTAGATGCTGAAGGTGAGGGTGTGAGGGTGGGAAGCCAAGGGGAGCCCTTGATGCAATAAAAGAGAGATAATGAGAGAAATGCAGGTACCATAGAAGAATGGGAAGAGGCCATTGTTATTGAGTTAAAGGATATCAATGAGGCAGAAAAGAAGCAGCTATTTCAGCAAGAATATCAAGCTATTTTAGACTCGGTTTCTTTTGAAGCTGAGGCATTTACTCATCATCTTCCAGCTTATCAAATTCTAGCTGAACAGGGCAATGAGGCTGCTGAGAGGGCATTAAACTTGGTGCACACAACAGCTTCTATGCTAAGGTCCAAGGATGCAATCAACTCACTTCCACCCATACCTGGTGATGCTTTTGAGTTAGACTCTAGTGGTACATTTGGAGATGCTTCAAATGAGGAAGATGATGGCATGGATATATGGGGAGATGTAGGTCCTAGCTCAAGCACAAACACTCCAGACTGGATGTTTAGCAAAGACTGCAGTGACCATCATTTTAAATCAACTCTTTTCAAGCTTATCCATCAAACTCAAACAGCTCTTCAAGCCACTATAGATGCCAACACCAAAAGTCTTTTCCAAGCCCATCTTGAATCTCTATAACTGCACAAGCTTCAATCTCTTAAACAGAGTCAAGATTTGGATGAAATCAAGACTACCATTAGACAAGTCAAGAAAGATTTTAATGTAAGAATGAAGTATAAACTTCCAAAGTCAACTATGCTTTACATTCAACAAAAACTCAGGAAGGAGTTTGACTTGAGTAGAAAAATTGATTCTATGAACACTAGGGTGACAGAACTAGAAATTTAATCACCAAGATTCATGTCAACCAAGTTCATCAAACATTCCTTCTTAAAAAGTTGGTGGATGTTCAAACTCCAACCCCTGCTATACTCGATGATAACAAAAAAGGGGAGAAAGATGTGCACATACATATCAGCAAAATGATTATTTCAGCAATTACTCTCACAAAACCACTAGTTCTAGATAGCATTGAATTGGTCAATATTGTAGCAGTTGAGCTCAGGCTGAATGAACAAATGAAGCAGATTGATGAAAGATTTGAAAAGCTTTTTGGTCCAATTGCAAAGCAAGATAAATCTGTAAAACACTTCACACAATTGAGACAAATTCCTATCAGTGAAATGAGCTTGAGGAATATGGAGAGAGGTCAAACCTATGCTAGAAGACAGCCAAAGGCCAATGTGATCTTGAAGCCCAAGAAACATTTATCAAAGCATTCTACCAAGAATCCTTTGGATCTAGTCTATATAACTCCTCAGCCAGATGAAAAAAAATTGTTTGGTCATTCTATTGCTCACATCAAAGATCCAAGAGATTCAGTTCTAAAGAAAAGGATAGCAAAAGTCTACAGACATGGAAAAGAAATTTGTGTGATGGCTGGACATCCACAATTTACAGAAGCCAAGAAAGAAGAGACACTGAAACTCAAGCATCAGAAAAGGTAGGCTGCCTTAGAAGCTAAGAATAAAGCTGAAAAGGTTGCTACCACATCAGAAATTCAGAAGCCTGCCACAATAACTGAAGCTGAGAAGAGTGAAGAACCAAAGCAGAAAACTGAGAAAAGAATGAGAAAGGAAAGAGCCAAAAGGAAGCTGGAATTTTAAGATGAAGAAGATAACGAAGATGAACCTGAGCCTACCCAGTCTACTACTTCAAATCAACCAACCTTGCCCACAATGGAGAAAGCTGAATTCAAGGTCAATACTGAGAAGAATTTTCATGGTGAACCAATAATTCCTAAGGATGCACCTTTAGACTAGGAAAGCCTACCTATCCCTGATCTTACTCTCCCAATTCCAACCTCCTCCAAAAAAAGAAAGAATAAGCCAAGAAAACCAATAAAGTCCACCATTCAAATCCAAAACCTTACCCAAACCCACACCTATTGTCAACAAAGGAGATCAACTCTTTATTTATGACATAAAGGAATTCTCTGACATCAATCTTTACTTGGATGAGCTAGATGAAGTAAGGGCTATTGATGCTCATAAAAGACTACCAGAAAGATTGGTGTTCAAGTACAAGGGTGGAAAGGAGTTTACTTGGCCTCTTCCTAGGATTCTCAATGAAGGCTTCCCTCTCTTAGTGAATATTTTCTCCTCAATCAAGAAAAACTTTGGCTTTAATATTGATGCTAAGAAGCCGATACCCAACCAGATTAAAAGAAAAAGACAAAGCTGGAGAGACCCAAATGCACTCCCAAGAGTCTTAACTATTCCTTACACTGGGGATAGAGTGCATTTGAGACAATATTGGTTAATGGAGTTCAAGGATGAAAAGAATATCAGAAGATTTTTCAGACTAGAAGATCAGCTAAAGATTTAATCAATGAAACTCTCATGAGAATGCAGGAGATGCTCGATCAATCTAATGAAGATGAATTTGAGTTCTACAGACAACTCCAACACCAGATTGAAGAGAATAATAAAAATCTGGGAAAGATTACTAGATAGTCAAGGAGAAAAGATGAATTTGCTCAGACTAGAGAAGCACCTTGAACAAAGCTTGTAAGACTTGTGTGAACTTTCTTTTGTCAACTTCCAATAAATTGCAGCACTTATAATTTTATCTGCCATTAAATGATCTTTTTGTATAGGGTGTTTTGTTATCATCAAGTCCCTCTAAATTTATGCCTACAATTCTAGTAGACATAAATTGGGGGAGATTGTTAGGAATATGTTGTAGGCTTGATGATAATTTACTCAAAATACCTTAGTAGATTTAATCAAGTGATTTTTGTAGCTCTCAACGGATAATTTTATTAGTCATCCGTTGAGAGAGTAGCTTATGTTTAAATAAGTTTTGGTAGCACATTCTTGCATATTATAATGCCTTAGAGAACTAGAAGTTGTAGGATATTTTAAGTCATGTAGATGACTAGATTGAATGCAAAATAGGTTGGCTAACTGTAACTATTAGATGCCTTGTAAACTTGCATAAGTGCAATAGAGTTAACTGTTATGGAGATACTCGCAACAGATGTTCCACAAGGTTTCAACGGATGATCAAGTAGAGTCTCAACGGATGATCAACCAGAATCTCAACGGATGATCCAACAAAGTCTCAACGGATGATCTAACAGAGTTTCAATGGATAATCAAATTCAAAAAGCAGTTGAGAGTGACTTGACAGCCACATGGGTTGATTGTATACAAATGGAATGTGGCAGTGTATTAACAGGTTTTAGAGAACAAAGAAGCTTTTCCACTTCCATGCTTACTTGAAGATATTCAAAGATGCTAGATGGAGAAATGGAGCAGCATGAAATTAGACTAAGACATTTTTGTCTTATTAGTTTGTCTTTTATCAAGTAACTTGGTGACATATAAATCAAGAGTAGCAAGTTGAGAAGTAAGAAAGAAAGAACTGAGAAATAGAAAAAGCTGTATATGTTAAGAATTTCTCTATTCTAAGATTTTCATACTTGTAAGAAGTTGTGTACATTTTGCATCACAAAGTTCTCATCAATATATATATATATATATCTGGTGGATAAATTTAATCCACCAGAAAGTTTTTATTCCTTGTGTTTAATTACTTTGTGTTTGGATACATCTATATTGTCATTCCGCACTTTTGCATATTCAAACACTGATACATTTATATTTGTGAGAAGTTCCTGAAATCGAAATGAAATCAAGAATTACATTTAACTCCCCTTCTGTAATTCTAGTTATTAGATTGTTTGGGAATAACACATGTCTCCATATGTACATTTTAGAACACTTTCCATGGGAATAAAAGGTCCATTTTTTAGAATCTAAATGTACATGGGGTTGGCAATCTTTATGAACATCATCATTTTCTTTTTCCAAAGTGTGTAGTTGATCTTGTCAAAGACATGTATCTTGATACTGCTTAATTTTTTAGCACTCATTCTTCCAAAATCTTTATCTATTTTTTTCGGATTTTGCTCTGATACCACTTGTTAGATATTTAATGCAATGAAATATAACACAGGGGGTGAATGTGTTTGTTGAGTTTTTCTTTATTTTTAAGATATTTGGATTATGGTTGAACAAACCTGATAAGACATGTAAAGATATTATGTTTTACAGAATCAACCAAAGCACACAATATCAAAAACTCACTTAATTATTGTTAAGTAATGAATACAACACAAAGGGGGGGTGAATGTGTTTTGGATTATTTAAGTTTTGTGAACTGTTATGGATGGTGAACAAAGTAATCTAATTGTAGAGATAATATGATTTAACATGAATAATGAAACATGCACATGATCACACTATCTTTCAAAACTCACTTAATTTTATATTAAAATCAAGTATGTCTTGCTATAAATTTATGGGTTCTTTGTTGATAAAGAACTCAGCTTTTCTCTTGAGAGTTACAAGATTTTCTAGATCTATTTTGTTACAACTAGAACAAAGCATCCAGTGTTTACTTTATAGAATAGTAAACACATGTTTTACACAGCATGCAATAGCATGTACTAAACCCTACTTTAAGTTAAATGAAACTTTCTATTTTTGGCTTATTTTATCTTTGCAAATAGTGCATGTCCGTGACTTTACTTTGTCAGTTAATCTTGGCCTTTGATCTTGTATACTTCAAGCTGCTTTTTGTAGATTTTCAAATCAGTGATTGATTTGTTTGTTAATTGATAATCTTGGATACTTAACTGATCTGCATTCTGTGCTTGAGTTTTACATCGAGATCTCCAGTTTGTTATATAGAGAGCTCGACATCTCGATAAGTATAATTACTTATCGAGATCTCTTATTACTCTATAGTTGTTTTGACTTATCGAAGTCTCCGAGTTCTCTATAAGAGAATTAGGCTTATCGAGGTCTCCAATCTTCATGTCTTCATTTTGGCTTATCGATATCTCTGAGTTCTCTAGTGCATAAATGACTTGTCGATATCTCAGAGATCACTAGTAATATTTTGACTTATCGATATCTCTGATATCTCTAATGATAATTTGACTTGTCGATATCTCCAATTCTCAGGTCTTCATTTTGGCTTGTCGATATCTCTGAGACTTCTCTATAAGCTTTTCTTGACTTCTCGATAAGTCATTCTGGAGTTCTCGAATGACTTCTCTATAAGACTTAATCTGTGACTTGTAGATTTCTTGACTTAGGATGTTTTCCTTAAATAGATTTATTCAACTCCAAGCTTCTTCACACTTTGATCTTCTTCCAGATTTTATTCTTAGGCTTGAGACTCTTTACAGAAAAATACTCCAGCCTAATCTATTTACACTTTTACAGACTTAAGTGATACAATACAAAATATAAACTTAGATTATCATACAACTTACTTAGGGCTGTGAATTCGACTTAGTCTTGTTATATTATAGGCATGCCTTGCACAACAATCTCCCCCAATTTGTGAGAAGATTGTTTATCACAAATTCATGCCTGTTGACAAGACTAACCCTAAGCTACAATGAACAATTAAACTTTACATACAAATTGACAGAAGTACAATGTTTATACAAAAGAAAGGGTTTCTTGAGTTTAACAAATGCATTCATTAATCAAACTTCTCATCTCATGTTTCTTTTCTAGTGAGGTCCTTCAGCTTTACAAGATTTTCCAATTCCTCTATGATAGGCTTTCTAATGAGATCCAATTTCCAAGTTTGAGTTTATCAACTAATGGATAACTGTCCAAGAAACCAACCCTTATTCTTGAGAATCTGCCAGCTTTGATGTTTAAGAATTGTCCATCCTTTGTAACTCTGCTCATCCCCTTTGCCTTGAGATTTTCAGATTTTTGTACATACATGTCTATCTTCTCAATATACTTTCTTTTTCTCTCCTCACTTTCAGCCTTGTTCCTTGCTCTTCTTTCTTCTCATTCTACCAACCATTCAGCCAAAACAGATCTCCATGCCTTAGTTGCATAATCCTTATCCTTCAGTAAGCTTATCACCCTTTTGATCTCTGTGGGTGAAAATCTGTCCATTAAACCTTTGCCAAGAAATGTGAAGGTTTCATCCTGATAGTAAATTCTTACTTCCCTTAATGTTACAACCCAAACTATGCCTATATCTTTAGCTAATTGTTGAAAGTAGTCTTCATCTGAGAGGCACCAGTTTCGAGATAGAAAGTCACTTTGATTATAACAGTTCTAGGTGGCCCTCTCAGTTACCTGCATTTTCTTCGGTTTTCTCCCAATAGAATTGTAGTGAATTTTTGTTGATGGCTTAACAGAAGGTAGGTTTGAGATTTTCTTGAGAAATATATGGCTTGAGGTGATTGGTATTTTCAGAAAGGTGTTAGCATTTTGTTTGTACACGTATTTAGGCTTTGAGGTTTGAGGTGGTTTGGTAATTAAGTTTGTTGGCTTAGAGGTTTGAGCTTGGTTAATTTGGAGTTTTAGGGTTTATTGTTGTGGTCCTGAGCCATCTTCCTTCTTCTTCATTCTTCTTTCATCCCCTTTCTTCCGTTCATCTCCTTTCTTTTCCTTTTCTTTGCTGCCCGTTGCTCTAGAAGATTGACTTGGATTTGAGCCAGAAGGTGGTTGATCATTTTGCTTCTGATCATCATCATCTTTGTCATCCCTTAAATTGTATTGTGAGTTTGGCAACATGGTGTCAGCATTCACAAGGTACCTTTCAAGGATTCTGATCATTTCTTCATCTTCAATTTTCTTATTCTTTTTATGTTTCAAATGAGATTGAAGTGTCATAATCAGCCTCATGTTTCCTCTAACACAGTTTTTAAGAATATGGAAGATCTTGCATTTATTGGTCTGAGAGCAGATATAGGCCACCCATTGCTTGGATATAGATAAGCTTCAGGAAAAGCATCTATTTGAGCCTTTTTGAGTTCATGAAGTAATTGGGTGTCCTTTGTGATGACTACATGTACCTTGTCAATCACTACATCCAGCTCAGATGCTCTTAAGGTTCTGAGATTTGGAAGAGACGCCTGGAGACATCTGTCCACACCACCATCATTGATATTTACAACAATCCTTTTCTCTAAATAGTTATCAATTTTCACAACCACTGCCCTAATGGAGTTGATGTTCTTGGCCAACGCTCTTTTGTAGGTGATGTAGTTATTTTGAAAAGACATCCTCAGGACTGCAAGAAGTTAACTGAATTCTTGATCCTGATTTGGTCCTTCTGCAGCCTTGTTGAGTCTGTCTTTTCCCACATCTTGGAATGGTTGAGCTTGTGAAAAACTTTGGCCATGTTGAGTTGATGTGATAGGCTCCTTAGATTTACCAGCATCCTTGGATTGTTGAATCCTAGCTGTTATCTCCCCCTTAGTCTTGGGAACATGCATGAGTAGGGGAGTTGGTAGTTCTGGCCTTACATCTTCAGGCAATGAGGGCAATTATAACACCCTCCAAATCCGGGGTATAGATTTGGGGCATTATTAACAACAATTACCAACTATACCTGCACAAGCGGAATATTAATATAATAATTACCCCGAACTATCACTACTCAGGATCTTTTAAGGTTTGAGGTTGGAAACAAGAATCATGCACTACCCTTTATTACAAACCCAACTAAATAAAACCTGTTTCAAGAACTCTCTTTATTACAAAACTTTATTCTATCTACAGTTTCACTACGCAATCTTTTATTCAAACTACACAAAATTCTTATTCAACCCAACATTACTACTTATCCTGCTACACCTGATCTGGCAATTCAAAGCTCTCTTCGGGAATAGGAAGGAACACTCTTGGTATAAGAGGGTCCCGCTGCTTGACTCGCTTCTTGACTACGCGGGTCCTGATGGGTTTCATTCTCTACCTTAACTGTAAAACAATAGGAGTGACAATAAAAGAAATGAGCCAAAATTGCTCAACAAGCCTGCAAAAGTATATATATATGGTATAGAGAAAGAGAAATAAGGGAAGCAATAAGCTGTTGGTTGTAACAACCATCTGTATCTGTATATGATAATAATTTGCCAATGATGGCGAGTGCCAAATAAACAAGACTGGAAACAAGAACCAACATATGCTCTATAATCTGCTGATCAGTCAGAATATAGTGCGGATCTATACCCAACTGCATAGACCCAACCAACATAAGGAGTACTCAGGCAACTATGGCCTATTAATTAATGGTCTGGGAAAAACCCAGCCTTTATAGTAACCATCCAGTCCAAGGCTGAGCATCCGGAACAATCGGTATGCTATTGATATATCCCAACACCAGGATATACCAGAATATATATAGGGTAAAGGAATTGAAATATGAACAGGAATTCAATAAATTGGGTAAATCAAGAATTGAAATGAAATGGAACAAGTGATATAAATGGGTAACAATGTTTATGAACAATAATTATCAAAGAGAATTGATACGATAGAAAGGAAATATAAATCATTATTCTGAATTTAGAATAGGGGAAAAACTTGCATAATATAATTCGAAATGAACATCACTTGAACAATAAGTGAAGTTAGGAGTACTTGCCTTGTGCGTACTTAACCTGGTTTAACTTACTGCCTTCTGACCCTAGCTTGCTCTGCCTTGCTAACACTGAACAAATCATAGAAAGATAGGTGTTTAGATAGTTTACTACATACGTGTATCTTGAATTGATATCACGCAACCTTATCAGTCTACCCATGCGTTTCTATCTGACTCGCATATATATATATATATACACATACATTTATACAGCACATCTATTCACATAATTACATAAAGCACATAGCACGTAAAGCACATAATTAATTTCTAGATTTATAATTATTTTTAGAATCAATTCTGGACTTATACCTGCATTACTAGTCGTATCTAATTTTATTATAATTTTTCGGGATTTATTCGGCTTAATTATATCCCTACTAGGACCTTCGAACTATCAATTATCACCAACCACTCTTTTTCAAAAGAAATTATAACTTACAACCATTTTTTTTATTGGATTCGTCTCATTTTTCTGAGTCTAGGGGTCTTCGTTTTACTCAAATCGGACTAACGGTTGAATTGTTATGAATTAAACACTGATAATTCAATTTATTATTCAATATAGATAATTATTATAACCTTTTTAATCTTAAAATAATTTTTAAATAATTATTTAAGAAAAATCAAAGTCAAAAATAATTTTTTTATAATTTTTGGAGTTAAAACGAAGAAGTTACGATTTATTGAAACTTATGTGATTAATTATCGAAATAATTAATCACTAAATAAATAATTAACTAATAAATAATTAATAGATAATTATTTACTAATTTAAAATAATTAATCCCTAATTATTAAGATTAATCACAATTTATTATAATATTTATAACTTATCGATATTTATTCGATTAGATCGATTATTCACAAATAATCAATCAACTTAATTAACCAATACGCTATTTATCGAACAACTACGAATCACTCGAATTATAAATCACTTAACAATTAATCACTCGTATATTCACGAGCCACTCGCAACTCCCGCATAATTATCGATCTATTAGATCATTATTGAAACTCGTACGATTCGTTAATTAATTAATTACTGATAACTATTTATACGATACGAATAATTATTACAATATTATTCGAATAACTAACGTTCGGATAATAATTTAATTATCGAATCATTACTCGTAATAATAACTAATTATCGAATTATTAATCATATTATTTAATTATTTTTAATCCTTATTTATTAATTAATTACCTAATTATTAATTAATTACCCAATTATTAATTAATTAGATAATTAATAAATAATTAGATAAGTAATTAAATAAATAAATTCGAATTTATAATTTAATAAAATAATTTAGAAATTAATAATATTAATTTTCAGAATTCAAAACTAATTTTTATTTGATTTTTTTAGAATTACTAAAAACTAATTTTAATATACTAAAATATAAATAAATAATTAATTTCCCAAAAACGCAATCAGGGAACTGGATTTGGGTTCTGAAGGATCAAACCCGGGTCGTTTCCGGGTTGGAAACCGGGTCGTCTTCGACCCAATCGGGTCACGAAGAACACCGGCCCCTTTCCCCAGAATCCGACTCCGGCGGAAACTTCCGGCGAGACGAAACGTCAATTCCAACTTGCTTCTTCTACGTTTTCGACATACAGCAACAAAACGATGCTCCCCTTCTGCTTCCTGGCCTTTCCCCGTCCTTCTTCCTCGTCGAACACAGCCGGAGATTAAGAACGACGGCGGCGATGTCAAAATCCGGCGAGCTCGCAAACCACAACCAAAATCGACGAAACCGGTGTCGTTCGACTCCAAAATCGACGATCTAATCGTCTCTAACAACCATAACATCAAACAACAACTAGAAATTCAAACTCGAATTCAAAATTAAAACCCGAAAATACCAATCAAAAACCAACTCAATAATCAATGAAAATAAGTACATGAACAGAAAGTACAGATCACAAGCTTCAAAACGAGTACTCACACGTTCGATTTGGATACCGGAATCACGATCAAAATTGCCTTTGATCCTCCTGCTCTGTTCTTCACAAACCCTAACCCTAATTCCCTTTCTTTTTCTTTTTCTTTTTTTTTCTGATTTTTAATTGTAATTAACTGATTTAATTAATAATAATTCAGGTATTTATATTTATGAAAGTAATACCCCTAAGTAAAATTAAGGGTCTAATTACACTCCTAATAAAAATATTTGGCCCCAATTTTTATAAATTTTGGGTATTAATAATGAATTTTTAAATATCCAATAAATACAAAATAAATACTAAAAATTCCCAAAAATTGTGAAAAATACAAAAATACAAAGAAAAATGATATATGATAATTTCATGATCATATAAAAATAAAAATGTGATTTTTGTGGGGTTTTTGGTACCCGAAGGAGTCCGGAAAAATCGTTTTTCGCGAAAAAGGTCAGTTTGTAAAACGTCTAGGGGTTCAGAATAGCGATACGGTATAGGGCATTTTTAATAAAACAGAGCCAATGATTTTGTTTGAAATACGGGCTTTTAAAACATAGTTTTGAGCTGTACAGGTTTTGATATAATATATATAACTCGCGATAAAACACTCAATAAATATCCGAAACATGTTCAGATCAAAACGGACAACACGTAGCACATAACAATTAGGGTTTAATGCCTCCACACAGTTAATCACATAATAATACACATAATTTATTATTATTATAATATAATACAAGCGTAATTCCTCGGTCGTTACATTCTCCCCCCCTTAACAAGATTCTGTCCTCAGAATCTAATTATGCAAATAACTGAGGATACTTTTCTAGCATTTCACTTTCAAGCTCCCAGGTTGATTCTTCAACCACTGGGTTTCTCCATAAAACTTTCACTAATGACACAGACTTATTTCTTAATACCCTCTCTTGCCTATCTAGAATTCTTATTGGCTGTTCTACATATGACAAATCTGCCTGAAGTTCTACTGGTTCATACTCTATTACATGCCTTGTATCAGGATTATACCTCTTAAGCATAGATACATGAAATAAGTTGTGAATGTGCTGCATATGGGGTGGTAGAGCTAACTCGTACGCAACCTTCCCAATTTTCTTCAAAATTTCAAATGGTCCAACGTATCGTGGCTTCAATTTCCCTTTATTGCCAAATCTGGTCAATCCTTTCCATGGCGATATTTTGAGCAATACGTGTTCTCCTTCCTGATAGTCCATATCCTTCCTGGCTTGGTTGGCATATCTGCTTTGTCTGTTTTGTGCTGCCTCGATTCGTTTTCGAATAAGATTAATCTTTTCTTTTGTCTGCTGAATTAATTCTGGACCCAAAATCTTGCGTTCTCCAACTTCATCCCAGTGCACGGGTGATCTGCATTTCCTCCCATATAATGCTTCATACGGTGGCATTCCAATACTGGCGTGATAGCTATTATTATAAGAAAATTCCACTAGGGGTAAATGTTCATCCCAACTGCCTTCAAAATCGATTGCACAAACTCGTAGCATGTCTTCAATTGTTTGAATTGTCCTTTCACTTTGGCCGTCAGTTTGCGGATGATAAGCTGTACTCATATTCAACTTCGTTCCTAGACATTCTTGGAATTGTCTCCAAAATCTTGAATTGAAACGAGGATCTCGATCCGATACAATCGATACTGGTACTCCATGACGCATCACAATTTCTTTGAGATATATGTGCACTAATTTGTCGAGCGAAAATCTTTCATTAATTGGTAGAAAATGTGCCGACTTCGTAAGTCTGTCAATGATTACCCATATCGCATCATGATTTGCCCTAGTCTTCGGTAGACCTACCACAAAATCCATCGCTAGATGTTCCCATTTCCATTCTGGAATGTCTAATGGTTGCAATAACCCACTCGGTCGTTGGTGTTCCGCTTTAACTCGCTGGCATGTGTAACATTTACTCACCCATTCTGCTATCTCCTTCTTCATATTCGGCCACCAAAAGTTTTCCTTCAAATCGCGATACATTTTCGTGCTTCCTGGATGAATGGAATACTTCGAATTGTGCGCATCTCGCATAATTTCTTCTTTTAATTCTGTCACGTTAGGGATCCAGATTCTTGACGCAAAACGTAAAATTCCTTCATTATCTTTCTGAGTTGTAATCTCTTCTCCTGTTAAGTTGTCGTCTTGACTCATCACTTCTTCTTGACAACGGCGAATCTTTTTCAGCAATTCTGGTTGAAAAGTCATAGCGTAGATAGTTTCTACCGATTCATTAGGAATACGAATTTCGATTTCCAATTTGTCGAATTCCTTGGCTAATTCTTCGCATGAAGTCAACCGATTTAATCTTTCTTTTCTGCTTAGCGCATCTGCTACAACATTTGCTTTTCCTGGATGATAACTGATTGTAACATCGTAATCTTTAATCAATTCCAGCCATCGACGTTGTCGCATGTTTAGTTCCTTTTGCGTGAAGATATACTTCAGACTTTTATGATCCGTGTAGATTTCACATTTTTCACCGTACAGATAATGTCTCCAAAGCTTCAATGCAAAAACAATTGCTGCTAATTCCAGATCATGCGTAGGATATTTCTGTTCATGGGGTTTAAGTTGTCTCGACGCATAGGCAATGACGTTACCATGTTGCATTAACACACATCCTAAACCACGATATGAAGCGTCACTGTAGATAACAAAATTTCCTTGCTCGTCTGGCAATACTAATACTGGTGCCGTCACCAACCGATTCTTCAATTCTTGAAAACTTTCTTCACACTTACTATTCCATTCGAACTTTTCACTTTGTCGAGTTAACTTGGTCAGCGGTGTAGCTATCTTCGCAAAATCTTTGACAAATCTTCGATAATATCCAGCCAAACCTAAGAAACTTCGAACCTCTGTCGGCGTCTTTGGTCTTTCCCAATTCAACACGGCTTCAATCTTTGCTGGATCAACTTGAATGCCTTCTCTGCTGATGATGTGCCCTAAAAACTGCACTTCCTTCAACCAAAATTCGCACTTGGAAAATTTTGCATAAAGCTGCTCCTTCCGTAATATTTCCAATGTCGTTCTTAAATGCGCTGCATGCTCTTCTTCCGTCTTTGAATAGATCAAGATGTCATCAATAAATATAATAATAAACTTATCCAAATACTTCTTGAATATTCGATTCATCAAATCCATAAACGCTGCAGGTGCATTCGTCAATCCAAAAGCCATCACAAGAAATTCATAGTGTCCGTACCTTGTTCTAAACGCTGTTTTTGGAATATCTTCGGCCTTGATCTTTAACTGATGATAGCCTGATCGTAAGTCGATTTTCGAAAACCATGCTGCTCCTTTTAATTGATCAAATAAATCATCAATGCGAGGTAAAGGATATTTATTCTTGATAGTTAACTTGTTCAGCTCACGATAATCGATACACAGTCGCATACTACCATCCTTCTTTTTCACGAACAATACTGGCGCACCCCATTGGGATACACTTGGCCTTATAATTCCTTTGTCAAGAAGTTCTTGCAACTGCTTTGCTAATTCCCTCATTTCAACAGGTGCCATTCTATATGGAGCTTTCGAAATTGGTTCAGTCCCTGGCGGCAAGTCAATAGTGAACTCGATTTCTCGATCTGGTGGAAGTCCTGGTAATTCGTCCGGAAAAACATCAAGAAATTCACAAACTACAGGAATGTCTTCAATCTTCAAATCTCCCTTATCAACATCCCATACATAAGCTAAATAAGCTTGACATCCTTGACGTAGCAATCTTCTCGTCTGCATTATTGATAGGAATTTCTGCTGTTGCTTCTCACCTTTAAATATTACCGTTTCATTTTCTTCAGTTTGCAATTTCACTCTCTTATTCGCACAGTCAATTTGAGCATTATTACTAGACAGCCAATCCATTCCTAAAATAATATCAAACTCCCCTAACCTAAAAGGTATCAAATCAACTGAAAAATGACATCTCCCTATCTCAATATCACAGCTCGGACATACTCGATCTACTGCAACCTGATCATTATTTGCTAATTTTATGACTAACACTTCATCCAACCACTGAATCTCACAATCTATCTTAGAGATAAAAGCTTCAGAAATAAAAGATCTAGTAGCTCCTGAATCAATCAATACTAAAGCATTTACGGAATTTACAGGAAGTGTACCTGCAACCACATTCGGACTCTGTACTGCTTCCTTCATTGACATGTTGAAAGTCCTTGCTCTGGGCTGATTTTGCTGTGGTAGTGGAGGTGGAGGTAATGCTAAAACTCTTGGAATACTGGCAGCCATTGCAATTCCTCTGCAGTCTTTGGCGATATGCCCTTTTCTCCCACATTGAAAACAAGTAACTTCTGCCTTTCCCATTGGACATTCTCCAGAATAGTGTCCCCTTTGCTTGCACTTGAAACACGTAACATTTAGCTTGTTGCAAACTCCTGTATGCTTTCTACCACACGTTCTGCAATCAGGTATAGGCGGTCGAATAAGCCTTTGCTGAGTTGGGGCAGGTAGTCGATTTCCCATCCTCTGATTGTTCTGCTCTGGCCTTTTGAAATTTACTTTTCCCCGAACTTGAAATCCCGGCCTTTTGTTGAAACGATTCTGAAAATTCCCTGGTCCTTTCTCTTTCTGAGCTGCTTCGCTTTCTCCTTCAATAATCATAGCCTTCTGAACAACAGCCGTATAAGTTGTCAATTCAAACACAGCTACCCTGCTACGAATCCATGGTTTTAGTCCTTGCTGAAATCTCTTGGCCCGCTTCTCGTCCGTATCCACCTGCTCTGGAACAAACCTTGCCAATTCAGTAAACTTGGTTTCATAATCCACAACCGATAAGTTATCTTGTTTCAGCTCCAGGAACTTGATCTCCATCTGGTTCTTCATAAAACGAGGAAAATATTTCTCCAAGAAAAGATCAGTGAATCTGTTCCAGTTCACCACACCTTCTTCCAAAGCTTTCTTTGATTCCCACCAGTAATTAGCTTCGCCTTTTAGAAAATAGCTAGCGAAATCCATCTTCTGTTCTTCCTCGACCTTTGCCAACGAAAAAGCCTTTTCCATCTCTTTCAGCCAAGCTCTCGCTTTCGTAGGATCTGTGGAACCCATAAATTCCGGTGGCTTCACCGACTGAAATTGCTTGAAAGTAGTCGTAGGTGCTGCTGGTGGTATTTGATGTCCTGGATGAGCGGCTTGCTGTAACATCTGTTGCTGGAACTGCTGTTGCTGCTGCTGCATTTGTTGTTGCATCATCAACATCTGCTGTTGCATGAGATTAAACATCTGATCCATCTGTATATTATTGTTTTGGCCCTCGGTGTTTCCATTCGATGAGTCGGGCTGCGCTTTTCTCTTAGGTGCCATTTTTCTGATAAATGAATAATGGATCTTATTTAATAACAGTATATTAAACATATATTAAAACAGTCGATTCGAGAAATAAAAATAACTTATTAAATAACTGAATAAATAAAACAATATGATATGTTAAATTTTTTTTTTTTTTTTTTTTTTTTTTTTTTTTACAACAACATGATCGTGAATAAAACTACATTTGTAAATATGCAATGGTACTGAAATAAATGTAAATGCTTAAATGACTGAAAATAAAATAAAGAAAACATGCAAAAGATTATCTCATATATATATATAAGTAGAACACCAGCTACAGGTGTCAGTGCTTGATACAAAACCCTATAATATAACAGTCGTACTGCTACTACTATCAGTCAGAGTCAGTAGCTACACTCATACAAACTGGTCATACAATACTATGCTGCCTCTATCTACAAAATATACATAATACAACACTCATCGATCTGCCGGTCTCAAAATCCTGGTGGTACGTGGCTCAACTCCTCCCGCACTGCCTCTAGTACTGCCTCAGTAAGTCCCAATGCTCTGCGATATGCTGTCTCCGTACTAAGATCCTGCTGTCTCAACTCAGTAAGCTGCTGCGAACTAACCCGGTGAATATGATGTAGTCTCTCTCTCAGTATATAATCCGGTCGTAATGCTCTGACAGGACCATCCGTCTGTGTCTCATACAATCCAAGGATCTCTCTACACTGGTTCTGCCATCTAATCCTCTCCTCCCTCTCTGCCTGAAAGCGCTGGTAAGTCACGGTATGATGCTCCTGAAGATCAGTGCTGGAACCTCGAGAAGGTAATGGTCCATCTACTACGATCTCATCCATAAACTCTGGCTGAGGAAACTGATACACTCCTGGGACAGGTGCATAAATGGCTAATGGGGCAGGAAATAAGACAGGCTGCTCCATAGGCGCATACACAGGCGGCTCTGCCTCTGGCTCCACCGGTGGCATATCTGGAATCTCAACTGGTGGCATAGGAATCTGAGGCTCTAAATCCTCCCACTGCGGAAGATCAACCATATCAGGAATATCAAACATCGGAAACTCTAATGGTGGAATATCTGGTATTTCTGGCTCAACATATGGAAAATAATCTGCAAAACCTGGTACCTCCGGAGGAAGTGGTATCTCTGGTGCTGGCTCAGGTGGTAATGGAGGTAAGATCTGCTCTGACACTGGGGCTACTACCGGTGCATCCACTGGATCTGTCTCGGTCCTCTCCGTAGATGATGATAAAGAAGCCATCTAATATACATAAAAATAATAACACAAAAACAATCAAATCACAATCCTACAACTCATAACTTCTAATCACATAGACAAACAGTCCTAACACTCTCAATCTCATTCTATCTTATTTCCCTATCTTATCTTAACCCTAACATTCTTGTTTTCCAAGGTCAAACCTAAGCTCTGATACCAACTATAACACCCTCCAAATCCGGGGTATAGATTTGGGGCATTATTAACAACAATTACCAACTATACCTGCACAAGCGGAATATTAATATAATAATTACCCCGAACTATCACTACTCAGGATCTTTTAAGGTTTGAGGTTGGAAACAAGAATCATGCACTACCCTTTATTACAAACCCAACTAAATAAAACCTGTTTCAAGAACTCTCTTTATTACAAAACTTTATTCTATCTACAGTTTCACTACGCAATCTTTTATTCAAACTACACAAAATTCTTATTCAACCCAACATTACTACTTATCCTGCTACACCTGATCTGGCAATTCAAAGCTCTCTTCGGGAATAGGAAGGAACACTCTTGGTATAAGAGGGTCCCGCTGCTTGACTCGCTTCTTGACTACGCGGGTCCTGATGGGTTTCATTCTCTACCTTAACTGTAAAACAATAGGAGTGACAATAAAAGAAATGAGCCAAAATTGCTCAACAAGCCTGCAAAAGTATATATATATGGTATAGAGAAAGAGAAATAAGGGAAGCAATAAGCTGTTGGTTGTAACAACCATCTATATCTGTATATGATAACAATTTGCCAATGATGGCGAGTGCCAAATAAACAAGACTGGAAACAAGAACCAACATATGCTCTATAATCTGCTGATCAGTCAGAATATAGTGCGGATCTATACCCAACTGCATAGACCCAACCAACATAAGGAGTACTCAGGCAACTATGGCCTATTAATTAATGGTCTGGGAAAAACCCAGCCTTTATAGTAACCATCCAGTCCAAGGCTGAGCATCCGGAACAATCGGTATGCTATTGATATATCCCAACACCAGGATATACCAGAATATATAGGGTAAAGGAATTGAAATATGAACAGGAATTCAATAAATTGGGTAAATCAAGAATTGAAATGAAATGGAACAAGTGATATAAATGGGTAACAATGTTTATGAACAATAATTATCAAAGAGAATTGATACGATAGAAAGGAAATATAAATCATTATTCTGAATTTAGAATAGGGGAAAAGCTTGCATAATATAATTCGAAATGAACATCACTTGAACAATAAGTGAAGTTAGGAGTACTTGCCTTGTGCGTACTTAACCTGGTTTAACTTACTGCCTTCTGACCCTAGCTTGCTCTGCCTTGCTAACACTGAACAAATCATAGAAAGATAGGTGTTTAGATAGTTTACTACATACGTGTATCTTGAATTGATATCACGCAACCTTATCAGTCTACCCATGCGTTTCTATCTGACTCGCATATATATATATATACACATATATTTATACATCACATCTATTCACATAATTACATAAAGCACATAGCACGTAAAGCACATAATTAATTTCTAGATTTATAATTATTTTTTAGAATCAATTCTGGACTTATACCTGCATTACTAGTCGTATCTGATTTTATTATAATTTTTCGGGATTTATTCGGCTTAATTATATCCCTACTAGGACCTTCGAACTATCAATTATCACCAACCACTCTTTTTCAAAAGAAATTATAACTTACAACCATTTTTTATTGGATTCGTCTCATTTTTCTGAGTCTAGGGGTCTTCGTTTTACTCAAATCGGACTAACGGTTGAATTGTTATGAATTAAACACTGATAATTCAATTTATTATTCAATATAGATAATTATTATAACCTTTTTAATCTTAAAATAATTTTTAAATAATTATTTAAGAAAAATCAAAGTCAAAAATAATTTTTTTATAATTTTTGGAGTTAAAACGAAGAAGTTACGATTTATTGAAACTTATGTGATTAATTATCGAAATAATTAATCACTAAATAAATAATTAACTAATAAATAATTAATAGATAATTATTTACTAATTTAAAATAATTAATCCCTAATTATTAAGATTAATCACAATTTATTATAATATTTATAACTTATCGATATTTATTCGATTAGATCGATTATTCACAAATAATCAATCAACTTAATTAACCAATACGCTATTTATCGAACAACTACGAATCACTCGAATTATAAATCACTTAACAATTAATCACTCGTATATTCACGAGCCACTCGCAACTCCCGCATAATTATCGATCTATTAGATCATTATTGAAACTCGTACGATTCGTTAATTAATTAATTACTGATAACTATTTATACGATACGAATAATTATTACAATATTATTCGAATAACTAACGTTCGGATAATAATTTAATTATCGAATCATTACTCGTAATAATAACTAATTATCGAATTATTAATCATATTATTTAATTATTTTTAATCCTTATTTATTAATTAATTACCTAATTATTAATTAATTACCTAATTATTAATTAATTAGATAATTAATAAGTAATTAGATAAGTAATTAAATAATTAATTAAATAAATAAATTCGAATTTATAATTTAATAAAATAATTTAGAAATTAATAATATTAATTTTCAGAATTCAAAACTAATTTTTATTTGATTTTTTTAGAATTACTAAAAACTAATTTTAATATACTAAAATATAAATAAATAATTAATTTCCCAAAAACGCAATCAGGGAACTGGATTTGGGTTCTGAAGGATCAAACCCGGGTCGTTTCCGGGTTGGAAACCGGGTCGTCTTCGACCCAATCGGGTCACGAAGAACACCGGCCCCTTTCCCCAGAATCCGACTCCGGTGGAAACTTCCGGCGAGACGAAACGTCAATTCCAACTTGCTTCTTCTACGTTTTCGACATACAACAACAAAACGATGCTCCCCTTCTGCTTCCTGGCCTTTCCCCGTCCTTCTTCCTCGTCGAACACAGCCGGAGATTAAGAACGACGGCGGCGATGTCAAAATCCGGCGAGCTCGCAAACCACAACCAAAATCGACGAAACCGGTGTCGTTCGACTCCAAAATCGACGATCTAATCGTCTCTAACAACCATAACATCAAACAACAACTAGAAATTCAAACTCGAATTCAAAATTAAAACCCGAAAATACCAATCAAAAACCAACTCAATAATCAATGAAAATAAGTACATGAACAGAAAGTACAGATCACAAGCTTCAAAACGAGTACTCACACGTTCGATTTGGATACCGGAATCACGATCAAAATTGCCTTTGATCCTCCTGCTCTGTTCTTCACAAACCCTAACCCTAATTCCCTTTCTTTTTCTTTTTCTTTTTTTTTCTGATTTTTAATTGTAATTAACTGATTTAATTAATAATAATTCAGGTATTTATATTTATGAAAGTAATACCCCTAAGTAAAATTAAGGGTCTAATTACACTCCTAATAAAAATATTTGGCCCCAATTTTTATAAATTTTGGGTATTAATAATGAATTTTTAAATATCCAATAAATACAAAATAAATACTAAAAATTCCCAAAAATTGTGAAAAATACAAAAATACAAAGAAAAATGATATATGATAATTTCATGATCATATAAAAATAAAAATGTGATTTTTGTGGGGTTTTTGGTACCCGAAGGGGTCCGGAAAAATCGTTTTTCGCGAAAAAGGTCAGTTTGTAAAACGTCTAGGGGTTCAGAATAGCGATACGGTATAGGGCATTTTTAATAAAACAGAGCCAATGATTTTGTTTGAAATACGGGCTTTTAAAACATAGTTTTGAGTTGTACAGGTTTTGATATAATATATATAACTCGCGATAAAACACTCAATAAATATCCGAAACATGTTCAGATCAAAACGGACAACACGTAGCACATAACAATTAGGGTTTAATGCCTCCACACAGTTAATCACATAATAATACACATAATTTATTATTATTATAATATAATACAAGCGTAATTCCTCGGTCGTTACAGCAATGGTATATTGAGTTTTCCCATAATGGCTCCCAAAGCTATGGTATTCTGCATTTTAAGATGCTTGTGAGAGTCCACCCGGGTTTTGATATTTGTTTGCTGACTTTGTATCAAGGATGTGAGAGCATGTACTTGTGCACTAAGTGGGTCATTTGATGTTTGGAGAGAACACACTTGCTGTTAAAGTTCTTGAATTTGCATGTTAGATGAGAATTGAGATGTGGAGGAAGTAGAGACCCCAAAAGTATCCTACACAGCCTTTTTAATTTCTTCCATGAGCAAGGCTGAAGAAGTGTATCTACTAGAGAGCATCTGATCCAGCTTTAGTCTTGTGTCATTGGAGTAAGTGATGTGTTTTTGAACTTGGTCATGCAGGGCTTCAAATAAGGTTCTTATATTTTTTACACTAGATTCCACTCCACTTAGATCATACCTTGCCATTTGATTAGCAAAGATTGTGAATTTAATTTTGATCTTTATCTGTGAAAGAATGATTTGGTCCATCTTTTCTCTAACCATCTTCATTATCTTGTCTTGATGCCCAGTTAAAGTAATTTGAAGTGCTTTTCCAGAGTTATGGAAAGCTTTGATTTGAGCCTAGTATACTTCATTTACTGCATCATAAACTTCCTATAAAGATAAGGATCTTGCATTGCTCCCCACGATGGTTAGATACTCTTACCTGAATTGAGCTAACACAACATCCATTTCAATTGAAAATTCCTTGTTCATCCATGCATTACAGTTTGCATCCTGACCAGCTTCATCAACAATTTTAGCCTATTGTTCTTCAACATCTTTCTGGTAGGATAACATGATGGCCTGGTAGTCTTGATTTGACATGTTGGATATGAGAAGCTGTTGTGATATTTGTGTAAGGCCACCAAGATGGTCAACCATTAGATCATCAACTATTGAAGGTTGAGATGTAGCTTCTTGTAGCCATTGGGATATGAGGTGAGGTTCTTCTGGTTGAGAGGTGGAAGGTTGATTGGTTCGGTGTGAAGGAGATAGGGTAACAGAACCACCTGTGACAGGAGTCACAGTTTGACTCACAGTTTGCACTGTGGTTATGATAGGGTGTTGTTCTCTACTTGTGATGGGAACCTCCAGTTGAATTGAAGGGGATTTGGCTGGGTTACAGTCATGTGCACCAGCCTCAAACCCTTGTGCTTCTTGAAAAGCACTATCACATTAATGTGATGTTCTTGCCTCTTCTATAGCAGGGTCATTGGCGATTGTACTCCTAGCTTCAATTGTTAGTGCAATTTTAGCCAGGGTTTTTAGAGGAGTTGTTCCTGTAACAGGAACCTCAAATGGAATTGGAGAGGATTTAGATAGCTCCCCCTCAGGAGTACTACTCTCAAACCTAACAGCTTGTGAAGGCTGATTTGCACATAAAGATGCATTAGTAACCTCCATGGTGTCTGTTAGGGCGAAAACACGGGCTAAAAGCAGACACGGCCAAGTGAAGTCGACTTCACAGGGGATCCAACATACCCAAAGAAGTCAATAACAAGCCATTGTTTGACCAATCGCGTGCTCTGATCAGACAGGATCAGCTATTGATGCCAGATCGATAACACACGCAAGTATACGCGTTCGCAAGTAATATATAATACTTTCTAGTTCATTCCCACAGAGACTCAGACTAATTATGTTCAATTACACTCACTCACCAATGTATGATTACTTCTCAATGTTAAGACAATAACACGTAGATTTGATTAACTAATTATTAACTACAATTAACTATGAGAATTAAGCACTTAATTAACACTTGAATTAACAATATTAAATCATTCATGAGATCACAACTTCATTACTACTTCCTTCAATAGTCATTGGTATTACCCTTAGCATGCAACAGTGATGATATTAATCGAATAACACGAAACTGATAAAAGCCAACTTTCATTGTACTAATACCATTCCACCAAGCATCCACAATTAAGATAAAAGTTGAATAGGCATCAATTATGTTGAGTCCCTATATGTCTACAGAAATTGAAAACATAATGATTTAAGCACAAGTTATTCCTTTTGATTACACATCGCGAATAAAACGGTTAGAGTTATCCACTAATCATTCATACTCTTACATGAACCTATGCTAGCATGGCAAGTTCTAAATCTCAAGATCCACCGTCGTTTCATAAGAGATTAACACCCTATCTTATATGTTCGCGATTCACATAAGACGAATACACACAACCAATACTA
The DNA here is from genome assembly GCF_009905375.1 of Apium graveolens. Classification (NCBI taxonomy): domain Eukaryota; kingdom Viridiplantae; phylum Streptophyta; class Magnoliopsida; order Apiales; family Apiaceae; genus Apium; species Apium graveolens. Next base: position 234,637,698 of record NC_133648.1, on the reverse strand, counting down.
GATAACATACAATCATCACACACTAAGATATTAAAAAATCAACTAAAGAATTCCATAGCAAATCCATTACGACCCCATGATCACGATTAGCCCATGATAGCACTCATCGTCATCATGGGTTCATATGAAAACATGATAATAACATACAAGAATAATAACTAAAACTACTTATATTAAACCAGAGTACGTCACAAGAGTAAATTGGTTCAAAGTAAAGAAAACTAGCATCAACGTTACAATGAAATAAAGAATCACAAGAAAATATGCTTCATCTTCGTTGCGGTGTGCTAAAACGGTCTTCTTCCTTATCTCCTCGCTCTTCAATTAATACTACGATCCTACCTTTGTGAAACGTCTCTGAAATCTACTTATATAGGAGTCCCATAAAGCCCAGCTAACTCAAATGTTGGAAGTTAAACAGAATCAGGAGTCTAAAATAATAAATCTGATTTTCCATCCCTGAGCGGCCGCTCAGCATTCCTGAGCGGGGGCTCAGCTTCCTGAGCGGTCGCTCAGCAGAGCTGAGTGGGCGCTCAGACCCCTTCTAGAATCTGCACTGTTTTCCTCCCGTTTCTTCGCTACAATCTGCTCCTATCTTCCCACTTACAATGCTAAACACATGCCAAGGCTTATTATTGATGAAATCTCTCCCGAAATGTAATTAATACCCTGAAATGCACAAACACTAGAAAAAAGCATCAAATACACAAAATACTTGATTTCAAGATATCAATTCAAGCCATTAAAAGACGTTCTAAGTGGTATAAAATGCCACTTATCACACCCCCAAACTTAAATCGATGCTTGTCGTCAAGCGTCACAGACTCAAAAACAAAACAAAAACATTAATGAATGCAATCTATATGAAATGCAGCGATCCCCCTTACAATGACCAAACCAACCAACTTACGACATCCCAACAAATGCAATTAGGCGAATAAAGATCAATCAAACCATGCAAACTAACATACCATCGGAAACGTGGTGTGTGCAGATGCTTAACAGATATGCTTCGAAACTAGATCAATTATTATAACTCGACTGTCCTCAAGGAAATCACATGATTATGTGAAGAATAACATTCTAGGCAAAAAAATGACTTATAACACTTCAAGATTTCTGGAGCTTATTACGGAATCACGCTTTTTATTTAACACAACAAATAAATGCTTATTTGACCGTGCAATGAGTGAGGTCCACAAAAGACTTATACAATGGCATCCATGTAGCGAGCGTTAGGTTAGCGGATCCCAGACTATAAAAGCTTTAGGTCACTGGGCACAAAGTCCCCTAAGAACTTAATAACTCGAATACCAAAGAGCCCACTCGTGATCAACCATGCATCAACTCTTTATTTTTTTTCTTTTCTATTTTTTTCTTTTTTTTTTTATATATATTTTTTTTTCAAAATTTCTGAGCAAGTGCGTTTCGCTCCATCTTGCTCAACCCTAGACTACTCGCATAAAAATACGAGTCGGCTACTAGCCATTTGACGCCTAGCCACAATTAGAAATGAATTCCATTTTTTCACTCCATTTTTTTCTTTTCATGCATTTTATCACTAAGAACCTATTATAAAATTCTAAGCATAATTAATAGATTAACCTCGAAAACCATCGAACCATAACAACAATCTAGTCCTTAAGCATTCTCTAAGACTTAGTGAAATTACAAGTGTTTCTAGCATGCATATCAACCTACAAGACTCAACATCACTTTAACGCTATCACTACACTTGCATCAACATCACAAATTAATTGGTAAATCAGCGCAAAAGGGATCATGGTATATGCATGAGCTACATGACATGATAAATAAAGCTATAAATAAATAAAATAAATAAAAAAAACTATATGGCAAAAAAAATATGCAACTATATGAACTAAACTATCATGAATATGCAACTATATGACATACACACAAAATATTCCTTAACTACCACCCCCAAACTTAAAATCTTCACTGTTCCCAGTAAAGGTAGTAGAAAGAAACACAGGGTATACCTACTCGGAGAGATCATCATCATCATCACCCTCAGAGGGTGGTGTATCAGGAGGCGGATATGCAGAGTCCTCACCAAAAACTGGCCACTGGATGTCAGCTCCAAGGCCTCTAAAAGCAGACCCAAGCGCAAGGGTGAGCTCCTGAGCAAACCTGCTCTGCGTCTCGTACATAGCATCCATCCTCCTCGACAGCCTCCTATACTGGGCATCAGCCATCCCAGCACCCTCCTGAGCTCTTGAAGAACCAACCTCATCTCGCCTTGGCCTCTCCATGGTAGCACCTCGTGCTGGACACCCTCCTGGAAGACGATAACCCAGCCCATGCTCCTCGGGCTCTCCACCAGTCCACTCCTGCATCGCATGCAGAGTCCCGGAGTCAATAGGAGCGGCCGGCAACTGCAACTGCTCATGAGACGGCCACTGAACTCCCACTGCTCGGCAAAGCTTTGTAACCGTATATGCATAAGGGATGTTCATATGCTTAGCTCCCCTCAAAAACTTCAGAATTCCTTGGTAGATGAACTCACCAAGGTCCACATAGTACTCCTCGTTCAAAATTCCCCATAACAACTGTGCTCTCTCTACTGTGACCTCATGTGCATGTGAAGTAGGCAGAATATTAGCACAAATAAAAGCATTCCATGCACAGGCATACCTATTCATCGCGATTGCCGGAAAGTGGCGATACTCGTTAGTCCCAGTATTGAAGGTCCAAATTGTGCCCGACCTACAGAGAGTAGCACAAATCAAATCCAAGTCAAAATCCTCAGCAGTCTTCTCATTCCAATTCTCCTCTGTGGGCTTCCTCTGTCACTGCCCAATCACATGGAAAATCGCTGCAGGGTGATAATCCACCGTCATCCCCCGAACAACAGAATACCCAATCTTCTCAGCCTTTGCGTTCGCATAGAACTCGCGAACAACGTTCATCGGAACTACTTCAGGAGACTCATAGAAAGCAATCCAACCCTTCTCCGCAATCATAGGCAACAACTCACCATCCCTCCCCGATGGTAAGAACCCCATCTCCTTCAAAATCGGCTTACCCAGAAGCCTAGTATACTCCTCCTCAGCAGCCCTATCAAACAACTGAGGCCTCACAGCAGTACCCCTCGAAGAATCAGCAATAGGGACAGTGCTGCTGCTATCAATAGTCCTGGATCTCTTGGGTGCCATCGAAACAGAGAAAAAGTGTTTAAGATTTGTGTTTCTGAATATGGGAGAGAGTTTAAGGTTTGAAAGTGTATGGGGAGTATATGGAATAGATGTATGTATGTATAGGGTAAAGATTAGGGTAAAATTTGATTAGGAGTGGGTTTGAGGGTTAAAAACATGGGATAATGGAGAAATAGGTCGTGGGTAATGGGGCTGTATTTTGTTTTTTATTTTTTTAGATTTTTTTTTTGGATTTTTATATGACTTAAAAAAAAATTTCTCCCAGTCGGACCCTGAGCGGTCGCTAAGCAAAACTGAGCGGGCGCTCAGGGGTCTTCCGGAATTTATTTTTCCTTGCCCTATTTTTCTGATTTTTTTGTGGTTTTGGATAGGTTACTAACTTCTAAGGGTTCCTGTAACAACAAATCATGGGTTGCCTCCCAAGAAGCGCTTCTTTTTTGTCATTAGCTTGACGTAGCGTACCTTAATCAAGTTGACAATAAAACAGCACTAACCACTTCCCGGTTTGCCGTGTCCCCATAGTAATGCTTCAAACGCTGACCATTAACCTTGAATGCTTGGTTCGGATCATTCTCAAAAATCTCCACCGCTCCATGTGGAAACACAGTTTTGACAATAAAAGCTCCCGACCACCTTGATTTCAACTTACCAGGAAAAAGTCGGAGACGAGAGTTGAATAAAAGAACTTGCTGTCCCGGCACAAATAACTTAGGATGTAACTTCCTGTCGTGCCACCTTTTCACTTTTTCCTTGTACATTTTGTTGTTCTCGTACGCTTGGAGTCGAAATTCATCAAGTTCATTTAGCTGAAGCATTCGCTTCTTTCCAGCTGCATCTAGATCCAGGTTCAACTTCTTCAACGCCCAATAGGCCTTTTGCTCAAGCTCCGTAGGTAAATGACATCCCTTACCATACACAAGTTGAAACGGGGACATCCCAAGTGGAGTCTTATATGCTGTTCTATAAGCCCAAACAGCTTCATCGAGCTTTAAAGACCAATCATTCCTTGACGGACAAACAACCTTCTCTAAAATGCGCTTGATCTCTCTGGTAGACACTTCTGCTTGACCATTCGTTTGCGGATGATAGGTAGTAGCGACACGATGATTCACATTATAGCGCTGCATCATAGAAGTGAACTTACGGTTGCAGAAATGCGACCCTTCATCACTTATGATTACTCGTGGCGTTCCAAACCTTGTGAAAATGTGCTTATGAAAAAAATTCAACACTACCTTTGCATCATTCATTGGCAGAGCTTTGACTTCTACCCATTTTGAGACATAATCGACTGCCAGCAAGATGTACTGATTATTGCAGACGAGACAAATGGCCCCATGAAATCGATTCCCCAAACATCAAAGACCTCGACTTCAAGCATCATATTTAACGACATCTCATCCTTTCTCGTAAGATTCCCACTTTTTGGAAATGATCACACCTTAAAATGAACTGATGAGCATCCTTAAACAAAGTAGGCCAGAAAAAACCTGCTTGCAGAATACGAGTTGCTGTCTTCTCACCACCATAGTGTCCACCATAAACTGTGGAGTGGCAGTCACGTAATATCCCCTCCATCTCACAGAATGGGATACATCTCCTGATGATCTTGTCAGCTCCCTGTCTAAATAAATACGGTTCATCCCATATATACCACTTCACCTCATGCAGAAACTTCTTCTTTTGAGCTGTGGTGAAATTAGGAGGCATTATATTGCTGACAAGATAATTCACAATATCTGCGAACCATGGCTCTTCCTCCTGAACTGCGAACAACTGCTCATCCAGAAAAGATTCGTTTATCAATGTCTTATCATGTGAAGTAGACTCGGGATTCTCCAATCTAGAGAGATGGTCAGCTACTTGATTCTCAGTACCTTTTCGATCCTTGATCTCTAATTCAAATTCCTGTAGCAAGAGCACCCAACGAATGAGTCTGGGGTTCGAATCCTTCTTGGAAACCAAATAGCGAATGGTCGCGTGATCAGTGAACACTGTCACCTTTGTCCCAAGTGAAAGAGATATGTCCTAAATCCAATCATGTATGATGATTTAGGAATAACTTTTATGTAATCTGTTTTGATTTCATTGATATTAATAAAAGACTTGTTTTGGTTTTATTGCGGACTTTATCTATTTAAGTGTTTAAATAAGATATACCATAGTTTAGAGTAAAGCTTTTTATGGATTATGATGAGATCATAATAATGAGACCTAAAAGATGATAACTCTAAACTTAAATATTTCCTGGTCGTAGGATTACTAACTGGTAATTAGTAATCCGCAAAGATCGGTACATACTATGTTTGCTTCATTATGAAGGATGTCTGTTCTCATAGACATTTATGTGGTGACACTATAGCTAGTATGTAGGTGCTTATTATAAAATAAGTCCACTGAACATGACTCACACAGCTGAACAACTGATGGAGTTCACTCACGTGTCAGCAGTTGTTCACATAGTGATAGTTGTACAAGTATCATTAGACTTGAGGTCATCGTAGTCATCTTGTGTACACTGAACTATGCTTTGGTTTAGTTCTTAGTCTCCAGGGACAATTATAAGGGCTCTACTGGGTATAGGAATCTGTACACAAAGATAGTGTATGATCAATAAAGGATCTACCCCTTCCAGTGAAGGAAGAGAACGTTCAATGCTGATCCACTTATGCTAGTTCAGGAATCTCTGGCCAGAGTGAATGAAATTAGAAAGGAGTTTCTAATTCACATTAATTAGAACTAAGCATAGTGAATGGGAAAGCATATGATTAAATAATTAGGCTTGACACGAGTTCCATGCCTTGTATTTAATCATGACATTGCAGGGTAGAAGGAATTAATT